>NC_067220.1:9665626-9980626 GCF_019924925.1 Ctenopharyngodon idella
GGAAATGGCTCTATGTGTATCTAGGGCAAGATGGGAGAAACATACTAATGTTGACTTCTAGAATATGACCAGTGCAGAAGGTGAACTGAAATACTTTCATGGAATCTGAACATTGAGCACCTGGATGAATCTCACAAAATGTTGACGAATGTCTAGGTCATATTAAAGGATTCATTTAATAAAATCAATTGGTAACACTTTACAATAAGGTTCATTAGTTAAACATTAGTTAATGTAATAACTAACATGAACCAACCATGAGCAATACATTTGTTACTGTATTTACGTTAGTTAATGAAAATACAGTTGTTCATTGTTTGTTCATGTTAGTTCACAGTGCATTAACTAATGTTAACAAGATTTTAATAATGTATTAGTAAATGCTGAAATTAACATTAACAAAGATTAATAAATGCTGTATAAGTGCAGTTCATTATTAGTTCATGTTAACTAATTTAGTTAGCTAATATTAACTAATGAACCTTATTGTAAAATGTCACCAATCAATTTGTTTTGCATTGTGACTTCATTCGCAAGACAATTTGCATAGCTTTAATGCAACAAAAATATTCTACAGAGCTGAAAGTGAAGGGAGAAAATATGAGATGGGAGGAAAAATTATGCCAATGCTCTGGCGTTTTCTCGCAAATATTTTGCGTTCCTCCGAGAAACTTTGCGTTCGCTAGCAAAATGTTTTGCGTTCCCCCGAGAAACTTTGCGTTCGCTCTCAAAATGTTTTGTGTTTCCCTGAGAAACTTTGCGTTTGCTCTCAAAATGTTTTGTATTTCCAGAGAAACGTTTTGTTTGCTTGCAAAATGTTTTCCATTCACCCGAGAAGCTTTATATTCACCCGCAAAATGTTTTGCCTTGCCCCGAGAAAATTTGCATTCGCTCGCAAATTGTTTTACATTCCCATGAAACTTTATGGTGTTCCCCCGATAAATTTTGTGTTCGCCAGCAAAATGTTTTGCATTCCCCGCAAACCTTTTGAGCTCTTTGCACAAAAGCAAGGGAACGCAAAGTTTTTGTGAGTGAATGCTAATTTTCTCGGGGGAATGATTACTAGCAAACAATTTATTTTTAAAAGCAGTGAATGCAGAATACAATTTTACATCATGCAAAATACAATTTGCTTATTATTTTTTATGATTTATTATTATTTTTATTATGTGATGAAACATGACCTGGTTTTCATGAGGTTTACCTGTATTTGAATTCATTCCAGTAGTAATAAATGCACAAAGCAAAGCTTTGTAATTCCATGGCATATGTCTACTACAGGTCTGGTACAGTGGCATCTAATTTGTATTCTCTGTTTTAATGCATCCACACAACCGATGCAAATGCACTTATAGTCGTATAAGCATGTCACATGCCTAGAGCAAAATGAAGATGGACACTTAAACTGCAGGCCACAGATTATGAGCCGTGTTCAGCTTCACATTTATTCACTGCACTTGTCTACATCCATAATGCAGTTCTGTATGCTAATGCCACTAAAACAAAACTGAGTCACAGGTTCTAATATGAGATACAGAGTGAGTGAGTGAGTGAGTGAGTGAAAGAAAGAAAAAGAAAATACTTCCCTCATGGATCCTGACAGCATGACAGACTGTCCTCCTAAAACAAAGGATGTAGATTATTAGTCTGAATGCAAATCAGAATTGGAAAGCAATCAAAAGTTTTTCTGGGGAGGTGTCTTGCAGGCCTTGTTGATTTCCATCAACATTTTAGATGACGCACCTCTATTTTCTTTCTCCTTCCAAAAATACTCTGTTGCTGCTACTTGCCCAACATTATATACAACACATGAGAAAATCAGGAAAAAAAGATCTGAACAACGTCTCAAAATGTGCTCCGATTAGTCAAGACACTAAAGAATGTAAACCTCAATATGAACTCATTTTTTTTCTCCATCAAATTAATCCCAAACTATAATATTTGAGCTGTTTTCATTTTAGGAGAAACACCTGAGACAAAGATAGTTCAATAAAACAACTGAAAGCTCCATTAAGTCTCCTGCGCGATGAAAGATCAATCTTTGTGCAATGCATTTTTTTTCCTCCGGAGAAAGCAAAACTTTTTGCATAACTTTAATGATAAAGTGAAATCAATAATGCGATAAGAGCACATTTTTTAAGAGGCATGTCTTAAAGCCTGTATATTTGCATTTTAGCCCTCTTTCCTCTGTTTCACACTGGGATAGTAGAGTTTGAATACACACAGGTAAATAAGATGAAGGATGATCAAAGATAAACCCAGACATGCTCTCAGTTGAATGAAATATTTATTTGTTACCTCTTAAATTCATATCAAATTGCTTTTGTTACTGGTTCTCCACATGTTTAGCCTCTGAATTGTGTTTATAACAGCAATAGGAAATGATATAGGCATAAAAAAAAACATCATGCAACCATTTATATTTTCCATTTTAGCATGTGTTACCTTCCTTGCTGCTTCATTGTCCAGTGCTTTGTATTAAGGTAAGTTAACCCTAAAATAAAAATTAAGTGACTTACCCTGTTGTTGTTCTAATGCCATATGCCCTTCTTTTTCTTTTATGGACCACAAAAGGAGAATTAAAAAAAAAAATAAATAAATAAAAAAAATGTCAACATCAATAACAACACCAGGGTGAGTAAATTATGACTTAATTTTCATTTTAGGGTGAACTATCCTTTTAAGGAAATTTTCAAACAGTCTTCCAAGGCACCATATTATGACGTCTAATGATCTAGAACAAAAGTGAGATTTAAACAAAACCAAGTAAATTTTGACTAAAATATGTCTTTGTAAAATGGGAACTATAAGTAAATCAAGGTAGAGCCAAAAACCTATGACTAGTTCACAAAAGTCGGTTTTTAAAATACTCTCCAATATTTAATGAATGATTAGATTGACAGTGGTGGTCCTAGAAGCAAAGTAGCTCAGAATGAGGAGTTCTATCATATAGTATGAATGTTGTGGGCGTGTACGAAAAATCACTTGATATACAATCCTGTACCCACATGAAAAATGCGAAGGTGCCTCCGGTGGCCAATTTCTTTTAAATTTCTCCCTCTAGGGACGTGAGTCAAACAGGCCCAGCGAGTTTCATTCTGATCGGCCTCTGTTAACCTTGTCTGATACCTGCTCAAACTTCATTGGCCGACAGCGGTCATGTTTTTCGAGATATGCAAATGCCCTCGTAGACAAACACTGCACCTTGAACAAAGATGTCACATGCCACTTTTCAAATCAATCAGACTGACTGTTGCATAGTTACTATAGCCGTTTTTGTGTTTTTTATTATTTTTATTATTTATTTTTATTTTATAGCACTACCAAGTGGCCAGTCGGCAGAAATTATCTCATTCTGTTCAAGAGGGATAGCCATTTTTGTAAAAGTGGCCACGCCAACTTAGGATGTCTTGGCTTCCCGTCGTGGATGTGAATCGAAATTTTGACTTTTTTTTTTTTTTTTTCTGACAGTCGGACTTGGTTTGGTTCCAATCGAGCGAAAAACATAGGACTAGTTCTCAAGAGTAGTTTTTTTTTTGTTGTTGTTTTGTGTTTTTAATCCAAAATACCTGAAAGTTTTGCCGAAATTGATGATTGAATCCAAGATGTGTGTTTTGTTCATCTTGAGCCAAGGATTCCAGCGATATAACACAAGCGACTAATGGTTTAAGAGTTGTGAGTCATTACATACTTTTGATCACTGTAGCGCCACCATCAGGCCATTTGGGGCGAACCTTGGTGATATTGTAGGTGGGCTGGGTACTACCATCCCACAAAGTTTCAAGTCTGTACAACTTATGGTTTGGTCTGCCCACTTTTAGGGGAGAGTGACAACTTTAAAATATGTACACTGTAAATACACTGTAAATCTCCAGGTTCATGTATTATTGTTTAAACAGCCAGTTACTAGCACAAGCAACATGAGAATGTTGTTATATATAGAGGTGCATTAAGGTCATTATCATCAAAAGAACTGAAACCATTTGTGTCCAGTTAAAGATAAAAGATTTGGAATTTCTTTACATAACAACACAAAATGGACTTCACACCCTCTGTTTATCAAGGACAAGTAAGCAACCTTGAGAAATGAAGAATTTCCCACATCTTTCTCCACTGTATTGGGCTGCAATCCTCCTCCAGGGTAGTTCTTTGATGTGAGCCAAGGAGACCAATTCCAATTGATTCTCTCAAGAATCTTGTTTACCTAGACATGGTCCAGAAACCTCTATGACAGTAACTGGACACATTACCTCTCTCTCTCACACACATCTACATCCATAAAAACTCATAAAGGTGCATGAAAATGGGACACAGAAGCAGAAAACCTTAGAAATGTGATCATAGCTGGATCCAAACCCTACTGATCTGCTCTTCCACAATCATCTATTCTCTTTGAGTCCAACCCTGGTTTCCATTCCTCCCGTGTCTTTCTTCTCAGCGCCCCTGTTCTATTTCTCTATCATCTCTAATGATCTCTCTCCACAACCTGTCAGCAAATCCCCACGATGCTTTGCTACCGGCTCGCTGCTACTCCTTATGCTCCAATGTTTGTTCTCTCCTTTAACTGTCAGAGTCCCAGATCATCTCCTGTGTTCCTCACAATGCTTCTCCCCTCAGAGTTATCATCTTGACATGTCCTCCCTACGTACATTTTATTTCCTCACTATTATTCTGTCCTGCCACAGAAAGCAGTTGTATTTTAGTGCAGTCCGATGGATCTGAGATATTCTCTACCCACGGTGACAATGAGAACAAGGTTTATCGTGGGCAAGATGCATCTTGTTTCCTGTATCTTTAAGAGGTTTGTCTTGCTAGTGTCCCACTCATTTAGTCTTTTCTCTCTGCATTTCTCATTATTTCTCGCTCTGGCTTCTTGAGAATGTCTCCCACAACCCATCTGTTCCTCTAGTCTTATAAGTCATTCATACTGGCAGAGACAAGCCCACACAGCCACAAGTCATCCATCCAAAGTGTCTGTGATTCAGCTGTTGAAGTATTGTCATTTGAAGCCACGGTTTAGTCATATTGGACAGAATTTATCAAATTCTTCTCATGTAAATTTCCTGTGCATCTCCCCAGAAGAAAATGTCTGTAAGGGGCCATTCACACAGAACGTGTTTTGATTAGCCTTATGATACCTACTGTATCACATTTGATACGCACATTTCTTGGGCCTGTTGTACACAATGCCATTGTATTTGCTTTATTGATAAGTTTATACTCTTTTATCAAGTAAAAGTCCTTTTGGTATAATCCTAAAAACAACCCTCTTCAGGTCACAGTACATGGGTCAATGACGTGACAGGTCATTTTTTTGTCCAAAGGCCTTAATAATAAAAAACAAAGATATGACATCCAAAGTATGTAAGGTAGTACAACTAGATATCTTTTATTGAATTCAAAAGGTTTTAATTATATTTTGCTACATATAAAGGTATTTTAAAGATTTTGAAGATTTTGAATTCGGTTTAACCGTCTAAAGGCCAATACAGCCATTTCATCTGTGATTAAAATATCTTAAAATGTAATAAATGTATACATTGTTTTATTCTGGCATGATTTTATAACATCACAAATCAACATAGTGCAAAATGGTATTACAATTATGCGTAGAAGTCTTTGCTTTGTTATGAGGAAGAATGTCCGGAAAAATTAATTTCATTGATGTAATTTGGAGTAACCATTATAAAAGGACTATTTTGGATCAAGTCATGTGGTCAATATCATGTGACAGGATGTGACATCATTCAGACAAAAAAAAAAAAAAAAAAAATTGTGTTTTCACTTGCTCATACTCATGTCCCAAAACATCAGGTCGTTCGGTACAACCGCTATAAAACATGGAAAATGTTGTAATATTTTAAAAACTTGTACTAAATATAAAATGTTTGATTGTTCTTTTGCTAGCTATAGCTAGCAAGCTAACTATCTAGCAAGCTAGATATCAGCCTGTTTGCATTGTTCGAAAATATCGTCATTTGATATTACCAAGTGTCATTCGGTAAAACCAAAATTTTGGTTTAACCAAATGACTTTTTTGGTGACAAATTTTGTCCATCTTGTAAAAAAAAAAAACAACAAAAGCAGTGTTAATTGATTATAAAACCACATAATCTCATTGCTAACACTTAATAAAATATCAAAATTATATCTCCATTATGTTTTTTTTCTTACACTTTTAAAAACCTTATTCGTCAATGACCCACATGTGTCTTAAAGTAAATGTATAACTATTATATTGTAAGTAATATTTCAAGATGAACACTTACTGGACCGAAACAACTTAGATTTACTTTAACATCCATTCATCATTGAAAATCATGTTAAAATGTGAGTATCAAATAAGATCCAACAGGCTTTTGAGGAACATTTATTTGTAATCTCTCAATCATCATTGTATTCTATTGCATTATACTGTGTTTGATCATAAAACTAAGCATTTTAAAAAAATCTTACTAAGATATATTATTGGAAGATTTAAAGTGACAACTGATATTTATTTGCAGGATAAAGATTTAATTGATTTACATTTACATATAAGTTATCGGAATTTCATCTTACTTTTTGTCCATATAAATATCAGCAAATGCACCAAATTGCATATTTTTGTTCAGTTTGGGCATCTCACTCCTATTTACAGGAAATATTTGAGTTGACATTGAAAACTCTTGCAGATACTTTCTGGTGTCTTAACAAACGTAAGCACACTTTGAGATCTCTTCTGAAAAGTCACGAGAGAAAAATCTGAGAAGCAGAAGCAAAAGTCTAATTATGCCCTCTTTTTCATATCATTTCCATCTAGGTGAAATCTAAATTGATGTCATTTGAGATTTTTCCTTCTTAAGGGGCATTTCAATTGTACAACCGGTACCAGACCATGACAAGCACCTTAATCAGTTGCGTGCTTTATTCAGGTCAAGGTAAATGTGGAGATGGGGCACTCAGGCTGTAAACAGAAGCTTCTCCGTAGGGTTTCATGAGCAATGCCTTTGATTTTGTCCTTTGATCCATTTATAAGTGCTCATGCTATCTCATGAATACAGCACGGCCAGGGGACAGAGGCCGTCTGGAATACACAACCACTTAACGACTCACCTTCTCTTTGGCTGATAAACACTCACTGTCTCACTAGCAAACAGACACATACACACGTCTCTGTCCCTCAGAGTCATTCAGGGCCTCCAGGGGAGCACCATTCACAAATACATAAATGAAAATACTGGCATTTTTGTTGGAAAGCTAATCCCAGCTAACAAACATATGTTTTAAGAATGTAAGAAAATGGTATGAAAAAAATAATTTATGTTATGAAAAGTTCCATTTGTTCCATGTTCAAAATTCCATTTTATCGTTTTGCTAACAAAACAGGAACGTTAATTTTAAATGTTCTCTGAAAGTTCTGAAAATAGAAAGTGTGGTAACATTGTATTTAGTCAACCTTTGACATTGTACTATAAGTACCGTAACTATAAGTAACGTTGCAACTAGCAATCATTCGAGTATTAGTAGACTGTCTGCTTAATATCTGCTAACACTTTATTTTGATCCTCCCAACAAACATTCTACTGACTATAAGTATCTTTGTACATGTCAACTTATTCTAACCTACCAGTTTACTAGTACTCTAATGAGAGGTAGTTGACATGTAGTTGCAACTTAATGAGTATGACATGTAGTTGCAAAATAACTTATAGTTAGTAGAATGTCTAAAATGGACAATCAAAATAAAGTGTACGTTTACAAAAAGTCAAATGTTTCAGAAAAATCCCATGAACAATGTTTTTGTACCAGATAACTTTGAACAAATGTTCTATTAACATTACTGGAATAATGTCTGTTCATAACTTTGAGAGAACCTTGCCAGAAACATTTTGGTTTTCACCTTATTTTCTATGTCTAGCTTTCTCAGATTAATGCTTTGTCATCTACGATGCTGCGATGTCACTGACAGATACTGTGTTTAAAAACTAAGGACAACGAATTTGATAGAATTGTCTATCTAGCGATCTTCTCTGCCAGCTCTACGATGACGCTCTCTCTCTTGTCCCGTCGCTCACTCACACAGTTCCCCCCTCAACAACAGTCTCCTGGGTCGACTCAATAATGAATTACATCTCTCTCCTCGCCAGGTAGCTGAGCACAGGAAAGCAAATGTATCTCATTACCCCTCCACCTGTGATCTCTGCCAGGCTGCTGAGTAGGGTTTTGTTCAAAGAAAGAAAGACACAGAGAGAAAAGGCGGCACAGAAAGTGGAAAGAAGCCAGTACATGGTGTAAGTCTGAAGAATAATTTACAACCCCAGATGCTGAGGTAAAGCCACCCTGAAAGGCATTGTTGTGCCTTTGCAAAGATGAGACACAACAGTCAGGGAAAGTTATCCTCAAAACTGTCAAAGCAGCTTCTTTTTCTGGTTTTCTGAATAGACCGCGCATGATCAAATACGTGGGAGTGGCTTGAGCAATCTGTTTTCCTCTTTCAATTTTGCAGGCGGGATGACACCAATAGCCCTCTTCAGCAGAAAATATATAGACTGCAACACCTTATAGACCTTTTCAGCAAGTTTCTATCTGAAAAACTGGGACCACAGCATTGCACTTTCCTCTTATTGTTCTCTGAAAGAAATGAGTAAAAAGTAAGCATGATTTCACAGCAAGAACTTTATCACTGAACCTTGCCAATGTTCACAACTCCTTTCATACATTCATACACATAATGTTCATACATTCATACAATATGTTTTGTAACACTTTATTTCAATAGACATTCTAATTATAAGTAACTTTGCAACTACGTGTCAATTAGTAGTAATTAGAGTATTAGTAGACTATCAGCTTAATATCTGCTAACACTTTATTTTTGATGCTCCCCAATAGACATTCTACTGACTATAAGTAACTTTGCAAGTACACATCAACTTGTGATGAATTCTGTCTTCTGTAGACTGTATACAGTATATTCTATACGCATTATCACATGAAAACATTTTCATCATTTGTTTCATATTTGGAAACTATCAGAACATTTCAAGTTCAATCAAAAGAACCAAAAGAACCAAAAGGGGCAAAAGGGCCAGAGCGCAATTCCAAAAAAAAAAAAAAAAAACATTGATGGGAGAGAGATTACACAGAAAAAGCCAGATAATTTTCATAATGACCAATGCAATCTACCAAGAGCAGCTCTGATTTAAGAAATGCTTTTTTTGGGTGGTAAATAATGGCGCAAATAGCAGTAAATTGACTAGCTAAAACCTTAGTAAATCACCTTGCATGATTCATTGAAAAACTCTCCTCCCATAAATGTTTTGTCTAAAAGGGAAACTTCTACAAATGCATATGCATTAGGGTCACCTGCAAAAATAACTCTGTCCACGCCTTTTCAGCACTGTTTTTTCAAAGCATGTCTTTAATAAATCCTGACGGTAGTCAGTAGTAAAAGAGGGTTTGCGTTAGTGCAAGCAGTTAGTAAATCTGCCGCAAAATGTTATATATATAATCTTTTTAACATAAATGATTCTTTGGGTTTGAATGAGTTCCATTTAGAACCCTAACCTTTTTTTTTTTCTTTTTTTTTTTTTGGAACTGGAAACAATTCAAGCTGGATTCAAATCAATGTAAGCAGTCCTGTTCTCATCATTGTTTTGTACCAATGTTAGTTTTTGCTTAGTCTTATGTAACTTTATTTCATTGAGGCCTGGTTTCACAGACAATTAAGGTATTTATAAACGTACCCTAGGAAAAACATTACTGGTGTGAATCTTGAGACAAAACTATGGCACTGACATATTTTAAGATATGTCAGAGCAAGTTGCTTTCAGTTAAAAAAGCTCAAACATGCATTTTAGTCAAGGACTAGCTTAAGCATTGTCTGTGAAACCGGGGGTGAGTTTGATGAACTTAAACCATTTAAGGAAATCGGTTTCCTCAAACAATTTAAGTAGCTATATAGTTGTTAAGACTATATTCAAACCGAAATTCAAACTGAATTAGTGGAATAAACTTAAAATTTTTTAAGTTGAGTTTATGTATATAAGTTTACAGTACTCATGCTTATTGGTTTTAAAACTTGGTTTAAGGCAATCAGTTTCCTCAAATGGTTTGAGTTACCGTAACTTATCGAGTTTTACAGTGAATGTTGGAGCATGCACATAAAACAGCAAAACCTTGGCCACACCATTAATTGCTCCACCATAATTGCACACCATTAAATGACGCTGACACATTTTTTTTTTTTTTTTTGTTAAAAACTGTATCCCTAAGCTAACCCTAAAGACTGATTGGTTGAAATGAATGTCATTACAGGATGAACAGTAGCCAGAACCCGAAGACAAATACATACATACACACACACAAACAGACACATGCTTACGGACAAACAAGCCTTGCACTCTGCATGCAACTCTATATGGGATTAATCAGATGCTGCTGTATTCATGCACCAGTTCCATGAGCTTCATTACAGTCTCTGTGTCAGTCCCTGTGCTTTGGTTCGCTGATCCAAAAGCCCCTGGTGCTGCTGCATATTACACCACTTTTGTAAACTTCAGGATAAAAATATTCTTTTTATACAAGTCTTGTGGTGGATGAGCTATAAATACAATAAAATGCAATAGTGAAGTCATTATGCAGGATTTAAATAGGGATTACGGCTTATCTGAATCAAAGTCATCAACCATGAAATCCTAATTTTCGAACCCCCCTGTCCCTACAGCACAGAATATATTACATTTCTCTCAGGAAAACATATTGTAATCAAAGGCTTACTGCAATTGTAGGTGAAATTCGTGACTGTAATTATAATTTTACATGTCTAGGGCTTGTCAACTTTTACCCAAACTATAAATTTATATACATATAAGTCAGCATGAAACAAAGTCACAATAGTGTTTTCTTCCTTATTGTGACACATCTATCTGAGTGAAACAGCTTTTCGAACAAGAAAATTGCTTGATGTTTCCCCAAATTTCATCATAATGATCTTGACAAAATAGAAGGCAGTTAAAAAAGAGAGATATTGTTTTGGGATTTATTATAACTCATCTCATCATATTTTCTGTTTGTAATATGTATGTGTGTGTGTGTGTGTGTGCGTGTTTTTGTGACATATCAGGACACAAATTTGTATAATGACATGGGTATGACATAGGAATTACAAGGAGATGGTGACTTATAAGGACATTACCCCATGTCCCCATTTTTAAAAGGCTTATAAATCATACAGAATGAGTTTTTTTGATAAAGTAAAAATGTGCAGTTTTCTGTGATGGGTAGGTTTAGGGGTAGGGGTAGTGTAGGACGATAGAAAATACGGTTTGTACAGTATAAAAACCATTACGCCTATGGAATGTCCCCACAGTTCACAAAAACAAACGTGTGTGTGTGTGTGTGTGTGTGTGTGTGTGTGTGTGTACTAGTGTGTGTGTGTGTACTAGACAGGTTGAATGAATTATGTCTGGCAGCAGGTAGGCATGACAGAACCGAGGGGTGAAACCTCAAAATGAAACACTTTCGCTTTGGCTTACAAAAATCAACATCTGTCGAAAAGAATCCACACCACTTACTACATCAGACAATAAACTGAGGAAAGTAATATGTGTCAGCACAAATGTTTTAGGAAGGTTGTAAATCTGAAAATTAATGATGTCATTAGTTGAATATACAACTTCAAAACACTTACTGAAGTACTTTATGGTCTTGTTATATGTGTCTAAGTCTCTTGGAGAAAGGCTAATTAAGGTGACGATCAACTGCTCATGCCCCCAGGTTGGAAAACCATAAAAGTTTATTTCACAGTTGAAAAGATACTGTAATTTGCTTTGGAAGGTCCATATTTTGAGAGTCATTGATATATCACAGCATTCAAAAATTTAATATGTAGTTAGTATGTATAAGTAAATGTAATTAGTATATTGATAAACAGATATTTCCGTATCCAATTAAAACAGAATACATCACATAGTAATATGAATATTCAAAGGAGATTTCATCTCTTAGCCCCACTTTTTGCTCTTTTAGTCGCGTAGATTATGCGTTTACATTCCATTCCCCGTTATCACGAAACCCACGACACAAAACAAACGGCTCCGATCGCGGCATCCTCCATCCACCGTTTTTTAGCATTTGTAAATTTGTAAATTCCTATTTCCAGTGCGAATGCAACCAGGAACACGGCCCGGAGGATTAATTAGTTCTCTGGGAACTATTGTAGCGGCTAGTTCCTATAACTGAGTTCCTAGAATGATTCGGTGCGAAAGTCAGCCATCCATCCATCCATCCATCCATCCATCCATCCATCCATCCATCCATCATGCCCTTACCTTTAGTTCCCCCAAAAGGAGTTCCTAGAACTAAAATCGTTCCTAGTTCCTGCGGTGCGAAGACGGCAAAATCCGGGTACTTCAGCCAATAGTTCTAGGAACTATGAAAAGGTTCCTCCGGTGCGAAAGCTCCTATAGATAGATAGACAGACAGACAGACAATAATATAATAGCCAATACTTATTTTCAGCCAATTGCAAGGCTTATTTAATGGAATTGCATGGCTTCATATATGAATATTCATATTTCCATCCATCCATACATCCATCCTGAATTTTGTAGTTTAAATTTTGTGCGTGAGAGAAAGAGAGCCTAAACGTATATGTAATAGCATGAGGCTGCCTGTGTGTCTGTGTTTAAGCCGTAAGACAGTTACTAAGCTATATATATATATATATATATATATATATATATATATATATATATATATATATATATATATATCATAAAACAACCATGAAAATATCAAAGGGCTCTAGGTGCTTTTAATTTTCGTTGAGGTAGGCCAGGCAATAAAGTGTGGCTTGTGATGATAAGAAGAAACTGCTTGGCCACATCAATCCAGTCACGAAAAAGCTATTGGGAAGTTTTAAATATTTCATTTTCCTACACCAGAATGGCTTGTGCTTTTGGGTCTGGAGCATGCAAAGCCATTTCCTGCTCTGAAAGGATCACTATAGTCATTGATGGGTTTGTGTGTCTTGATACATGTGAGCTGGGGAATTGGAAAGGTTGGGCTTAGAAACAGCTTACGGCTTTTGCAGAAATGCTGTAATTCAGGTTCTCAAACTGTCCGTGCTTGAATCCTCTACTTGAATAAGTTTGGATAGAGTAACGGGGATAAGCCTTACACATGCTGGATCATTGTTGCCTGTTTCTCAGTGTATGGAAACATTTATTTCTAATTGACCATAAATAACCAGCTTTCAAGGTATCCGTCTTTGTTTCTTTGATTTGTGGTTGTCCTGCAGGGCAGAGTTTAGCCTAGTCCTTGAGAACTGCTACAATATTAGTAAAAATAAAACTTGACTGTAAAGAATGAACTGCATCATGAATGTAACACTATGCATTCAAACATAACAAATAGAATGTAACTTTGCAACTTTGCCTCTAGGACCACCTCTGTCCATTGAATTGTTTGTTAAATATTGGAGATTATTTCAAAAATCAACTTTGGCGAACTAGTCCTAGGTTTTTGGCTCAACCTCGATAACTGTTAAAAAGCTTTAAAAACTATGTATTTCCTATGGTAAATTGCCTGTATTTACTGTAAATGGTCTTTTCCATCTATGATTAAGATGGTTACTGGCTTGCTAATTAAAACATAATACCTTTTTATGCATGCGTTTAAAGGCCTTAAAGCGCTTGAACCCCGATTATTGCTGTTCGCAACTCTATTTTATGATGTATTTGGTCAAAAAAAATCTCGTAAGGTCTAATGGTTTGCATTTCTGGTGTAGTACCAAACTTTATTTATCTTGTTTTACTGTTGTATGTTGTGCAGCGGCCGAGGTTAAAGCCAATTGACAAAAACTAAGAGATGCATACACAAGGAAAAATACATTCTCGGTCAGCGCCACCTATCGTGCAGAAGTGAATTAGCCGAAGGCAATCAAAAGCTTTGCATTCGGTGTGAAAATACCGTTAGTCTGCGATTCGCTTCACTTTACTGTGTCGCGCTCAGTGTGAAAGAGCCTTAAGAGTCTTGTAAAGAAACATCAAACCCATCAAAATAAATAAATAAATGCTTTCTTTTTTCCTCAACTACTATCTTCTTTAAAAGAAAAGTGACAAAAACTTCAAAACATATGTCAAAACAGCCATCACTATTTCAGGGTTGTTGTTTTTTTGTGGGTCACACAAAGGGTGATAATAATGAGAGCAGATAACACCTTGTCAAATGTGTTTTGGCTGGCATGTTATTAATGCGAGCACTTGCTTAATTAATCATTAATCAAGTCACACCGTCTAGCCTTAATTCAGCACCTTGTGTGCTTCCTGTCGACAATGAATCACCTCCCCTCTGTGATTGGCCGCTCAGTGGGAGCTTATATAAACAACAATTAGATTTTAAGTTTTTACCTCAAAAGGCCTTCAAAATTGATTTGTTGCCACCCGAGTATGAGGGCTCTTATATTCAAGTGTACACAGCGCTGTCTCCGAGGGGATACATGTGCTGTGTATCATCACGATCTGTCACGAACTCAGCCCAAGAGACCTCCACTAGCCAGGTGCAATGAAAAACATTTGCAACAGTTCACATTGAGTCTCCAATGCATGTATACTATACATAGTATACATGCTCAAGTTGATGCATGTCAGCTTTTTATGTGCATGTCACATTCTAAAATACACTTTTTATGTCAGGTATACATATAAATACCTTGCTCACTCAATGGCATGCTGTCACCCTTGTCTTCCCCCTTTAGCAAATACAACCCTGTGGTGTCCTTGAATCAACTTGGAAGTTTCAATGACAGTTTTTCCCAAAACACATCAGTCAACTCCCACTGCGGCCCACAACCTACCCTGCTACCTAAGTCAGTGCACAGTTTGCCACTTACATGTATCTTAAAATACATTATACATACATACGCAACCACTCACTGTCCACAACAGGATCAGTATAGTTAAATAAAAACTCAAATCATAAAACAAATATTCATTGTTATTTGAAATATATATATATATATATATATATATATATATATATATATATTAAAAAATGACTGAATTGTGAATTACTTTTTCCATATTTGGGACCAGCCTTATTTTAGTATAATTGAGATACTATTATAGTTTTTTTAATGAAAAAAAAAAAAAAAAACAGACAAAAATGACAAAAAGGAAGGTTACTAAAATGTTATCTAAAACTAAAATAAATATGCAAAACATAAAAAGAAACTAATTCATACTAATAATAAATAAAACTATAATATTATCTCAAATTACACTGGTCCACTATCACGATTGGTTTTCATGTCTTTTATTTTGAAGTTTTCCTATTCTCATGTTCCTGGTTTGTCATGTGGTTTCCTTGACCCCATCATGTAATCCTGTCATGTGCTTCCCCTGTTCATGTGTTTCATGTGTCATGTTCTTATTGGTTCATTGTGTTGATTACTTTCAGGTGTGTCTTGTTAAAGGGTTAGTTCACCCAGAAATGAAATTTCTGTCATTAATTACTCACCTTCATGTCATCCCAAACCTGTAACCTTCGTCCAATGAGAGTGTGTAATTAATGACAGAAATTAAATTTTTGGGTGAACTAACCCTTTAAGTGATTAGTCTGTGTATAAATAGCCCTCATGTTTCCACTGTCTCTTGTCTAGCTTTGTTCACTGTTGGTGAGTTTGTTTAAGTTCAAGTTTTGTTCATGTTTATCGTCAGGTCAAGCCACTGCTTTTTTCTATGAATTTGTTCACGTTTTTGTAAATAAACTGCATATGGCTTCTCATCAAACTTTCCTTCAGTGGAATCATTACATTCACAATATGAAAAAAAGTGATTTTTCTTTCAAGTTATTTATTCTCTTTAACTCCAATTGCCGTGACAAGTTGTGGATTTTCAACTCAAGTTTATGCGTTTTCAAAAATCCGTTGTCTCGACTATTTGTGAGTTGAAACAAAAGTGATTTTCAAGTTGAGTTTACTCATGTTTAGTTGAGTTTCTTCACATTTTTAAGGGAGCAGGTGAACTTTCGTTTCTAAGTTTATCCAACTGGAAATGTTTTACAGTTGTGCTTAATAAACTGTGAAACTCTAAAAACAGGTTGGGAACGGCTCTTCTTTTTCATGTTGTCAAACTGGGGAAGATAAGGTAAACTTGCATCACACATTTTTGAAGGACATTCTTATGTAAGGCCTCAATCTGTTGTGATGAATCACATCTCGCATGGCTTGTCTTCAAATGTCAGTTTAAACTCTGCTGACAATCACACACTCGACGGAAGCACTGAGCACAAACTAAGCAAAGGTTGCCTATCTACGCAAATAGAGCTATTTGAGTACAAACCATTTCTGCACATTTTCCTTAGGTAGACATTTATTTCCCAAATATATACTGTATTGTTAGCCTTTTTTCTTTCTTTTTTTTTTTTTACAGACTACCCTGCACAGTCCAAAGTGCATATCATAAATATGGGTCAGCGAGGTTTATGTTTTGGCTTATAAAGATTAATCACAAAATGCAATTTAACAAGATTCTCTGCATGAATGCATTTTATTTTTTCTTTTATGGTGAGGCCTCAACTTTCACAGCATGAGAGCAAGCAGATATATGATCTTAATAAAACTGCTATCTTTTTTTTTTTTTTTTTGCCAGTTAATTAGTCATGAGCGTTTGACTGCGGCACTTTATTGATATTTGATACCATTTGACTTTTTCACGCTGGTGCTAGACCTGAAATATATTATGTTTACTGTCACTGAAAGAAAATCTGAAAGTTCTCACAGGATTCGTTAGATAAATCGGTGCGTTTGTTTGCTAAGTGCCAGGGCCAACAACGGTAATTAGTGGCAAAGACGATCAGGGCAAAAGATCCTCTGTGTTCTTGTGGAATGATGGATTAGAGCGTGTTTGCAGTTGCTGCTTATTTTTCCAGCTCAGTGACTTTGATCATATACGCCATGACTTGCTCCAGAGAATGAAGGTAAAGGTATAAATGCACCTACTGACATTCTGTTATTGATGTTTGTCACATAAATCGCCGGTTTTAATTACTGACAATGAACAAAAAAAATAAATAATAAATCATAAATAAGATTGTTTATAGGTTTTCTAATTGGCTTAAATACATATTGATGATAATCATGCCCAATATTAATCGTCCAATACAAGCAAATCCATATGAGCATATAGCATATATGAAGGTCACATGATTTCATAAATGATTTATGTAATTTTGATCAATGTACGTTTCAAATAAGGCTTCAAGTCTCATAGTTACAAAAATATCATAAATTAATTTCTAAATGTGCTTTGCTAGTTGTTATTATTATAATAATTATAATTCAATTATAATAATTTAAAATTAATATTATACTTACAAAAAAACATACTTTAAATGATTTTTGAACATGTGTTTTGCCAATTACTGTTATAATTCAATTATAATTTTGAGATTTTATCTCATATTATAGTTACAAAAAGAACATAAATGATTTTTAAAAGTGCTCTCTCTATTATTATTATTATTATTATTACAATAATGATTATTCATGATTAAATGATACTATTATAAATTATAATTTCAATTATTTTATTTATTTATTTGACATTATATTAATGAAGAGACTCATTATGTTCAGTGTGTTGAAGCACAAAAACCATTGAGGCCACAGGTCTGGACAAATAGTTTTTTTTATTTGTTTGTTTTAAGGTAAATCCAAGTTAATTGGCCCACTTGACACTGTCAGAATGTGGCCAAACTTAATTTAATAATCGCCTCTACAGGATAGCAGTCTAGTAGTTAATGATCTGGGGTTTCATTCATAAATGCTTGAGTAGTTTTTAAATATGAGAGAGCAGAATCTGTATAGACACAATAGTTTCTGAGCCGTGCTGCAGGGAGCAAATTCACTGCAATGAAAAGCTTAACTAGACCAATATGACCTTAATCTGGGTCAGTCTGCTACTGTCTTTGTAAAATTAAGTTTTAATGTAAAAAAAAGCTCATCTGTCTCTGTTTTGACAATTTACTGTCAGACCATCAGACTACACATTGAATATTAAGTGTCAGCATACAGCCATTATGTGTCATATTTTGAAGTTTCTATAAATATTGTCAATGGGGGTGGTAACTTAGTGGTTAATGTCTGAGTTTTCATGCATAAAACTTTGCATCTTAAAAGTTTGTCTGCCCACAGAGAGTCAAACCTGTCAGCCAAAGTCCATTCCACAATGTTAAGAGCCCTCTGAAAAATAATGCACTGCCAAATCATCTGTTATGTAATGATGTCAAATTAAACGGCTGTTGAATGCACGTCAATGTAGAAAGATGTTTTTAGCCCAGCTGGGACTAACTGCCAAAACTAACCAGGTAAATCTTGACCCCCTGAATATGTAAGAGAGGGGAAAATACAATTTAAATGAATAGATATCACCAAATTTGTGAGCCTGTTGATTAGTCACAGTAAATTAGGACTGTTTTGTTTCCGCAAATGTTGTTTAAATATGCAAATGATGCATTATCTAATTAAACAGGCCTATATGCACTAATTTGCACACATTTCCAGAACAGCAATCAGAACATTCCAAATTCTTGCTTCAATTAATTGACATAGGCCTATTAGATCACTATGTTTTTAGGAATAAAATGCTATATAAATCAGGTGAATGATATATGAACAGACCCCTGAGTAAAAACCTTCAGAAGATTGCGATCTCAATTCAAACACTCACATGATCTCTTTCCTAAATGACAACAGTTCGGCTATGTTTCATGTAGGAATGAAACAGCTTCACGAACATTCTTTTTAAACAACACAGTACCGTTATTTACAATAATTCAAATTAGAGTTGCACGATTAATCGTAAAAAGATTGCAATCTCGATTCAAGTACCCACACGATCCTACTTTATTAATGACAACGATTTTCCCGCGTCTATTAAACCTTTGACAAAAGCATACGTTCAAATCTGTGTTCGTACTGCCAGAGTCAGAGAGAGCCGTTTTGAATCACACATTAGTTATTTCTGTGTTACAAATATTCACATGATCACAGAAGTACTGAGATATAAGTTTTAAGTTAGTATTTAAACACCGATGTCTACAATATCGATCAAAATAGAGCAAACTACCTTTTGAAATGAACTTAGCACGTCAAATAACGGTTGTATTAATTAGCTACATCTAATTCCAATAAGTGGCGACAACTGACTGTTAAAAAAATGTATTTGTCATTGAATCGTTCATTCAAAAGATTCGTTCAAAAACACTGATTCATCCAGCAATGAAACAAGTATTTATTAATGAGTCATTGAATTCATTAAAAAAACTTTTTTTTTTTTTTAAATAATTAATTCAGAAGCTGTAAGCAGTAAATAAAATATTGAATGAAAATGTCTCTGAAACATCAGTGTATTAGTCAAATATTGCATTAATTTCACTTCAGCTGTGTTAAAGCATGCAAACGCAGTTTCATTTGTTCAAAAACACTGATTAATTTAATAACAAAACAAGTGACGTATTTGAGTAAGACATTGAATCAGTCATTCAAAAGATTTGTTAAAAAGCTCTGATTCATCCAGTAATGAAACAAGTGAAGTCTTTATGGGTGAGTCATTGAATCATTCATTCAAACCATTTAGAAAAAACATCAGTATAATTAATTAAACATTGTTAAATAGACTGCAGCAATTAATATTTTGTCAGAACCGCTAGTAAACTGCATTATTTTGTTTAGTTTAGAATCGTGGGAGAATCATGAGCTTTATTTGAAACAAAAAAAAAACTATATGTATGATTCTCAATTTATCCAGAATCATGCAGCTAAGTGATGCTGAAGTGGACATTTCAAGAAAACAGCCTCTCACCAGTTCACAAGTACATGTAATCGGGTAAACTATGCATATTTGGTGTGCTGTCGGAGGGGAGGGTTTCGAGCTTGGACTTTGGCCCAAACCCATAGTACACAACCCCCACCCCCCATAGGGCATTGTCTCGTTGGTTGGATTACCTGAATGTGGATTCCTCCCAAACTTTGTTAAATAAACATCATTTAAAGAAATGTGTTGCAACTGAAACAGATGCAAATAGATAATGTGTAATGAAATAAACACTTAAACGTGTAGTTTGGATGCTTTCTATATAGTCTTGAAATATGATATGCTACGGGAGCAAAATAGCCTAAAATCTACATGAAAACAGTGGTTTTGCCTGTGCTCTTCCCTTAATAATTATGAAAGACTATCAATCCATCATATTTGGACACATGAACAGGGTTGGCAACCCCTGCCCTTTCCAATTTCACAGCCCTCTCTGTCTTAAATATCCCAAACAGATGGGCTACTCTGACAACAACACACTGATCGAGCAGCTGTGCGATGATGTACACAAGCAAATAATGAATAATCAGAAGCTGAGCTCCAAGTGCCTCACATTAATAGCAAGGTGTTCTAATTAGTTTCTCACAACTGCTCTGGTTCAACCTCTGAGCAACAGTTCTGATGAATGTGACTCCCAGAAGAACCACTGACAATGATCGGCGTGCGAAAATAGCAGGAAATTGCGGAGCAGTTTACTTTTGCATCAAAATGACTCATTTGGCGGATGCTTTTATCTAATGTGAATTATATGTGACTTCCTCTACATTCAAGGTATAGGTATAATTAATAAGTAGCCTATGTGTTCCAGAGGAATTATATTATATTGTATTATATTATATTGTATACAACAGTTCTTTCTGGTTCTTGAATCTGATTGGCTGATAGCAATGATGCAATATTCTAGTGATAACAGCACTCCTACCTTTTCACCGTTTGTAGCGACTGTCATGGAGGCTGAGCAAATCCACTGAAATGGGCCTACTACACTTGTTGTACCACAAACTGTAGTTTTAAGAGGTTTTTTTAGGCAAGAATGTAGTTGTTTAGACCTGAAATATGTGACTCATATTTAATCATAGCACCTGTTTTAGAATTTGTTTAAACGTTTCCAGAGATGTGAGCTTTAGGCCATCAGCGGCCGTTCAGTGCTCGTGTACCCTCTGAGAACAGCTTCATCTCAGCCAGTGTTATTATATTATATAGAATTTTTAGGTTTATGATTCCCCATTTGTCAGTTCATGTTTGACTAAATAAGATTATTATTTTTTAAGGTTTATTTGTTACTTTCCATTGTTTTCTTCAATAAACCTTTGGCTTTACCTTTTCGTTAATTTACAGACAGTTCTGCTTTTTTTTTTTTTATTGACAGCCACAGGAAATGAATATCTTTTTAAATTAAGTTATTATAGAAGAGTTTTATGCCACATTTGTTAGCTCACCTGAGCTACAGTCTCAGAAAACGCTTCTGTGCTTCTTCAGCACACATTTGATTTTCAGTCATTTCAATCCCTCAGAATTTATCAGCAGAGTGTACAACACATAAAACTTTAGTGTGATAAAAGTTGAACGCATCTAGAGACGAATCAATACCTGCACGGGAATCCTTCAAGTTATTGGCAGTCGACTGGGCGCTCTCTGATAATATGACTCACTAGCCCTCACTTAAACCCATTCAGGCCCCATTATGTGTGTCCATTTCTCATTACTGGCAGGCGGCTGGCTGGATGAACTTGTGCTGATCATTTTTACGAGCGGAATGGAGATTGTTCCCGCTGAAAGAGGCCTTTGGAAACAATCTAATGCATAATGATGAACATTCCTCTTCCTCCGGGGACTTTGCGGAGTTCATGTTCCCCAGACCCCTTATGGTGCATCAGATGTCTAATTATTGTTCCAAAGTGACATGCATGTTCACGGAAGTTGGTGACAGAATATATTAAGAGAGAAAAGAGTGGTCAGATTTTGTCTACCTTGATGATGCCCTTGTCTTTGCATCCATATGGCGATGAGGCATCCATATGCATGGACTTTTAGACTGCCGTATCCACGCCACTACTTCTTACTCTTGCCTGTCATCGGTTTCATCAGAAAGACGCCCTTCCAGACACATGGGAATGTGTGAAGGTAATGACAGAGGAAGACATGTCATTTCATACATGTGCACGACATGTTGTTCTACAAGGAAAACTGATTTATTTTCTGTGCATGCTTCTAGAGGTATTCCTACTATTGTATGCAGTGCATTTTCACATCCTTTAATCTAATTTAGATAAAATATTAAATTAGCATTTTTTTTAATAATAATCATAATTAAGGGAACACAGGGAGAATATTAAATTCTCTTACTTATTCTGGTTTGAATGGATGTTATCATTTTTGTCATGTTCTCCAGTGCACTGATTGCTACAATAAAAACTGTCAATATATACAGTATATTCTCCTTTCTCTAATCAAAATGTTCCAAATTAGTTACTTAACTACTTTAACTATTTTATGTTGACTTTTCACTTTCCTGTTAGTAAAATCCTTTTAACAAAAGAAAAAAACACTTCATGAATGACATCATCATTCAGGAAGTGACATCATCTTGGAGGGAACCAACAGCACAAACATGAGTGAATGTAAGCCCTAATGAGCACTAATGTAAAGTTTGCGTGGTTAAACTTTAGCTCTTTATTTACATTGTGTTACTCTTCATGCCAACACTGTCAGAAAAAAAGGTACGGTGCTTGTCACTGGGGCAGTACCCTAAGGTACAATGGTAAAAAGGTACTAATATGTACTTTTAAATTACTAATATGTACATTTAAGGTACAAATATGCACCATTTAGGGGTAAGTAAGGTACAAAGATGTACTGCAGAACTGAAATAACCATTTAAAAACTGGATTCATTTTGGCTAAATCGTAATCGCTTTGTTGCAATTATGCTACAATAATATTTTTCAAAGCACTAGGGAAAATACATCAATACTCTGATTGTTTCAATTCTGGTGCCTATTGTTTTTATTTCATTGTGTGTTCACCAAATCATATCACCCGGTGAGAAAAGAAATCATCTTCACTCTCAGGCTGAGCTTTGCAAGGTGATAATACCGGTTTTTATCACATATTGCTTATTTGCTCACACAATCACTATCAGCGGATTTCAGCAGCATCTGCATTCAGCTTGCCGAGGCAAACTTTACAAGCTTTGTAATGAATTTCGCATGGTGTAAAGTACAATGTCAAGGTTCTTTCTGTGGGGCAACTCAGTGCCAACGTTGCATCATTTCCTTTGTAGAGTTGCATCTTTGCCAAGAATTGAATTTCTGGCCTTGACCAATCTTGCAATATTTGTGTGACACCTGAGTGCTTCATACCAACTGTGTGGGGCTCCGAACAATGCTGGCAGATTTCAAACTAAATTTCAAGCTGTCTTACTTATCTGTTTGTTGAACCATACATTCGCCAGCTGCTTTTATTAGAAATATCACTGTGTCTTTGAAAGCACCTCTGTATAAGCTTGCAATAATATATTGGCTCTGATGTGTTTCCGACGTCTCGCCACCCAAATTCAGGACAGTAGGTTATAAAGATGTTGTAGCAGAAAGATCGTTTAATATTTAATCAAAAAACATCAAATAAATTACACACACACACACACACACAAAAAAAAATCATTAGAAAACTGCATATGCATAACATGATATACAAATAAAGTTGGCATTTTTAGACTTTTCCTTGATTTCCATATTTCGAAGTAGCTAATCATGTTACATCATTACTATTTAAGGAAATTAAATTGTTTTACTCTCATCCAGTTATTTATAATTAACCTTTTATTGCAACACAAAGTGTGTTTGCACAATAATTGCAATGGCAAAAACAGTTCTGTTCTCGAGGGCAAGTTTACATGCAATTCGTTTTAGATAAGTTTGACATACAAGGCATTTTTTTTATTGACCATAAACATGGCATCCTGGCTAATGTATGATGTTTGACCACCGTAATTGTTGGAAATAAAAGCATGATTGTTTTTAGAAACATTTATTGAGTTTGGCAAATGGGGCGTTTTCGTTGTTAAAATAAAACAGAATGCCTGTGGTAATATAGGACGATTGATGACCATAATCATTTACAGACATTTACCCATACACTACCTGGTCAAAAAGTCACTGAAGAATAATTTTCACACATGAATTGGCACCTCTGAATCCTGACCTTAAATTCATTGAAAGTCTTTGGGATGTGCTGGAGTAGACTGGAGTAGACACAGAGTGCTCACCTCTTGCATTGTCAGTACAAGATCTTGACCAAAAATGTATGCACCTCTTGATAGATCTTGTATTGACAATGCAATAGGTGTGCACTCTGTAAGTCTCTTCCAGCACATCCCAAAGACTTTCAATGAATTTAAAGGGGGGGTATCACACACAGTTTCTGCCAATCTCATGTTAATCTTGAGTACATATAGATTAACAATGCATCCTTCATATCTCTGAAAAGTCTTTAGTTTTATCATATTTATAAAAGATAGATACGCTAAACCGAGTCTTTCCAAAAAAAGCTGAGCTGCTGGAGGCGTGCCTGCCGTCAGTGCCTGGGGACGGAGCTAAAGAGTCACGAGCGCGTGTAGCTTTTGTGTAGAGATCGTCTGCTAGCTGCGACATCATTATAATTAAAAAGTGAACAAAAACGTTCGTGTTGTTTACATTATATGCACTTGCGCACCGATTACCAACAAAACACAGACATCTGATGCAGCTTTACTCACCACCCGCGATCTGCAAATCCAGTGCCCGAACTGGGACTTGTTTACAAAGAATTCGTCACCGAAATCCCGGGAACAAACAAACATAAATGCACAACTCTGTTGCTGCCCCGGAAAAACAAACTTCATCCACTGACACTGGGTTCTTTGGGAAGCTGAAAAAGGTAATCTTTCCCTCATAACCAAAAACACACTCCTTCATGACAGGAGCTGCATCTCATTTCGGAGGCTGCGTCCTCCGGAGGTCACATTTGAAGGCTGAATACTTCATCAAGGATGTCATATTTAGGAAAAGTAACCGTAATAAAATTTACTGATATTCATTGTGAGGTGTAAAATACCGTAATTTCTTTCTTACGTTGCAATCTAATGGTTACTTTTCTTGAATGAGACTGCCTCGATGATGTATGCAGCCTTCAAAGTGTGCCGCCCCTGAATTGGGACTCAGCCATTGTTGAAAAATCTCTCAGCTTCTGTATCCCGACCGAAGCACGGTGATGGGCGTGCTCTTGCTCTTGTTCTTCTGGGTGATGTAAGTGTGCACGCTTATCAGGGAGAAGTGCCTACACAAGGAATTCCGCTCTCTTTTGACGTCATACAGGCCATACTCAAAAAAAACTCTCCGAAACCCGGTCTGAAACCGGAAGTAATGTATTTGGCACAGAAATACTCTGTCATACGTCCAACTCGTGTTTTGAAACTTTGGCCATGTTTAGCATGAGAAAGCAACACTTTAACAGTGTAAATAAGTCAGAATGCATGAAATAGCTTTATACCACCCCTCCTTTAAGGTCTGGACTCAGAGGTGCCAATTCATGTGTGAAAATGATTCTTCATGCTCCCTCACAACCATTCTTTTACAATTTGAGCCTGATGAATCTTGGCATTGTCATCCTGGAATATGGCCATGATATGTCTTCCTACATGGTTGTTTAAGAAATTAAAAGCTATAAACTCCATCAATTAGACTCTTAAGCATTTGACTATTTAAATCCAAACAGCAACTTACAGGACTACACATTGGCCAAACAGAATACCCCACCTGATATAATGCGGCTGGAAACCTAACTTGTGTATCATAAGCATAAAAGCCTTGAGCATTGTCTTAAGTAGACCGTTCTAAATGATAATTATAGCACATCTTGATTTGCTTATGTCTGCATAATGTATGCAGCATGATTTTCTACAGTGACCCAAAGCGGTCAAGTCCACCTCGACAATGTTCACCCCAGTGGGGCCGACTTCAGCATGCACGCTCTGACAGCCAAGGTCACAGGAACAAACCTGCTCTAACCCGATTGCTTTGCCTGGCCTGATGTGAAGACAGCGATATATGCTTGTCAAGTGGGATTACGGATGCTCACCCATGCAGAAAAGGCAGTTACTCCCAAGTGCACATCTCCAGCTTTGGCAGAGTGCTATCAGGCCAGAGCATAAATGAATGTATATTACTTGTTGTCACCTTCTTGATTGTGTATGATAGCGTAAATCTAGACTATTTTTGGATGTTGTCATAAAGTAAACATGGACAAAATTGTTTGAAACTTATAGTATACTTATCCGGCATGCATTACAAGACTTTCCTGAGCAGAGATAGTGCAGAGTTAGAGAGAGATGAAGCCAGTGAGTTTCTGTGGTTTGTGGAAAAGGTTAGAGCTCTTAACACACTACTCTCAAGACTATATTCTACGTCAGTGTGCGCAATGCATTTTCAGCACGCTGCTGACATTTTTAGAGCACAATTTCAAAGTTCAAAGGGATGAACCACTTAGTGCTCAATATGTGTTTCTCTGTTGTTTCACAAGCCCACTGTATGCAAGATATTTTTCTGCATTTCTTCCCAAATCAAAAGCAATGATGAGATAACTGATTGAGATGCAATTAGCCTTGTGGCATTACCAAACAACTCAAGTAACAATGCACCAACTAAAGCTTTTCTTATAGGTGTTTAAACCACACTGCTTGAAGTGCAGGTCTTTTTAAGAGATGGTCAACACTGTGAGTTCATCCATTGTTATCTTGTAGCACCATATTGATTTGTAGCTGTTGGGCTCTATTACAGATAAAGGACAGGGGGCGGGTTGAGTTGCATTGCAGTGTATAAGAAACCAGACAAATCAAGAAATATTGACGGCTACAAGATCTTGTAATTAGAGGCATTTTTAAGAAGATGATATGGAGACGGCATCTATTTTGTGTGTGTGTGTGTGTGTGTGTGTGTGTGTGTGTGTGTGTGTGTGGTACATAACAGCTTTTATTCAAAACCCAATGAGCTGCCTTACAGTAATGCATAGCATACATAGGCTGGTAAGTACTTAGGCCGCATTTACACTGCAGGTCTTGGTGCCCAGTTCCGATTTGTTGACTATATCTGATTTTTTTCTGCTTTTACGCTATACATTTGGCAAAACAACCAAAGGTAGACATACTGACCCGTAAAAACTTAGGCCGATTAGGAAGTACAAATGGTGCGATTTGCAATGGACGCATATGAAATGATATTACAAGCCTTTGCTTTCTGTACCATCTTTAGAGGCCAGCAAAACATTGGATTGAGCTTTCATCTTCCATTGTGATAGCATGTGATAGCAGATGCAAAATGCACTAATTTGATTCATATCAGATTTATTTCCACACTTGAACGAGGCCTGAAACCAATCTGAGGTTATCGGAATCCACGTGCTTTTTCCCTGCTTACACGTTCGTGGGTCATTTCCGGTTTGTGCCACAAAATCGGAATTGGGTCACTTGAACCATGTAATGTAAATGCAGCCTTGGACAGCATTCTTGCCTGATTCACAACCACATTAGCGACCAATTTGTAACATTATAATAAAGCAACTTCTACAAATAGTACTGCTCAATTGAAGTGCCAAAGACTTAATTCGCAATTCATGTCAATACTGCAAAATAATCCTAATGAGTTTGTCAAATTCTTCAGTTAAAATATCCTTATTGATGAAGGAATGCTGCATGTTAAAAAAAAAATTTAATTTAAGGAAATTTTTGGTCATATTGCATTGAATTTTTCACTTTTTAAGTATGAATAAGGTAAGATAAGATAGTATATGTAGTAGATATTAGAGAAGTTACGATAGTACATGTACTACTTTATGCATACTCCGCATAAGAATACATAGCATACAAGTGTAACATACGTAGGCCGGTAAGAGCTGTGCGTGTAAACCTCTGATCTCAAGAGGTGCTCTAGCGACTGATGCTAGGGATTGCGGTCTTTAGCCTCCTTGTTAGAGTGCCCGACTCCCATGCCGGCGGACCCAGGTTTGAGTCCCACTTACACTATCATAAAAATACATATTACAGAGTTCACTTTAGTATTATTTATATACCTAGTTCTGTCATGAAACTCTAGATGGCACAGGCTGATGGGTCCATAACGCAAACTGATGATATTCTTAACTACTTGGCACAAGCTGATTGCAGCCAATGAGCTTGCTGCTCACAACATTTAAATGGCTGTTTAGCATTCACTATAGCAGTTTTCAGCATGCTTTTAGAGTTCCTCTGAAACCCTCCACCTTCCTCAGCTCCACCTGTATAGATCTGTAAGTAAGTTGACATGTTGCAAAATTACTCATGGTTATCTTAAGTGAGCTATATATCGAAATAAAGTGCAACCATCATTTTTATTAGTTTCCATCTATTTAGTCTTATTTTATTTCAGCTTTATTTCATTTAGCAAAAACAATTTTTATTACAAACCCGATTCCAAAAAAGTTGGGACACTGTACAAATTGTGAATAAAAAAGGAATGCAATAATTTACAAATCTCATAAACTTATATTTTATTCACAATAGAATATAGATAACATATCAAATGTTGAAAGTGAGACATTTTGAAATGTCATGCCAAATATTGGCTCATTTTAGATTTCATGAGAGCTACACATTCCAAAGAAGTTGGGACAGGTAGCAATAAGAGGCCAAAAAAGTTAAATGTACATATAAGCAACAGCTGGAGGACCAATTTGCAACTTATTAGGTCAATTGGCAACATGATTGGGTATAAAAAGAGCCTCTCAGAGTGGCAGTGTCTCTCAGAAGTCAAGATGGGCAGAGGATCACCAATTCCCCCAATGCTGCGGTGAAAAATAGTGGAGCAATATCAGAAAGGAGTTTCTCAGAGGAAAATTGCAAAGAGTTTGAAGTTATCATCATCTACAGTGCATAATATCATCCAAAGATTCAGAGAATCTGGAACAATCTCTGTGCGTAAGGGTCAAGGCCAGAAAACCATACTGGATGCCCGTGATCTTCGGGCCCTTAGATGGCACTGCATCACATACAGGAATGCTACTGTAATGGAAATCACAACATGGGCTCAGGAATACTTCCAGAAAACATTGTCAGTGAACACAATCCACCGTGCCATTCGCCGTTGCCGGCTAAAACTCTATAGGTCAAAAAAGAAGCCATATCTAAACTTGATCCAGAAGCGCAGGCGTTTTCTCTGGGCCAAGGCTCATTTAAAATGGACAGTGGCAAAGTGGAACACTGTTCTGTGGTCAGACGAATGAAAATTTGAAGTTCTTTTTGGAAAACTGGGACGCCATGTCATCCGGACTAAAGAGGACAAGGACAACCCAAGTTGTTATCAGCGCTCAGTTCAGAAGCCTGCATCTCTGATGGTATGGGGTTGCATGAGTGCGTGTGGCATGGGCAGCTTACACATCTGGAAAGGCACCATCAATGCTGAAAGGTATATCCAAGTTCTAGAACAACATATGCTCCCATCCAGATGTCGTCTCTTTCAGGGAAGACCTTGCATTTTCCAACATGACAATGCCAGACCACATACTGCATCAATTACAACATCATGGCTGCGTAGAAGGAGGATCCGGGTACTGAAATGGCCAGCCTGCAGTCCAGATCTTTCACCCATAGAAAACATTTGGCGCATCATAAAGAGGAAGATGCGACAAAGAAGACCTAAGACAGTTGAGCAACTAGAAGCCTGTATTAGACAAGAATGGGACAACATTCCTATTCCTAAACTTGAGCAACTTGTCTCCTCAGTCCCCAGACGTTTGCAGACTGTTATAAAAAGAAGAGGGGATGCCACACAGTGGTAAACATGGCCTTGTCCCAACTTTTTTGAGATGTGTTGATGCCATGAAATTTAAAATCAACTTATTTTTCCCTTAAAATGATACATTTTCTCAGTTTAAACATTTGATATGTCATCCATGTTGTATTCTGAATAAAATATTGAAATTTGAAACTTCCACATCATTGCATTCCTTTTTTATTCACAATTTGTACAGTGTCCCAACTTTTTTGGAATCGGGTTTGTAGTTTTAGTTAACAATAACAATACTGAGCGCACATGCTTTTTGGGTAATTATTATTATTATTATTATTACTTTTATATTATATTGAACTATTTTATGAACTTTACTTTTCATTATAATAAGCATTTAACTTGCTTTGTCCGGTATCTTGGATGGATTTCTTTACTGAGCTTGTCACAATGCATTTTCTCCATGAAGCTTGTGATGAAGCTTTAGAATTTGGCCAAAATTATCTATCTGAGAAGGCAACGTCATTATTGCAGAAGCCTTGTTGTCTTATATATAAGGTAAATTTAGTTTGAATGTGTAGATTTAATTGCTTACATTTTGCTAAATTGAAACATAATATTGCAAAACTGCACGAATATCACCAATATGATTCATACTCGGATGACCTACCTATTGTTTGCCTTCTCAGTATTCATTTTTTGAGGATATAACCTATGTAGATAATTATGCAATTATTGTCAGATTCATAAAAACCCTTGTGGCAAAGAAGTGCACACACTACTCACCTCTCCTGCCCACTCGAATCTAAACAAAGCCATTGTTCGTTTGGGTTTCTTTCACTCGCTGTCCATATCTATCTTTCTATCTGTCTAATATCCTCTCCTGTCTTTTCTCCCTGGTCTATCTCTCAGTTTCTGTTGTAGAAAACACCAGAAGATTGATCCGACTTATTGTTACTTACTGCATACACTATATGAGCTCTCAAGCGTTCATGTATTGAGTCGCTGACTGGATGCATTATACATTCAGAACCAATATCGACTAGTTTACCGCTGCCTTTCTAATCAAGCCTATAATAGAGCTAATTATTTATCTTAACAACACCTAAAACAAGGTCAGCATGACAGTGTGAATAATTCAGAGGGTTACAAAGAGCTTGTAGCTTGTGGATGTTATTGTGAAGCTCAAGAGACTTTTAAATGGTTTGACAGCTGTATTGTTCCAATAATGCTTTGACCAAATTACTACTGTGAAGGACGGGCTTCTGAAGTGGACATGACAAACCACATCAATGACAGATACAGGAAGTACTTTGCTGCAACATACTCACAAACATTTCTCACCAAGTTTACTTACGTGTGTGTAGTGCAGAGATCTAAAACACAGCCCTACTATGGTCACCGGTATATAAAAAATATATATATATATATATATATATATATATATATATTTTAAAGAGTTAGTTTACCCAAAAATGAAAATTCTGTCATTAATTATTCACCCTCATGTCGTTCCAAACCCATGAGGTTCATTTTCGTGTTACGCAGCACATTTGAGCTTCCGGAAGAGGTTTGTTCTCACGTGTGAAGCAGATTCAGTTGAGCTTTTTTTCATGTTCGCTCATCAATGTTTATATGTGAATAAAAGCCTAAATTTAATCCTAAATTAAATCTGTTCATCATATAAAGTTATCGAGTCGCTTCAGAAAATTTGAACTAAATCGCTCAATTCATATGGATTAGTTTTATGATCTCTTTATGAACTTTTTGAAGCGTTTAAGTAATAGTTTTGTAGCAGTCTATGGAGGAACAGAAATTTCTCAGATTTCATCAAAAAGATCTTCATTTGTGTTCTGAAAATGAAAGAAAGTCTTACGGGTTTGGAACAACCTGAGGGTGAGTAATTAATGACAGAATTTGCATTTTTTGGGTGAACTAACCCTTTAAGATATCCAGGAACTTCTATAGGAAATGTCAAGAGTGCAATCTGCTGAGATTTGGCTTGTAGTCCAAAAACTTTGGCATCTTAAAAGGAATTTTGTCATTGTCTCATGTCATTCAAAATGTTTAAACACAAAAAGAGCTGAGACAGGATGCTCACATATAAAAGTCGTCTTCTGAATCTATGCAATATCTTTATGTGAAAAAACAAACAAAAAACAGTTTGTTTGTTTTTTTTGTTTTTTTTTATATTTTTAAACTCTTTGCACATTGAACAAAAAACAGTAGCAGTTGACTTCATTAATGCCAAAACTGGTGAATTGCTTCGTCGTGTGCTATTTGAATATTTGAAAAGGCATGATTTCAGAACTTCAGAATGAAGGTAACATTCTCATTAAATAAGAGTCTGTTCCTATTGTATGGCTTGAAAAGACATGAAATGTATTGAAAGAGTCATACTACTGTTACTGTGCCCTTTTGTCATTTTTGGAGCTCAACAGTGTTTTTTAATTTTTTAAAATAAGTCTCTTTTACTCACCAAGGCTGCATTTATTTGAAATAGTAATATTATGAAATAATTTTGCTATTTCAAATAACTGTTTTCTAGGGCTTGACATTAACATCTGCCAACACACCAGTGCGGGTGGATTTCAGCAGTGGCGTGTAACTCAGAACTCCTACTAGCCACTTTGGCGTGTTGAATTTTATATATAATACATACATTTGTCAGTTGTAGTCTTTTAAAAAGGCATCTGAAATAATAAACCAAGTGCAAAGTATTGTCATCAAAAATATAGTTTTTTTTTTTTTCGACACTGAAATATCTGAAATGCTTTTAATACTCATTTTATGCAGAGTAGATACGATACCAGCTGTGCTTTCCAACAGTGAGCTGACACACAAACCCGCCTCCCCTCACTCACTTGTTTCGTCTGCTCCAGATGAATATTGTTGGTGTTACACGGCTTGAATTTTGGCGTGGGATTGCGTGTATTGCGCATAATTTTGCTCATTCACGCAGATTTTGAGTTGAGTTTGAGTAAACAGTTGAGAAAGAAAACGCATGTGAAACAGTATAATGGACCCATGTGTCCGTTCTTAAAGTGACAGCAGCCTAATATACCTGCTGACAAACTATGAAACAATAATAAAAATATCAATATGGCAGTTTTTTCCTATGGTATCAATGTCAAAATTGTGGTCAGTGAGGATCATTTCTCCAGTCTTCAGTGTCACATGATCCTTCAGAAATCATTTTAATATGCTGATTTACTGCTCAAGAAACATTTCTTATATTGTTATCAATGTTGAAAACAGTGGAGCTGCTTTATATTTTTGTTTAAAGAGTGATACGTTATTTCAGGATTATTTGATGGAAAGAATGTACATCAAATACACCAATGCATAAAAGTTCCCATAAAAATCATATGGTTAATGGTTGCATACATTTCTACACTGTCTAATCATAGAAAAATTAGACCTCGGAGTTAACCAGCCTACCACAATCAAGCTGTTTTCTGTTCCTCTGTCGGTTTCTTGATGAGCATTTCTTACACTCTTTTTCTCAGCAGAGGTGACGGCACTTCTCAGTATGCAATCAATCATTAGGGCCCACTACTAGTTTAGGAGTGGACTTAATGTGTGCATGTGCTCTTTGAGCTGTAGGGGGTGAACTGACTTCCTAGAGATTCAGGATGTGATAGAGCAACGGTTCAAAGGACAGAGCCAGTGTACCACCAGAAAGCAAGTGTAATACAGGAAATAAAGACCATAGGGTCAATTATGAGTCATATTCACATTTTCACACAGCCTTTTAGCCTTTGATGTGGACTGAATTTACGCATTTGGTGGGGTTTGCAGATTTGCAGAAAAGAAGATGTGTCTTCTTTTGCAGACACAGCAAAAGGCAGAAATTACATAAAGGCTTTTGTTTATTTATTTGTTTATTTATTCCTTATTTTCCTTCTGGTATTATTTTGTTGCCCCTTTTTGTTGCCTGGTCAGAAGTACAGTGACTTTGCTAACACATCATAAGCTTGATTCAAAAAAATAATAATAGTAATAATAATTCAAAACTCATTTAGTTAGTTAGTTAGTCCATGTGTGAGTTATATGTTACACTAATATTCCAGTATGGTATTTTTATAATACAACCACTTGAAGACAAGGATCACCATATAACAAAGGTAGATTTAAAACAAAAAAAAGTAATCTATTTCAGGTTGGGGCAAGTTATCTGAAAAGTCTATAATATGCTGTTTAATAGCAGGTTCCACTGTGATGATTTACCTCATAAATATCTATAAACTACAATTCAAGATTTTGAGGTCAGTAAGGTTTTTTTTGTTTTTTTTGTTTTTTGTAAAAGAAATTGATACTTTTAAAGAATCTCATTGACCAATCTCATTGACATCTATCCTCTCATTGGTTTGTTTTGCAGTGTAGCAACATCTGGATAACCACATTTCATCTTAGATTCGAAGATAAAAAATTATGTTCAAATGTGGATATTCACATATAAACCAGACAGACACTAATTATCATCAATTCATATGACATGTATGACATGTATCACATGTATGAAGAAAGGTTATATTTAGTTTAAGTAAATCACAGGACTAAACAGGAAGCATTAATTGTAGGATTATTTGGATGTCAGTATAAACTAAAATCTTTCATTTAAGTTAAATGAACACCACTGATTCTAGTTAGTTGTACATGGTTGATTCTGTTTGGTTTTACTTGTTTCAATCACGTGGTACCACTGTCCATGATTGAATCATGTTCAGCCAAAGAGCTATTTTTAACTGCATTACAGGCCTGTTAATTTTCTGAAAAAAAGAAAAAGAAAAATATGTGGACAAAACGCAAGTTTTGGGCACTTGTGATTAATATACAGCACCTGCTGCAGTATTTCAATCACTAAAAACAGCAGGACATTCTAAAACGCTTAACACAAAAAGCACTTAAAGTGCCTTATGTACTAAAACAGTGAAATTAAAAAATCTAATTCAGTATACACCTTATTGATGATGCATACTATATACAGGCGAGCAGATGAGCCCAGAATATGAATGCAACTCATTAAATGGTTAAGTGTTTTCTTTATGGTTTTCTATGAAAAAACGTGTCTGGATTCATCTGCTTCATTGATCATCAATAAGGTGTATATTGAAATTGGTCTTTTTATGTCACTGTCTTACTACATTAGTACTTAAGACAAACTTGGTAAAAATGACTGGTGGGCAATTGAGAATATGCTTGTTTTGCCCTCCAGGTGGGCGTTCCTGTAAGGGTATGTCACATGAAAACTATGAATACATTTTTTTTTTTTTTTTTTTTTTTTTTTTTTTTATAATATTCCTGCACTGTAAAAAACTATTTTCATGATTTGTAATCACAACATTTTTTCTTTTGTCAAATCAACTTCAATAATTAATGTAGTAAAAATATTTTTGAGTTTCTGTTGATTAAACCAATTGCCTTCATTGTATTAACTCAAATTTTTAATTTCTGCTGACTATAAGTAACTTGCAAGTACATGTCAACTTATTCTACTAACCCAAACCTAACAGTCTACTAATACTTTAATGAGAGTTAGTTGACATGTAGTTGCAAAGTTAATTAAAGTTAGTAGAATGTATAAAGTGGACTATCGAAATAACCTTTAACCATAATTAAATGAAATAAAAGTTGAATAAGCACAGAACAATTATGACATTGCAAGATATTTGCATATTTAAATAGGGATTCAATTTTGTTACTTCCAAAAGTTGGATGACATATTCAGTAAGCTAGTATTTCATTGCAATTAGATTCCCATAATTATTAGCATATGAGTTTATCAGAGTGTTTTTTCCATATTTCTTATGAAGAGTAATGTTTTTAACACTTTGAATTCTTCTTATAAACTTATTTTATCTCTTGGAAAGCAAGAGTTGCTCCTGACACCCACTTATTAGAAATTGGGAGCCAAGTCTTGCGACGTTGGCCGCCTTGTGTTTATTTACATCTTCACGTATTCACTTCTAGCAACATGTTTCCACAATACATAGCCTCTTTTGGTGGAACTGTTTTTCACACTTTTCTTTTGCATTCATTTCTCTGCAGTCGTTCTGGACTCACATTAATATCTGCCATGTGAAGATGTGACACAATCAAACATAAAAACAAACACATGTTCCTCATCCATCTTAATGGCTTCTGCGAAATTAATTTGTCATCTGCTGCATTCGGTGAAGGCAGGTATGCCAGAGCTGTGATAAGTAAATAACTGCATAAAAGAGTGCATTTCTGTACTTTGAATACCAATCACGGCTATTATGTATAGAACAATCGCTTAATCATTCCTCATATTTTTGTGTTCTATTCTGTCAGAGGCATTTTCCCATGAAGGCTACTGTAAAAACTGACTGGATTTATTCTCTGGGGGTTTTGATTCAACTTTGCACACTCTCTGGATGCCGAAATCTTAAATGCAACATTTCACATATGCACATGGTGAATAATTATCTCATTAGCATGTATTCGTTTTAATACGTTTTAATTCGTTTAATACGAGTGAGGTCGTATGAATTCGTACGAATTAGCCACCTCGTAAAATACGTACAAATTGCCGTGAGATCGGGTTGGTTTTTTGGCACTTCATCCAGGCGGCGATGTTCCATCACCTCCCAGAGATGCTCAGTCGGGTTTAGATCTGGACCATGATGGCCAGTAGTACTTTAATCCTCTTCTGCTTAAAGAAATCACCAACCTTCTTTGCAGTGTGTTTGGGGTCATTATCATGCTGAAAGATGTAATGACGGCCCATGAGCTTCCTGGCTGATGGCAGCATCTAACTCTGGAGAATTTCCACATACATTTCCGAGTTCATAGTTCCATCAATGAAATGTAGTTTACCTAGTCTACTACCTGCCATTCACCCCCACACCATAACGTTGCCCGCACCATGCTTTACAGTAGGAGTAAGACGCTGGGGTTTCAAGGCTTCTCTTTTGGTTCTCCATGCACACAGTTTTGCCATCACTGCCAAACATGTTAAATTTGCTCGCATCACTCCAAAAGTTTTATCAAGGCGTTTTTTTTTTATTTCTCCTGCTCATCAAGGGTTTCTTCCGGGGTATCCTCCCATGCAGCCCATTGTCCTTCAGCCTGTTGCGAATGGTTTGAGCACACAGCTCTGTGTCAGTGGCCTTTTTGACTTCAGCAGTAATTTTTTTAGCAGTTTTTTTTTTTTTTTTTTTTTTTCTGTTTTTCATTGCTGTCTTATACTGGGTGTTGTCTTTTTCTTTCTTCCACAACCAGGCAAATTCTTCAGCTCGCCAGTCTCTCTAAATTTCTTCACAATGGAAAAAAACTGTCCCTCTAGGCATATCTAATCTTTTTGCTATATTTCTGATTGAAATGCCCTCCTTGTTGAATTTGACTCCTTTCCTCTCAAATCAGTTAATATTTCACTGGTTTTGCCCATCCTTCTGTTAGACTGTCTCACAAATGAACTAAGTGAATAGTTGTCAGCTGCCAGCTGTTAAATTTAAGTACATAATTAGATAATACCAATCTAGGTCAACCAATTTCCAAGCAATGCTTGTTCAGTCTGTCACTTTAGCAATTAAAGAAAAAAAAAGAAAAAAAGAAAAAAAAACACTTAAACAAAACATGGTCAAGTCAAAGTAGTGTCCTATAGTGTCCTGCACCCACTAGTAAAAAATATATCAAAAATTATATATATAGAGAGAGAGAGAGAGAGAGAGAGAGCATCCATGCCATCATGTCATGATGACCCCTTTAAAACATTTGCATTTGATAAGTTTCATTCTGTTTTGTGTTTTGTGATTTCCAGTGTCTTATAGACCTCAAATGGCTCTTTCTATTCTTCTGTAATGTAACACTAATTTTTCTGGTGACTGCAAACTACAGTTGTTAATTGTCAGACCTCTTTTTTAGCTGCCACAGGACTGACCTCATATTGGGATAACCCGTGAACCGTGGAGTTAATGATGCCTTTTATTACTATTGTACTCTTGAGAAAGGCACTTGTCCCTTATCCTTCAAGTTTCACAATGGCTAGGTGGACAAAACAGCAGAAATATCACTCAAGAACAGCTTCAATTTAAAAGTTTCAAATGCAGCAGTGCATGTGAACTACACTAGATTGATTGACAGTTATTTTAATGTTACAGCATAAAAGTGGTCAATTACCAATAATTTAATATGCAAGTTTTCAAAGCACAATGAGGCCACAAACCAAGTTCTACAAAGGCCAAATAGAGGCTCGAAGTGCAAGTGCATTGTTCATGAAAATAGAAAATCATATGTTAGCAGGAAGGCTGAAGTAATTATGGCCATGCTGGCATTAGAAATTTGCTTGGCCAAATCCAAGCCCAAACCAGTGAAAACTGGTGCAACCATAGCTGTGAGAATAAAAAGGTTTGGAAATAACCAATGAAAACCAAAACAAATCAACATGCATTGCATTAATCTAGCATTTAGCATGCTGTGCTTTAAATTATTAATTAAACTTTAGTTGAACTTTAAGTGAGTGAGTGTGCTGGCTCATGTGGTCCGACCAACAGACGAGTTACTGTAGCTCAAATTGCTCAAGAAGTTAATGCTGGTTCTGATAGAAAGGTGTCAGAATACACAGTGCATTGCAGTGTATTGCGTATGGGGCTGCATAGTCAGGGTGGCCATGCTGACCCCTGTCTACCACCGAAAGCGCTAACAGTGGGCACATGAGCATCAGAATTGGACCACGGAGCAATGGAAGAAGGAGGCCTGGTCTGATGAATCACGTTTTCTTTTACATCACGTGGATGGCCGGGTGCATGTGCGTTGCTTACCTGGGGAACACATGGCACCAGGATGCACTATTGAAAGAAGGCAAGCCGGTGGAGGCAGTGTGATGCTTTGGGCAATGTTCTGCTGGGAAACCTTGGGTCCTGCCATCCATGTGGATGTTGCTTTGACATGTACCACCTACCTAAGCATTGCTGCAGACCATGTACACCCTTTCATGAAAACAGTATTCCCTGGTGGCTGTGGCCTCTTTCAGCAGGATAATGTGCCCTGCCACAAAGCAAAAATGGTTCAGGAATGGTTTGAGGAGCACAACAACAAGTTTGAGGTGTTGAATTGGCCTTCAAATTCCCCAGATCTCAGTCCAATCAAGTATCTGTGGGATGTGCTGAACAAACAAGTCCGATCCACCTCGCAACTTACAGGACTTAAAGGATCTGCTGCTAACATCTTGGTGCCAGATACCACAGCACACCTTCAGGGGTCTAGTGGAGTCCATGCCTCGATGGGTTAGGGCTGTTTTGGCAAGGTTTAGGAAGGTGGCCATAATGTTATGCCTGATCGGGGTGTGTGTGTGTGTGTGTGTGTGTGTGTGTATGTATGTATGTATATATATATATATATATATATATATATATATATATATATATATAATTCAACTTTACAAACACTAATAATTTAATAACAATCTAGTTCAACTTATATAGTTCAACTTTACAAACACTAATAATTTAATAAAAATCTTAATTACAGTCTTTTTTAGACAAAATAGTAAATAATTTCTAATATCAGCCATTTGATCTGTTATTGACCATAACATGAAAATAATTATCATCTTATCAGTATTGGCCAGAATTTTTGCATTCATAACAGAAATTAATCGCACAGCGATTTTCACTGGATTGAGGTTCATTGGCACTAAATGTTTTTTTTTCTCATTGACCAGTTTTCAGCTCTGATACATTTTTTAATAAAAGTTTAGTCGAGTAACAATTTTATAACATTTAAGACTTAATTGAAGGGCAGCACGTTGGCTTAGTCGGTAAAGCCCCCAGTTCGAGGCCCAACTAAGCCAGGAGTCCTTTCTGTGTGGAGTTTGCATGTTCTCCCCATGTCAATAGCTATGTTTCCATCCAAAGTTGCGAATTTAACTTATGCCCAAAATTGGTATTTCGCATAAAACATTTGCAAATAATGCACTGTCTCCATCTAGTGAGCCGAAGAGAACAAAATCGGCACTTCCTGATAAACCGGCATTAATATCAATAAAAAGATGGAAGTTGCTGCAGTAGGAAAAGCCACTGTATAATACTATCCTATATAATAAATTACTTGCACCTCAGAGCACGCAGACAAAACGCAATGAAGTTATCTTGCTTTAGGAGGTGGATGCCTGGTGTTTTGGGAAAACAGTCATGTAAGACAGTTCTGGGAGGCAATTATACTGAACCACTTTGACGACAGACTTTGCTCAGGCATTTCAAACTTACCAAATTTTAGCATTTCAGATCCTGTGCAACAAGTTTGGTGTGCTGGTTGATCCAGTTATGCCGTCCCATCGTAAAGTCACATGTAATTTTATATGCGCATTGAGGAATTTATTTGGTAAATGTGTTTCTATTGTAGTTTATGTGCATTTTTTCTTATGTTTTCTCAGTGCTGGGTTGCGTAAGGAAAGGCATTCGAGATAAAACCTGTGCTAAATCCAATGTGCAGATAATTCTGCTTTGGCGACCCCTAATGGGAACAGCTGAAAGGAGATTGATGAATTTAAGACTTAACTGTGCAGTAGGTTTCACATGTATGCACTTGGCAAATCCATGAGTTTGGCATTGTTAGCACTGTTTGAGCTACAATAAAGTTTGATAAAAGGATCTAATTGTGGCAGAAAAGAGAGGTACTAATATTCTAGATGAAATTATTGCAGAGAGTTGGCCCACCCTTAGACCCCCCACATGGAGATTTCTGGCCTCGCAACTGTTGTCATGAAACGAAATCTAATCTGACATGTCATTTTTCACCCTACATGTATATCCTAAATTGAGTTTATGCTTGGAGAAAGCCAAGGAATGCTAAAACGAACGATGTGTGTTTTCCAAAGGATAAACATAATGATGTGTGCTGTGGGAGTTATTAGGTTCGATGATTGCATGTCAGCATCGTCACGAGTCAAATGTCTCGCACTTCTTCCCCAGTCACCATCTGAACATCACTGAAGCGTTATGGGTAATTCTAAAGCCCAGAGTGCAAAGTAGATTTCCTCCTCCTTCATCCTTCAAAGAACTGGAGGCTTTTCTTCTTGAAGAATGGCGCAATATTCCACAACCACACACTCGTATGGCAGCACTCCAGGACTGAAGCTGTTCCAATTGCAAATGGTGATATGTATGTGTGTGCGTGGCTATATATATGGTGTCCTTAAGGAGGATTGACAGGGTTTCATGTTGACTTTGTTTTCCCATTCAATATTTTCAGGCAGTTGCTGAAAAAGAGGCACTCCATCAAAGCTCATAACAAACAAAAGGACAACATATTCAGGGACCTTGTTGGAAATGGACATATGTGTGTCCACAGAGACCGGAAATCCTCCGCAACTCGAAATCCTTGTGTCTCAAGACCGAGATTGAATCTGAGAATGTAATGTAGGGAAGCACACCATATGGAGAGAGCTTGTGTGGTTCCTGATTAGTTCCACATAATTGATCATTGGTTTCAGAGGGACTTATCACCACCCAGACGCCCGTGTCATCTGTACTGGAGGCGAATGGTGTTTGTCATGCAAGCCAGTGCAGAGCTGAGATAAAGAAAATTCTGTCCTATGAATAGTGGATGCTTCAGCAGCACACGGTTTATAGCTACATTGAATTTTTCGCAGTGGCTCGGGTATTAAAATATGCCCTGTTGAGCTTGGTTAAACTAGATGTACGAGATTGGGAGCCTGCGTGAACGGTAAGTCTTTGCCAGGCTGGTGGAGCCCAATTTTCTGCTATTGGCAAGGCTGCTTATAACACTGAGTCACTGACAGCTCACTGCAGGGTCAAAAGCTCATGTTCCCCCCTTAACAACTAGATACAAGCAGGACACTTTTACAAATGTTGAGCGAAATTTTCAGTTCTACTTTGCAGAATTGCTGTGCTTTAGTTCAGGTGGGCAGCATCTAGGTGAGCCGAATTTCAAATAGTGTGGTATACATTAATGGAATCAATCAACCAAAAATGAAAAGAGTCACCCCTATGTTGTTTATCTTGACAGAAACTCTGAAAAAGTGCATCAGGTTTGACATAATTTGTGTCAAATACAAATGTCTTTTTTCTTTATCTTTATTGCAGCTTGACAGCTGTAGTCCTGTAAGAACATTTTGCAAACATTCAAGTTATAAAAACGTTATTTCTGAATGCTCTTTGAATGTTCAAAATGTTCCATAAATGATGTATAATTAATGTTTTTTTTTCTGCTAAAGTTTAGAGAACATTATGATGAGAGAAACTTACCAGAAAGCTCTAAAAACATTCCCTGTTAGCTGGGTCACTATGAATTGTCATTGTATGCAAATGGGGTGTATGAAGATTCTTGAAAACCTCTTCCATAGATAAAATAACAGCCATAGGTTTGTAATTATGTGATGGTGAGTAATTAAAGGGACAGTTCACCCAAAAATGAAAATTCTGTCATTAATCAGCGAACATTGATTTACATATAAACATTGATCGGAAAACAAACCTCTTCTGGAAGCTCAAATGTGTTGCGTTACACACGAGAATGAACCTTATTGGTTCTCATACGCGTCAAGCAAACATGCTTGAGCTTCTGTTTACCACAACTGATGTGTGATGAATGTTTATATGTGAATAAAAGCCTAAATTCAATATGTTCATCATAAAAAGTGAGTGTGTCTCTTAAGAAAATGTGGACTAAACTGCTTAATTCATATGGATTAGTTTTATGATCTCTTTATGAACTTTTTGAAGCTTCAAAGTGGTAGTTGCATAACTGTCCATGGAGGGACAGAAAGCTCTTAGATTTCATCAAAAAAGATCTTCATTTGTGTTCTGAAGATGAACCAAAGTCTAATGTGTTTGGAACAACATGAGGGTGAGTAATTACTGGCAGAACTTTCATTTTTGGGTGAACTAACTCAAAAAAGACAGAACTGGAATTTTTGGGTGTACTGTTTCTTTAAGAAACTCAAACAAATGCCAACTTGGCACAGTATCAATAGTGTTATCAAAGCTCATCTGATCCATGTTTAATAAGAATTATTGCAATCTAGCCATTATTTTAGTTAAATTTCATGACCGTCACATTTAGAAATGAGAGAACCAAAATAACATCAACTTTCAGAGCTAATAAATCTTTAAACACTATTGAGAGCTGTTTAATTCAGACTGTTAGCTCAGTTGAGAGACCTTTAACACTCATGATTTTAATAAAAACTTCAAATGGCTGGCTATGCATCCTAATTTCATCCATGCACTGTTGTTACTGTTCATTTCTTTGATTGAGTAAATGGAGGGCCTTGTTGACTTGGATATAGGTGGCTTGTAAAAGCGTCTTGAGTAATGTATTATGACAAAGTATTGATCATGACACAAATAGGCTGAGGTCTGTTTGTCTCTTCAGCAGAGGCAGTGTTGGCCACGGGACTAGCTGTCAACAGATTCCATCACTCAAGTGTCGGTTTGACAGTGTTCTGGCATTATGATCTAACGCAGATCAGATGGCTTTAATGAATATGACATGTAGAAACACTACGTAACAAAACAAGGGAAAGTTTTTTTGACATTTCGGTGATGCATGCTGTACTGTTGACGAATTGCAACTGGGTTTTCTCAACTATTTTGTAGTACAAATCTCACAATCGTCCCCTTACGTAAAAAAGTAGGAATCCCTCACTATAAAATAATAAAATAAAATAAAATGAAATAAAATTTCTCTGTTATTTTAGTAGTATTTATATTATAGTATTTATATTTTGAATTAGCATATATTTTTATATTTTTAGTTTTCAATTTTAATTTTAGTTTAAGTTTTAGCAGTTTTGTGTGCTTTCAGCATTTTATTATTGTTTATATAATTTTATTCTATTTATATTTATTATATTATTATTACAGTTAATAAACAGATATAAATATGCAAATATGTATAACAGATAAGCACCCAATTATCTAACTAAACTGAAGAGTTTCACTGATTTCAAAGAATTGAGTGTTTTTGTGTTTATACCATCAATATACCCAATTAATGAAAAGTGCAGCAATTAAACCATGAGTAATGCAATTTCTATTGTGTAACAGGTTTTTTTTTTTTTTTTTTTTTTTTTGCATCATGTACAACGTCCACTATTACTTTGTTGCATAATTCACTATATTTACACTATAAGTGAACAAACACATCAGTTCAAGTGCGATCCATCCAGACTGTCAATAGATTCAGGAAGAAGGATGACATGTTGACCGTTGGGCATCTCGCAAGCACCAGAAAATTATGCCGTGATAATTGGGCAAGTCAGTTGAATTACTCATGACAAATCAGAATCAGCCACAGTTCACATGGTCCAGCAATAGCACACTTCAGGATAATTACCAGATCATATGTGAGACACTGACCAATCAAACACTTCAGAAAACATCCTGCTGGTGCAGTCTTTATATCCAGTCTTTATACTGCTTGTATCAACAAAAAAGGTAAAACTAACATCTAGCAGGTGTTTCAGGGATGTAGGAGGGAAAATTCAGCAACTTTCAGGACATTAAAGGTCCACTGTTTAATATTTAATCCCACTCTCCCTTCAAAGCTTTCCAAAGCCACGCCTCCTCCAAAACACATGAACGCACACAGACAGAGCAGAGTCTGCAAAGCGTCATGAGAGTTGGCATTAAATTAGCCTACCTCATGTATCAAAGCACATAACATTACAATAATAATGAATGTAAACAACTTAAAGAGCTCTGAATTGTACCGCCTGACTGCTGCAGATTCATTTCAGGTAATCAGGTAATCAAGAAATTGCAGCACTTACAAGTTCCATCACCATTAATAAACTGGGTCTATAATTTCCTTTCTAATAGACTGCGAGCGGTAATGGTTGATAATTCAGTATCGCCCACCATTTTTCTCAACACCGGCACCCCACAAGGATCTGTACTTAGTCCATTTCTCTATACAAATGATTGTCGGAGTCCACTTACTACTGCCTATTATTTTAAATATGCAGATGATATAGCTATTCTTGCACTGCTCAATAATAATGACAATTTTTGTCTAAAAAAATGCTCTGTATCCTTTTTTTGTACATGGTGAGATGATAATTTTCTCCACCTTAACATCTCAAAAACTAAAGGACTGCTTTTTTAACTCCTCCAAATCCATTCTTCTGTTACCAATTACCATTAAAGGAGAGAAGGTCGAAATGGTGGCGTACTTCAGATATCTTGGCATTACACTGGATAGAGATCTTAACTTCACTCAGCACACTTTGGATATATAAGCGTTGTCAGAGACTGACAGTTATCCGGAAATTAAAACACTTGTCTGTCCAACCTTATCTTCTTCTGTATCTTAGCATTATTGAACCAGTGCCACACTTTCATTGTGTTTGGTTTTCATTTTCAAAGACTTTTAGTTTACACCCTGTTTCCTTTGTCCTTAGTTTCCCTACCTGTCCTTGTTACATTGCTTTATCATGCTGGGATATCTGCTTTTGTTTATTTTTTTTATTAAAGTATTGCCTTGTTTGTACTTTCATCATCCCCTTATCCCCTTGTTCCTCTTTGGACTCTACACGCTACAACCAGCTCTTCTGTATGGTGCCGTTTGTTTTGTTTTTTGTTTTTTCTTATGGTTTCAATCACTAATAAGAACAAATTTGTAAAGATAACTCATTTAGCCAGTAAAAATTATTGGTGTTTCAACTTCTCATTTTTCTGACTGTGATAAGTCATTAATGATTTGTAAAGTAGATAGTGTTGCCATAGAAATGCCTCTGAGATTGAGGATCCGAGTCTGAGGACGTAAACAGTTTAGTAGAACGTCACGGGTTGCCATCTTGCAATTACGGAAATAACAACATGGCATGAACGCATCATAAGCTTGTTGTTTCACGAGGAACTGTAAAAGGTGGCTTTAATATTTAGACCACTTCTATTGTTGATTGCTATCAGGATGTTTCAACCAGCATAATAAAAAGTGTTTATAAAAAACCCTTTTAATGGGGTTCTCAACTTTTCGACTCATGACGGTGTTACTTTCGGTGACGCATCAACAGCATTGAAAATAGATTCAGAGAGTTCTCTGACGCAGCACAAACTAGTGTGTGGGTGTCCTGAATATCCAACACTGTGTAAACATATGTTAATGTGGAGCTGTTGGCTGGGACAGCAGGAATTTCAGCTTTATCAGAGAGCGTTTGCATGGGATGAGTCATCGTCTTAATGGGATGATTTCCGGGATTGCTGTTGATGTCTCTTTTTGTGCATGAGTGCTTTATTGGGTTTTTCTCTTTGGTTCATGTGTATATTTTCATTCAGAATCTAAATTAAAAAAAAATGCATCTATTAATTTTGCATCACTGCATTAAAATGAAAATGTTCAGCTCAGTTCACCATGTTCAACCTACATAATATGAGTTCATAAACTGAAGTACAGATTAATATTTAATGTTTTTTTACAAAGCATCCTGTTGACTCCTGTTGTTCCAGTAAATGCCTCTCAGACATCAGAGCATTAGATGGCATTATGTGCAAATTGCTCACATATATAGTACAGCCATCATATATAATGCATCAGCAATGCAACATGCATATGGTATGGTATGTACATGTGTATTGTGTTGATTTAAAGTCAACATGAAATCAAAATTGATCCTATTTACTTTCTTAATGCATGTTTTGGGGTCTTACTCTACATGATTCACCAATGTATTACAAAAGAAAAAAGGTTTTGTATATTTTTTTAAATTATTTTTTTCATTATCCTGCTATTATTGTTATTGTTGTTGGTTGTGTGTTTCATGGGTTGTGAAAGTGCCTCCCAATATTGATCAACATTTATTATCAGTCTGGCAGTTTTATGTGTTTTGTCCATTCATTTACATGACGACGCGGTTTTGGGGGCCTGAAAATGCTAACTTTTAAAAAGAGGTTTCAAAGTGCACGTTTTTAAAAACGATACCATTATTGTCTCCGTGTAAATGACAAAAACACATAGGCATGTAATTTTTCTTTACAAAGTGACATCGCCAACTACTGGCCTGGCATGCATATAACAGCGTTTTTAGTTGCCTTCGCAGATCTGTGTGAATGGGGATCGTTTTGACAACATTGTTGTCTGTCCACAAAAATTCCAAAGGAAAAACTTTTCCGTTTTTTAGTACAACATTGTCCTGTCAATGTACCCCAGAAGATATAATATTACCAAGAAGATGCTTTCCTCATAAATAAAATGATTTTAATGAAGTTGAGCTTGTTAGATGCAGAATAATTGAATATATTAATGAAAAATCTGTTCATCTGTGCACACATAAATAGCATCTCATACATTTAGGTTTATTTATTTTTCTGTTTCTCTATATTTGTAAAAGCTAATCCCTGTACTTAAACTTTCAGAGCTCTAAATGTACTATTTGCTCATTTATTTAGTCATTTCAAGGCTTTAATTGATTCTAAATTGAATTCAAATTGGTCTCAAGGGATTTGGGCGAATAGTTAGGTTAATTTTCTATTGATGCTGTTGTAAATGCTTGATTTTTCTCAGTGCTCAACTCCAACACATTATCCAGCTGCATCTGGCCATCACAGTAATGTGATAAAATTGCATCTATGCTGTCTTTTACGACTAACATGTTTAATTGTTTATTGCCTGCTAGAAATTCCGGTCTGAAAGTTCACTGTGATTCATGTGTTGCAATTTGTTCTTGTTAGTGATCTAAGAATATCACCCTTGAATCATTTCTAGAAAGTTCAGCGCATGTGTCGCCAAATGCCCTGTGGAACTTCTCACCCAAACCCACAAAGAATCTGCTCTTAGGTTCCATAAAATGACTCTTCCATATGATCTAATGGAGATGTGTTTTAATTAATTATCCTAGTGTCTAATTGCAACATAAATTTGCAATGCATTAGCACGGGCACACTCAAAGTCACTTACTTTTAAATTCTACAAACCAAAAAGCTCTGAGCTGTCTGGATCACGCAATACACACCGCCCCACATTTGTCACTAAGCATTTCTCTGATATGCCCTGTGAGCCCTGGAAGAGCGCGAGAGTGTTTCCCCGAACTCCCCCCGGCCGATAAACTGTATTCCAGACACCAGGTCTGAAAATGTTTTGTCAAGTGTGAACAGCAAGTGATGCCTTGAAGCTACCATGCGTTTCCATGCCAGACTTTTCATTTTCATCTGCTAGAATGTATCTCCCATCAAAGCTGCACTTATTTTATAGATTAGTATAAGATGCTTGCCATGTACAGGGTGCAGATTCTTTTTTTTTCTCATTGCCTTAGATGGACAAATCCAATGGATTTTGTTGTGATGATTAATAGTAATTATTTTATTATATATTATTGTGTAATGCTATGCTGTAATAGTTTTCAGTTATTCTTTCTGAAGGTTATAGTCTTTGATAAGTCATCAAATTGTCCATTGAACCAATTTGTTCAAAGAAATGGTTTGATTCAGTAACAAAACACTTGCTTGGAGTCGTGTGGTTGATTCTGCTTTGGCTTCGTTTGGAAATGTTTTTGTCGAACAAATCAAGCATGAAAAGTAGCTTCATGCGCACTGTTTCTGAACTCCCTGAAGCACCTCCATTGTAGTCTTGCGTTTTCTTCCAGGAATGAACACGTCACAATATTCCTTATTTAAATAATTTAAATATTTGATTATGGTAAGGGGCGGGACATTTCCTAAACATGCTTAAAGTGGTTGACCAATCAAATATATCACTGATTTTTTGAGATAAGGGACCCTCTTTATGTTAAAAATAAATAAATTCATCAAAATAAAAATACTTAATGTTACATCTAAAGGAAATCTGGATACTCATGACTTTCATTCCTTTTATTTATAAGTTATTTTGTTAGCATTATTTTAAATACATACTATAGCTATAGAGGCTATAATTAGCCTCCCTATATTGATCAACATTTATTATCAGTCTGGCCATTTGCTTACTTTTGGCATTTTTTAGTGGCAAAACGACACTGTTTTTATTTGCTTTGGCCATTCAAACATGCTTAAAGCGGTTGACCAATCACAACACACTGACCCAGCTGACCAATCAGAGCACAATGAACAGAGCGTTACTGACAGACTTGGAATAGAGGAGCTGCAACAGTAGCCACGTTTACATGTACACTTTTTTGTAATTCTGATTAAAATCATTCCGATTGAAAGATTTGGCGGACTGTTTACATGAGACATCATCTAATCCAATATGGTGTTTACATGCGCTGGCGCTTTCAATCGGAATGACTTTGTGACATGCGTACATTAGCTTATGTCCTGTTTGCTGCCTTTAATTCCTGTCAACATGGAGTTCAATTATTTCTTATCTGCGCTATTTTTTTGTAAAGTGTTGCTCTTAATCAAGCAACAGCGTGAATTTGTAGCATATTACTGATGGAAGGTATGAGGAAAGATGGGCGCAGGAAGCTGAACTTTTTGGTTGCTGTGCATCTCTAAGGAACATCTCAATACTACCCCTCCCTCCGAAGAAAAGCAAAAGTGTGTGGATGAAGGTCCGTAGTAATGATACTACAGTGTCTTTAATAAATATGTTGTTTCAGTTTTACTCCAGCTTAATTTTGACGCCGCCATTTTGCATTTTGAAGACCCCCACCTCTTGGTGTGATGACGTAGACACAAAGTAATTGGTTTAAATTCGGTTTATAGAAAGGTTTATCCCTATAGCCTTTTCATTCGAATTGGACATTTAAACCGATTACAATGCTCCATGTAAACACACCTATTGTTAGATATGCAAGAAAATAAACTTAGTAGTCCCCAAAAAAACAAAATCAAGACTTTGTAAAAGTCCCTCTTTAAATTTTAAGGGCACATTTTAATTAACAATTATATTTGACTGCAGTCATCAAGCTTAATCATTCACCAAGTTATTGTAAAAAAAAAAAAAAGTTATAAAGAAATAAAAAAAAAATTATAAAGTTAATTAAAAAGTATATCAATGACTACAAACCAAACAAATCCAAAATACATTTGCAACACTGTTACTTGTTTTGGCATAGCTTTTATTTTTCAATTATATTTTTTAATAGCATCATTTTTGTTTCAATCTGATATTTATTTGATATTTATTTCTAGAATGACACAGATCAGGGTTTTAAAATGTATTTAGTGTTGTCTGCAAAGCTCAAACTATTCATAAATTGGCAAACTCATAACATGTATAAACCTGCTTTCACAAAAAGAAACAAATCTTTTCAGTCTACTCATCTGTTTTGCCACGCTCCCTCTGAAGTTAATCCATATGCATTTGGTCCATTATTTTGTAAGATGCTGCAATTTGATTTATTTATCATATATTGAGAGGCAAAGTGTAATTTGCCTGACTCTGCAACTATTAAAGAAGAAAGAAAATCATGAGCATTTGGAATGACATGAGGAGGAGTAAATGATGACAAAACTTTCCTTTTGGGGTGAACTATACCTCCAAACTGTATTTTTCTCTGTGTTTACTACTTCTTATTCTACACATAAACATCACCATTACTGAGCTGTGTATGTCAGCATGGGAGGCTTGGATATTTCAATCTATATAGTATCTCTGCCATCTTCTCTGGATTTGATTTGTCCCATGTAATAAATGTACTAGTTTGTACAACAGCATACACATAATCCATATGCCATGGAGAAAGAAACTTTTTTTAAGTTGATACACAGCTATATAGCTGCTCGTTAACACAAATATCTAATCTGCAGCAACTCAATGCATTTAGGCATGTAGATGGTCAAGACGATCTGTTGAAGCTGAAACTGAGCATCGGAATGGGGAAGAAAGGTGATTTAAATGACTTTGAACGTGGCGTGGTTGTTGGTGCTGCTGTTCTACTGGGATTTTCACACACAGCTATCTCTGGGGTTTATAGAGAATGGTCTGAAAAAGTGAAAATATCCAGCTGTTGGCAGTTCTGTGGGTGCCTTGTTGATGCCAGAGGAGAATGGACTTGTTTGAGCTGATAGAAAGGCAACAGTAACTCAAATAACAACTCGTTACAACCGAGGTCTGCAGAAGAGCATCTCTGAACACAAAACACGTTAAGAAGCAGCAAACTGCTAACAGCTAAGAACAGGAAACTGAGGCTACAATTCACACGGGCTCACCAAAATTGGACAATAGAAGATCGGAAAAAGTCTGGATTTCTGCTGCGACATTCAGATGGTAGGGTCAGAATTTGGCGTAAACAATATGAAAGCATGGATCCATCCTGCCTCGTATCAATGGCTGTTGGTGTAATGGTGTGGAGGATATATTCTTGGCACACTTTGGGCCCCTTAGTGCCAACTGAGCATTGTTTAAATGTCACAGCCTACCTAAGTATTGTTTGCTGACCATGTCCACCCCTTTATGTCCACAGTGTACCCATCTTCTGATGGCTACTTTCAGCAGGATAACGTACCATGTCACAAAGCTCAAATCATCTCAAACTGGTTTCTTGAACTCTGGAGATTTGCATCATGGATGTACAGCTGACAAATCTGCAGCAATTGCATGAACAACATTCTCTGAGGAATGTTTCCAGCACCTTGTTGAATTTATGCCATGAAGAATTAAGGCAGTTCTGAAGGAAAAATGGGTCCAAACTGGTACTAGCAAGGTGAACCTAATAAAGTGGCAGGTGAGTGTATATCTTTCTAATGATTCTGTCCCACCTCATCCCATTAAGACTTTGTGACTTCATTACATAAACTTACAGAGAAATTCAAGGCATATGAAAAAAGTCTTTCAGTGTAAAGTGGATAACTTTTTCTTTTATTTCAGATTTACTTCATGCAAGCCTTCCAGTTAACCAAGTCAATCTAAACAGAAAATTACTGGTGGTAAAACTCACTATAGAAATGTTTCCTCTTTCAAGCTACCCTTGGTGCAGGCATATTAAATCAAGAACTCATTGGAGGATGCAAAAAAATAGCAGTGGAGCCAAATAAAAGGGTAACAGTACTGAATATTACATGTGCAAAAGTGACTCAGCTTAAGTTTTTTTGTTTCTATTGGAAAGAATCATATTTCTTTTGGATGGATGGATGGATGGATTATAGAAAAATAAATCAATTCCTAATTTTATTAACTTTAATAATCAAAATAAACAATAATATAGTTCACAGCAATTTGGTGTGTTACTATAGAATTCAGTTGATGTGCAGCTCATCCAATCAGATTTTAGAACCTCAACTATCCATTGTATTATATCTTATTGTGTAGCCTTTAAAAATGGCACTGCGGTAGATGCCAGAAAGTCTTATTCTATAGAGTTTCTTTTTTCTCTCTCTCCACTCCATCACAGGCATATAGCCAGGCTCCATTTTTATTGTAAGTCACATAACAAATGAGGCCCCTGCATTTTGAAATCTCATTTTTTTCAGATTGCCTCTCTAATGGTGGTTTTAAATGGTTCCACTTCTCAGAGCGAGCTCTTACTCCCTGTCATGGGAGTGACACCATAAAGTGCACGAGCTACACTGAGAGCAAAGGTATATATATGGGAGCATATATAGGCGAGAGGTAGGGATAAACCCGTATTATATGGTTGTCAAGTGAATGGGATCCAGGCATGCTCACTGCATGCATGCAGACTACAGAGGAGAGCTTCATTAATCATGCAATGGGAGGGAATGAGGACAGATTTGACGCTGCGACAGATGTTAGAAAACGACCAGTGATGGTGAATGCTTTAATCGTTATTGTTCTGGTTTTTAGGAAAAGCACATAGTGGTTCTGCTGGCCTTGTCAATGTGCTACCAAAATATATTTAATTACTTCATGTTCCTGCATGTTTTTGTTGTGCAGGATGTGTTTTGAAAGAAATCTCTTATGCTCAGCAGGGCTGCATTTATGTGATCAAAAATACAGTAACAACAGTGAAATATTATTACAATTTTAAATAATTGTATTCTATGTGAATATATTTTAAACTGTAATTTATTCCTGTGATCAAAGCTGAATTTTCAGCATCATTACTCCAGTCTTCAGTGTCACATGATCCTTCAGAAATCATTCTAATGTGCTGATTTGCTGCTCAAGAAACATTTCTGATTATTATCAATGTTGAAAACAGCTGTGCTGGTTCATACTTTGGTGGAAACCCTGATACTTTTTAAACGGGATTCTTTGTTGAACAGAAATTTCACAAGAACAGCATTTATTTGAAATAGAAAGCATTTGCAATATTATAAATGTCGGTAACACTTTAAAATAAGGCACAGTGAACTATTCATTTGTTGCAATATTTAATAATCTTTGTTAATGTTAGTTCATAAAAATACAGCTGTTCATTGTCAGTTGTCAGCTCAGGTCCATTAATTCACATTTATTTGTATAGCGCTTTTCACAATACATATCGTTTCAAAGCAGCTTTACAGAGAATGCATGTCAACATTACAATTTGGAGAATGCAGTTAGCTAATAATGTAATAATTTAGGCAATTAATATACAATCACTGTTAGCAATTTAACTGAAGGTAGAAGCAAAGAGCTCCTGGAAAAATGAATTACATATTAACAATAATTAGGATATATAGAAATTTGCGAATGTGCGTGTTGATCCAGATGTTGCATCTTCTGAAGTCATCGCAGGAGTTGGCGCTGTCTCTTCAAAAGTGTTGGTCATCTGAGGTCTTCTTAAGAGGCCAAACTGAAACTGATGTACTCTCTAGTCACCTCGGGACGGGCGTCCCGAGGTAAAACGGAAAAGCAAATGGAGAATAATTAGCATAGCTGCTGTTCATAACATTAAGCAAAGATAGTCATGTGCAATTGATCTGATATGAGATGGATTATGTGAATGCTTGGCTAAAGAGATGTGTCTTTAATCTAGATTTAAACTGGGTGAGCGAGTCTGAGCCCCGAACATTATCAGGAAGGCTATTCCAGAGTTTAGAAGCCAAATGTGAAAACGCTCTCCCCCCTTTAGAGGACTTAGCTATCCTAGGTACCACCAGAAGTCCAGAGTTTTGTGATCTTAAAGCGTGAAGGATTGTAGGGCGATAGAAGATCGGTTAAGTACACAGGAGCTAAACCATTTAGAGCCTTATAGGTCATTAGCAGTACTTTATAATCGATACGGAACTTAATAGGTAACCAGTGTAGAGATGATAAAATTGGTGTTATATGATCATATTTTCTTGACCTGGTAAGAACTCTAGCAGCTGCATTTTGTACTAATTGTAGCTTGTTTATTGAGGAAGCAGGGCACCCAGCTAGTAATGCATTACAGTAATCTAGTCTAGACATCATGAAAGCATGAACTAACTTTTCTGCATCAGAAACAGATAACATATTCCGTATCTTAGCAATGTTTCTGAGGTGGAAGAAGGCTGTTTTTGTAACATATGAAATATGATTTTCAAAGGACAAGTTGCTGTCTAATATAACACCCAGGTCTTTAACTGTCGAGGATGGAGTAACAGTACATCCTTCTAAATGCAGATTGTAGTCTGAGAGATTCTGTGTACAGGTTTTTGGCCCAATAAGTAATACTTCAGTCTTATCTGAATTTAATAGAAGAAAATTACTGGTCATCCAATGTTTTACTTCTTTAACACACTCTGTCAGATTGGATAATTTAGAGTTTTCATCTGGTTGTATTGAAATATATAATTGAGTATCATCGGCATAGCAGTGGAAACTAATTCCATGTCTTCTTATAATATTACCAAGTGGCAGCATGTATATTGAAAATAGCAGAGGGCCTAACACAGATCCTTGAGGCACTCCATAATTTACTTTCGTTATCTTAGATTTTTCCCCGTTTAAATAAACAAAAATGTGACGGTCTGATAGATATGACCTAAACCACCGTAATGCCTGTCCCTGGATACCAGTGTAATTCTGTAGTCGATCTAGGAGTATTTTATGATCTATAGTGTCGAACGCAGCACTGAGATCAAGTAACACTAGTATTGAGATACAGCCTTGGTCAGAAGCTAGAAGTAAGTCATTTGTAATTTTAACGAGCGCAGTTTCTGTGCTATGATGAGACCTGAATCCTGACTGAAATTTTTCATAGATAGCATTTTTTTGCAAGAAGGAGCACAATTGGACCGACACCACTTTTTCTAGTATTTTAGATATAAATGAAAGATTTGAAATGGGTCTGTAATTTGCCAATACATTTGGATCTAATTGTGGTTTCTTAATGAGAGGCTTAATAACTGCTAACTTGAACGGTCTTGGAACATGACCTAGAGATAAAGACGAGTTAATAATATTGAGAAGAGGCTCTTCTGCTACAGGTAACAATTCTTTCAGTAGTTTAGTGGGTATTGGATCTAATAAACATGTTGTTGGTTTAGACGCTGTGATAAGTTTATTTAGCTCTTCCTGTCCTATAGTTGTAAAGCACTGCAACTGTTCTTGAGGGACGATAATTGAGGCTGAATCATAAAACTCTGTCAAGGGTTGTACATTTACAACTGTATTTCTGATGCTTTTGATTTTTTCAGTAAAGAAATTCATAAAGTCATCGCTACTAAACTGTAATGAAATGTTTTGTTCTGGTGATGTCTGTTTATTTGTTAATCTAGCCACTGTACTAAATAAGAACCTTGGATTGTTTTGGTTATTTTCTATGAGTTTGCGGAGATGCTCGGCCCTGGCTGCTTTTAGAGTCTTTCTATAATGGGACGAGCTGTCTTTCCATGCGATTCTGAAGACCTCTAAACGAGTTTGTCTCCATTTGCGTTCTAGATTACGAGTTTCTCTTTTGATAGTGTGAGTAATACTGTTGTACCATGGTACAGTATTTTTCTCTCTAACCTTTTTTAATCTCATCGGTGCAACAGTATCTAATGTACTAGTGAAAGTGGTGCACATACTGCTAGTAATTTTCTCGAGATCATTTGTGTGTTTGGGTACAATGAGCAGCTGAGACAGATCAGGCAGTTTATTTGTGAATTTATCTTTAGTTGTCGGAAGAATTGTTCTACCTAGTCGATATCGTGGCGCAATTTGACAAATATCAGCAGTATGCAGTACGCATGTTACAAGGTAATGATCAGTGATATCATCACTTTGTGGTAGAATTTCTATATCAGTAGGATTGATTCCATGTGATATAATTAAATCTAGTGTATGATTAAGACGGTGAGTGGGTCCAGTGACGTTCTGTTTGACCCCAAACGAGTTTAGTAAATCTGTAAACGCAGCCCCTAACGCATCATTTGTATTGTCTACATGAATGTTAAAATCTCCAACAATCAGCGCTTTATCAACGTTGACCAATAGGTCTGAGAGAAAGTCTGCAAACTCTTTTAGGAAATCAACATAAGGCCCTGGAGGTCTATAAACGGTAGCCAAAGCAAGAGACAGTAGCGACTTTACTTATATCTGAGAGTGTAACGGTTAGCACGAGATTTTCAAATGAATTAAACCTGTAGTTTGTTTTCTGGGTAACGTTAAGAATCTCTCTATAGATTGTTGCAACACCACCGCCACGGCCAACCGGACGGCATTTATTTTTATAACAGTAGCCAGGTGGACAAGACTCATTAAGACCGAAATAATCATTTGGTTTAAGCCATGTTTCAGTAAGGCAAATTACATCAAGACTATTATCTGTGATCATTTCATTTATAATAACCACCTTAGGTGTCAGCGAGCTAATGTTTAGTAGCCCTAGCTTTAGAAATTGTTTTTGTTCAGTAATTTCTGGTTTGATCAGGATCAGATTTTTTCTAGATCCTTTATTTTCATTGTTAAACCTCACTATTCGGGGAATAGACAGTTTCTATAGACTGTATTACACTCACATTTCTATCAATTAAGTGGGTAGAACACAGACTGTGATTTGAGGTTTGACTTACTAGTCATACGGTGCTGACAGAAGATCAGCTCCGATTCTGCTGGGGTGCAGGCCATCAGCACGGAAGAGCCTAGGTCGCTCCCAGAAAAGATTTCAATTATTTATAAAGAGCAGCTTCTGTTCAGTACACCAAGACATTAACCATTCATTTAAAGCAAATAATCTACTGAACCTTTCATGTCCACGTCGGTACGTCGGAAGCGGTCCGGACACGATGATCCTCGTCGTGGGCGATATGGCTCGTACAGTCTCGATCAGGCTCCTGAAGTCCTGCTTCAGCACCTCCGTCTGCCGCGGCCTGGTGTCGTTCACCCCCACGTGCAGAACAACAGCTCCGATGCTCTCAGCGCCATTCAGGATCGCGGGAACCTGCGCAGAGACATCGAGGACACGAGCACCAGGAAAACAGTGACTGCGCACCTTACCTTTGGTTGTGGTAGCGTGGACGTGACGGACGATGGAGTCTCCGATGACCACGGCGTCGCGTTCTGCCTCGCGAAGAGGGGAGAAGCGGTTCCTCGTCGAGACCTCGAAGACCGGGGGCGGCGGAAGGGGAGAGGTCCTGGTCCGAGGCCTGGCTCACGCCTTCCGTTGCTGAAGAACCCAAGGTCCCTGGTGTGACGGCGCCGGAGTGAACGAGGGCTGGGATGAACGCGTTCTGGGTGCTCGGGCCCTGTGCAGAGAAGCACACGGCGTAGAAGAAGCAGGAATGTTAATATCGCGCTGCAAACTTACCGAGGATTGGTGAGCGTCAGCACGGGATGTTTCCAGCGCTGTTCGCCGCTCCCGTAGCTCGGCCTGCTTCTCCAGAAGGGTCCGAATCTGTCGTTCCACGGCCTCCAGCTCCAACTGCACCGCATGCAGCTCGAACATGTCCTCACCTGCACTCAAAGATAGAGACACATTCGATACACTCGCCATTAGTATAGATGAACAATAATATTGTGAGTGAGAAGAGTACAAACGCTAGTGTGACCACGCCGCTATTGCTAACGGGCTAAAGCTAGTAGCAAATGTTCGGGAAGTCGGATAAAACTAGCGATATCAAGGCAATCCGAGTGTTTTTTTATATAAAATAATGTCGGGGATGTGTTCCCCCGCCGTAAAAGAGAGAATGATAGGTTATAAATTTGATATTAAGAGAAAAAAAACAAGCAATTAGGAATCAACTCGACGGAGCTCTAACTCAAACAGCGCGGCATAATTACATAATTAACAGATGCAGCTTTTGATTTTAATAATTAGTAAGTGCTGAAATTAACAGTAACTAAAATTAATAAATGTTTTAGATTTGTCCTTCGCTGTTAGTTAATTAATGTTAACAAATGGAACCTTATTGTAAATTGTTATCTAAATGTCACTTTTGATCCATTTAATGCAACATTCCTGAATAAAAGGATTGATTATAAAAAATATTAATAATAAACAATGACCCCAAACTAACGGAATACAGAACAGCAAATTATTTTCCTGATTTGTCACAACATTTTTTCTTTTGTCAAATCAGCTTAGATAATGTAGTTCAGATAACATAATATTTGGAGTTTCTGTTGATTAAACTAATCGCCTTCATTGTATTAACTATTTCAATGAACTCCAAATTTTAAGGCAACCAGGTATAAGTTGCTTTTTTAAGTTAAACCAACAATTCTTTTTTTACAGTGTATGTGTGGTCTGTCAGCTTTATGGCTGGCCAGACAACACAAAATCTCTTCTAAATTCACATCATGCGAATGTGAAACTAGGGAATTATGCAAAATATTTAGTCTCAGGGATTTGACTGTCATTGTCACCACCCACTTAAAATGTGCCACCGCACATCACTCGGGCCGTTCTTTCTCTGCCACAGATTCCTAGAGATTTGAACACCGCTGCAAGCCTAAAATAACCCCACAAGTTCAACCAATCAAAGAAGAATCCATTAAGAAGCACAAATTCCCAGTTGCTGCTTATAAATGTAACTGCATCCAGAATCTGCAGTCTTTATGTGCAGGATGGCAAGAGTTGAACTGGTGCTGTGGGCCTGTGAACTCCAGTCAATCAAGGTCATTTAGACCCCGATGGCTTCTCCCGACCGCAAGCGTAATCAATTGCCCTGTGGACCTTTGTAAAATGCAGCAAAAAGAGAGCAATAACTCTACTGGCACCAAAGAAACAGAAAATAACGTTATGAGTATTGGCTTTGCTCCACTCGGGTACATTTCATCAGGAAAAAGAGAAGGACTTGAAAAGCTAAATCAATAGTTAATTATATCAGGCATAAACATAAATACAGTTGTGCTAGTGCCTTGGCGAGAATTGCTAAGTATTGGTCTTCATGGGTTTTAAGAGACCCGTTTCATCTTATGTAGCCAGTAGTCTATTAAAATGGTGTATTTGTATACAAATAATGTTCTTAAGTACAAAGAAAGAAAGAAAGAAAACTAAGAAATAAATAATCAAAATGTTGTTTAGCCAGAAGCAACTGACCAGCGAAGTGTTGCATGGGCAAGTTTGGATTGTAAGCCATTAGTGGAACAAATGGAAAGCATTTATCAACCTACCATGTTTACGATCGGTAAAAACATGCCCTAATGAGGAATACAAGATTACAATTCGAAAAAAAGCAAGAAGAGAAGCATAAATACAGGCCTAAGATCAATTTCTATGCGCCTGTTCTTGTTGTAGGCCAAGATTTTATGTACTTATTTACTCACCCTCATGTCATTATGGAAGGTTTTTGGTCACACTTTAATATGGGGAACATATATTCACTATTAACTATGGCTTTTGCCTCAATAAACTCCTAATTTACTGATTATTAATAGTTAGTAAGGTAGACACTGTAGCATTTAAGTTAAGGTATTGCGTAGGATTAGAGATGTGCTTTGTAAGTACTAATAAACAGCCAATATTCTAGTAACACACTCTAAAAAAAATGCTAGGTTGTTTCAACCCAAATTTGGGTCAAATATGGACAAACCCAGCCATTGGGTTCAATATTTAAATTAAATTTTTAACCCAACAGTTGAGTTTGTCCATATTTGACCTTTGAATGGATCACTGAGTCAACAACCAGATCAGTCTGACCTGTGAATGAATCATTCAACCAGACTACTTTTGGATCAAATGATTCATTTAAATCATCCAGTTCAAAAGAATGATTCATTTAAAAAAAAATGGCCATCAGTGCTTCTTTTGTGAAATATAGCCATTTGGAACACTTCTATGCTTTAAATTGGTAGAGCACTGAAAATGTATTAAAAGTTTTTGAAAGTAATTAATACCTATATTCAACAAGACACATCAAAAGTGACAGTAAGGACATTTATAAAGCCACCAAAGATTTCTATTTCAAATAATTGCTGTTATTATTAGCTTCTTCATTCATCAAAGAGTTCTGAAAAAATAAAAATAATAATAATAATAATAATAATAATAATAATAATGAAAAATATGAAGTATTGCAACTGTTTTTAGCAAAAACAGCATATTAGAATGATTTCTGAAGGATCATGTGACACTGAAGACTGGAGTAATGATGCTGAAAATTCAGCTTTGATCACATGAATAAATTACATTTCAAAATATGTTCAAATAGAAAACAGTGATTTTAAATTGTAATAATATTTCACGTTTTTTTTCCCCTGTTTTTTTTATTTTTTAATTTTGATTAGCATAAGAGACTTTTTTCAAAAACAAAAAATGTTCTAAATGCCTTCTAAAGAGTGGCCAGGGTGTTCTTCAAAAAATCTGTTCCATAAACAATTTATCTGAAGGTCATTAACATGTTTCACATCCTCGAGCGAGGCCTTTGAGCATGTTAGTGCATTCCACCAGCATCTTCGCAGGGAAACCAAATGTGCAGAGCAGATTCCCATCAAATCAAAGTTCAGAGGCCTTGGCTGATCACTGTGATTCACCAGCTGACACCCACAGAGCCGAACCCAGCGAGAAGCTGTAAGATCAACTCATCAAGCACCTGCTCGCATGTCTCATCACCGATTCCCTGTGTTCCCCCAGCTTGTTTTACTGTCATTTAATGTGCAGCGGAAGATCAGCAGATTCGTCATGCATGAGTTTGTGATATTTCATTGACTTTCTGATGAAGGGAACTGCGTAATTCTTATGACGTTCGCTGTTGACAAACAAGCTGTTTGCATAAACATTCATGAATTTAAGTGGGTCATATCAGTGCATTGACTTTTATCCACTTAGTTTCATGTTGCCAGTTAACATTGCAGAATATTTCTAACCTAGAACTGAGTTTAGATGATTTAAACAGAAAGAGACCATTTGGAAGTGGCCAACCATGGTTGTTTTTTTTTTGTTTTTGTGTGTGTGTGTGATTTTCTAATATATAACCTTTAGAGCAAAAATAGAACATAGGGGTAAATTACAAACACACACACACACACACACACACACAATGTCTGGGTTATATTTAAAAAAGTATGGGGTGGGTGTGGTCATTAATAAAAAATAAAAAAATAGTTTTGCTAAATGGAATTAGGACAAATGGTGTAAAAAGTCCACATATTGCATTTAAATGAACACGCATTTTGATTGGTAACGACAGTCATACATCATTTCATGACGACAGACATAACACGACACTGTCATTATTTTTACGCCAGCTAGAGGGCGCATGACTTTAAAACGTAAATAAGGTCGTAATAAGGTGGATGAAAAACGACCTATAGGGTCGGATTGTCAGGAAATTATTGTATTTATAATATGAAGTTTGTGTATATGGAATGAAACTTGAATACATGGACTGAAGGTCTGAATATATGGAATGAAAGTTGGATGAAACTTGAAACAGCGCTTCTCCTCAGGTGGATTGACACCACAGAGTTTACTCATATTTTGGAACTGATGTGTAAATGGTATCTCACCGATAAAAAGATGAAACACCATTAATTAAATTTATTTGTAAAGTTGTTCTGGTAATTTTACAGCAATTTACCAGGATTACTGTGTGAAAGTTGCTAATGGAAATGTGATCCTCTAAATGACAGGGTATAGACTTCAAAAACCTTTTTATGTTGTTTGGAATATGACCAGCTGTTGCCAAAATTTGTCTAGTTCAACAAAGTATTGGAAAATATCATGGAATGCCATTTTTGAAGTCATGGAAGTCAGAAGGCTACTGCTCTGATAACCACGGTTGGGAAGGTTACTTTTAAAATGTATTTCACTACTGATTATAAAATACATGCTTTAAAAAGTAAAAAGTAATTTGTAATGTATTTAGTTAGATTACACAAGTTTTTTAACTTAATCTAATACTTAAGAATGCTGTGGAATACTAATAAGGTATGTGACACAAAGGGGCCACCAAACATAGGACTTGGTTTTCCTCTGCATGTCATCAGTTTTCTACAATATTTCATGGAGGAAAAAAAAATGCAATGAGAAAAGAAAAGAAAAGAAAGAAAAGAAAAAAAAGAAAAGAAAGAAAAGAAAAGCTGATGCTCAAAAAGGCAACACAGTGCATTAAGAGCTGAGGGTATAAACTTTTTGAATTGGATGAAGAGGGTAAATTTATACTTATTTTGTCGTCTGGGTAAATTTATACATATTGTGTCTTCTGGAAAACCTGTAATTATTAGCTTCTGAAGGGCAGTACTAAATGAAAAAAAAAAAAAAAAAAGATCTTTAAAGAAATTGGACATGGAGGATTTTCTGAAGAAAAGCAGCCAGTTTAACTGTTCAAGACAAACAAGTGTCTCACAAACAACTATCACAAATTATTAAAACAGTCATGGATTATCCAAGTAAAGACAGACAGTTAAGATTCAAAGGTATTTTTATAAATACCTTTGAAGACAATTTTTATAAATTCAATCATTTTGTCTTGTAGAGATTATGTAAACAACTGTTATGTGAAGTAGATTATTTAGCACAGTACTAAAAAAAAAAAATGTAACTAAGTTACATGTATTCCGTTGCTCCCCAACCCTGCTGATAACAGGAATATAACTAGCTATACATTATTCAATAAGTACTGTCAAATTTGCACTTTCTTTCCAAATATTTCAAATTTCATTCCATATATTCAAACTTTCGTTCCGTATATTCAAGTTTCATTCAATATATTCAGACCTTCATTCCATATATTCAAACTTTTATTCCATATATTCTAGTTTCATTCAATATATTCAGACTTTCATTCCATACATTCAAACTTCCGTTCCATATATTCGAATTTCATTCAATATATTCAAGTTTCATTCCATATATTCATACTTTAGTTACATACATTCAAACTTTCATTCCATATATTCAGACTTCCATTCCATATATTCAAGTTTCATTCAATATATTCAGACTTTCATTCCATATATTCAAGTTTCATTCCGTATATTCAGACTTTCATTCCATATATTCCAATTTCCATTTGAAATACAAGACATAAAAATAATAAATTATATTTTATATATTGGACCATTATGTTTATATATATACACATACAACCATAATGGTCCTATATATAAAATATAATTTATTATTTTTATGTCTTTTGATCTTGGCATAAATTATGGCTCAGTCATGTTCTTGATAAGTTTCAAGGATATCTTGATTATTGCTGGTAAGTGATTCAAACAAAAGTCTTCAAAATCTTTCAAAGAGTTGATGCCACTAACCTTGTGAATGTATGCATCATCTATTTCTTTCTCAAAAGCGCTCATTGTTACAGCCTCAGAACTAAAAAAAAAAAAAAAAATCTGATCTAAATTTTTTTTTTATAAATTTTGTAATATCAACCAGTAACAAAAGGAGCTTGTCATTTCAAGGAATCTCTTGCCATTTTGGTGTGAAATATGAATCAGATGCTCAGTCTGTGAGATTATTTTTCACCTCACCCATCATTTCTGAGCAGTCTGCATTCAATAGCAGCTGTGCTGAACACTAAAGCAACTTCACTGCCCGACCTTTAGACTTCCGACCAAATTTTAACACTTTTAAGTCACACCCTCCAAACTTTGTCTACCATTCCTGTTTTAACGATAGAGTTTGGGTCAATCAAAGCAGTGATATCACTATTGTTCATGCAGTATCCATAAACATGAGACTCTGTAGTGGGAGGGGCTTGTCAAGAGATAGTGTTCTCACTTCAATCGCACCTCCTTAATTTACACCCACTGCCTTTACAACCATCTGCCTCCTGAACCAGGGTTCACAACTCCCGTCAGCTCCAAAGCCTGTTACGAATGAAGACCTCCTACTGTTTCTCTCCCACCAGCAACAGAAAAGAAAGGTGACTTTATGGCCAAGAATAACTTTACTTGAAGCCTGTATAGCCCATATAGTACATTAAATAGCAGGTGAATATAGGAATATAATTTTATTTTATTTTATTTTATTTTATTTTATTTTATTTTATTTTATTTTATTTTATTTTATTTTATTTATTCATTGGAGTGCAGGTGTTGAACTTGCCAGAACTTTGTGCAAAGCAGAGCTTGAAGGAGTCCACAAAACCAACTATATTATACGAAAGGGATATATAAATGTCTCTGATTTACAATGTAATATTCCAGCATGAAAGTGCCCTTGCTTCCTCTCTCTCTGTGATTCTCCATTCTTTTCAAATCAATGCCCTTTTCAAATAATTCCACAGTATGAATGCAATTATAGTATCCATTCAATTTAAATAAAATGTGCATATATTTAGAGCTAAAACATTTGATAGGGAAAAGCTTCCAAGTTTGTGCAGCTTATGCAACTCACTGATATATTAAAGCTGCACTCCGTAACTTTTTTTGGTTAAAAATTATTAAAAATCAATTTTTGAGCAAGTACATAACCAGCCAGTGTTCAAAACTATCTCCTTACCTTAGCCCGATTCACAACAGTAAGCTTGTAATAATGTTTCCTAATCTGCATGGTACTGGTGGGTTTCCACGGGAAATTCGAGCATGCAGCCGTTCGTCTTTGCGTCATTACGTCATGTCTGTTTACATGAAGAAGGAGTCCCAGCTAGTAGGCTATATCGCATGTAAGGATGCTACAGGCGGCGGATCATTTATAGCCTTTTCTCACAGCAGCTGCAATAATTAAACTTATCATTTTGATGGCGGATTGTAATCCAGAAAGGTCTAAATGACAATCATCAGTGACAACTGGAGATTCACCCGTAGTCAAAAGCGAAAGACTCCGGACTGCAGAGTGGCTACAGAAATCTACAGGTAATGCTAATACACACTAAATACACATAGTCACTCAATGCTGATGTTGTTATCATTAACAATTTGAGAACGAAGTATAACAATAATAATCATTTGCACGTTTTGATGCGATATGAGCTAAGCAATCGTTAGATTTAATCACCATTGGGAGCGTAATTTATTGTAATGCTTTTTTTTCTCATTTGGTCAGAACAAAAGTGGTAGACATGTTACTTACTTGTTCAGATGACATTTTCTGGTAAAAAATCTTATTTTCGTCATACTTCCAAGACTACAATCTGTGATTCCGAAGTACATTATCCACTGGTGACTGACAGCAAACAGACATTAGATTCATCCGCACTGAGGAGCCGTGCCAATACAGAGCTCATGTAAAGATAATAATTCCGCAAATAACTGCAATTGCAGGTTTCAGACAGAGATGGTGACAAAGAGGCAAAACTTACGGACTGCAGCTTTAATAGTGAGAAAGCTTTCGAAATAATAGTGCTGATAGAACATACTACAAATAGAATGTGTATGTGAGTCGATGTGTTAAAGTGTCCCTAATATGCTTTGTCAGGAAGCCTCCGAAGCTGAAGTTCAGTTATGGTAATGGACATTTTGTTTCCGACACGCACTGTAAGTGGTAGACCAATCACAACAGATTGGGCCATCTGACCAATCAGAGCAGAGTAGGCTCTCGGAAAGGAGGGGTTTAGAGAGACTGAATGAGACATTTGAGAATCTTTGAAAAATGTGGTGATGTGCAATGTATATTATGAGAAAATGAAAGTGTTTTTTGACATTTGATGCATGTAAACCTGTTGTAGGAGACCTCCAAATTAGGAACCTTTAAAATTGCATAAAAAGGGCACTTTAATATTCAAGATCTGAGAGGAAAATGTCTCTATTTTGTTCTCTGGCTATTTCCCATGCTGCCTGTAATGTTTACCAGTGAATCACAGAGCATTGTGGCCCACCTCCACCTTCTCTGAAGAAGGATTTACACTTCAAACAATGTGCCTCTCTGCAGGTAGCGTGACGAGGAGTATTATTTTTATCAAACTCTAAGCAAATGCATGCTAAAGGGTGAAAGCTCTACACTCCCCCGGACACTGAGAGAACGACCTGAATGTGTTTTTTCACAGGAGGATAAAATCGGCCCATGACTCATTTATATTCACTTGTACATGTGTGTGTGTCCATTGGATATGGTGTTGGATTGGTGGCAGTGGCAGAACTACAGTTTTATACATGGGGTGACCAGGCGATGGCCAAGGCAATTTCAGGGGGTCCATAGACAATAAAAGAAAATTAGTGTTTAATTCTAACCTGGCATCAAAAAGCATGAATAAAACATTTGATTGCTGATTAGAGGTAGAAGTGATAATTCACGTAACATAGAGTTCTTCATTGTTGCAGATAGTGTGGTCCAAATTGGTTTCTTCACATTACCCCACATTAGCTAAACCTTTCTATACTGTGTATAGCACAGATGTAAACATAATGTAGGCTATGTTAGGATAAATTGAGAACTCCCTCTATAAACTCGCAATTGCAAGTTTATATCTTTTTCCCATACATACATACATAACTATGTTTTCAGTGGTGCATAAAGACCTTACATAATGAACCGTTATGTTTTTATTATCTTAGAATGAGCCATCTCTATCTCATACGCCGCGGATCCCCCCTCCATGTGAAGTCGCCATTATGCGCTGGCATGTTTCTACAGCAGCCCAAAATGGACATACACTCTACAGAGAGCATTTAGTCACTATATTGTTCTTCTAAATCGTTTGTGTTTTTAGAGGCAGCTTGCATCATCACTACGCTGAATACGCATGAAGTAGTAGTAGTAGTCGTCGTCTGGTTTATTAGAAGCAGAGACCGTTCTTTGTTAGAAGTAAGAAGAAACCTCATTGCTTCACACAGGCTACTCTCTGCTCTCTCAGACGACGACATGTCGGCCAGACGGCCACCGTAGCTTCTCCGAAAGGGAGAGGTGTGAGGGGTGTGCGCTGTTAGTTGCAGTTCGCAACCTCAACGCTAGATGCCACTAAAATTTACACACTGCACCTTTAAAGTTACATAGTATGCCTTTAATATAAATGGGTGATTTTAGATATTTAACCAACTTCTCAACAAGAAGTGGTCAGCCTCAACGTGTCACATGACCAACCACCATCATCAAACTTTTTTGTAATGTCTTTGCTATTTGAGACCAGTGTAACTTCTAATGAAAATGGCTTATTGTGTTAATGATGCCAATTACACCATGCAAAAGCTTCCGAGACACACAAACACTGAGCGACTAAGATGAAAGCAGCACTAAATTTATCTTTTGAATGGTCTGTAGCCGTTCAGAATATGTCTAATGAGGCAAATTCCTAATGCATAAATTTTCCCCCAGGCTGACAATCCGCCAACAGCGCACACTGCGACGAACATATAGGCCTGACAAGAGCTCACAAATATATTTTCACAATGAATACTAATCATTTTTTATTCAGCATGAGAAGCAGTTATTAAAGATGTTCAAAGTCATAAAGCAGACAGACATTAAGTGCTATACAGTGAACGGCGATGGCAAATATTTAGGATCTCCTAATCACACTTTGCAGACAATTTAGGCTTATTGTTATTGTTTATCTATTCAGCGTTTTAAATGGAAAACATGATTATGCTTTATATACCGCAATTACCATTTCAATACTCATTAAACAAACACTTCAACCAAAAAAAAAAAACATTCATTAAAATGATTGTCGCTGACGAACCCCCATCGTGCTGTTTTTATTCATTTTCAGTTTTCAAACTAACAAATAAATGCATTTATCTTCCCATACATTTAAAGAAGAGCTAATCAATATTCCTTCATCCAAAGCTGTAAATGCCTATCCAACTGTATATGTAATGATACACCATCTAAAACACTTTCAGCTGTTCCAAGAAAAACATGACATGAATTTGCTTGTTGAAACTTGTTTTTATACATTACATGTAAAAGAATTGCGTTAAAAATTCAACTTCATTGATTTCATCATCTACTATTATTTCAGCTGACAGTTGCATTGCTTCACAACGTGCCGTGGCTCCATATTGTTTTGTCAAATAACATTTTTGGGTTATTGGTTTTGTCAGTCAGATGGAACTGGTGTAATTAGGCCACAGTATTAATAGAAGAGCTTTGAGAGAGAGAGAGAGAAATAGACAGTGTGCTTGATAGCTCAGTTCTGATATGTGTACTTGAGCGGGTGTCATCGGGGTGTTGAAGTTAATTGGGGTAGGTCTCCAGTTTACCGCCTGTGTGCCTCCGATGTGATTTAAGTGAGCATCAATCCATTTGGAGAGAAAATAGAAATCTAGATGTAGACATGTTCATTTATAAACCAGGCCCGGTGAGCGCCGCATTGTCTGATCTAGGATCAAATGTGCTCTCGCTCATATTTGACCAGGTCACTGTTTGGCCAAACATAAAACTGAGGTAGAGGAAACACTTTCGCTTCATGATCACCGGTTTAGGACTGAAAAAAATAGATAAGCTGTGACCAGATGTGAGAATAACAACCATTTTATTCTTTTAAACTACAGCTACAAGTTGCACCACCTTATTGTGTCCAGCTAACATCATCACAAATAAACAGTGAACTGTTCTGAGATCAGCAGCTTGAGGGGTTTGACCTCTGCATGTTGAAGGTGAGTCTGTGTCTGGAACGATTGTTTACATGGGGTCGTTGCTCTCGCCAAATGTTCACTCATGTCAGATGTGTAATATGAATTAAACATCCTGTAACATTTAAATAGCAGTTGATTTGATGCTGGGAGTTGAAGTTAGTGATGAGGTTAAACTTCATTTTGATAGTCCACTATAGACATTCTGCTAACTATTAGTAACTTTGCAACTATATGTCAACTAACTCTCATTAGAGTACTACTGTTAGGCCATGTGTCCACCAAAGCATTTTTCCTGCTGCTGCTAGTTTTCCAATTGTTTTCAATGGGAGCACAGCGCTTCCAGGAGCTGTAAGCTTCCGAAGCTGTAACACGTGAGCAGCACGACGCATGCGTATGATGCTGACGCAGGAGGTGGCCAATAATGAGTTGGCGTTCTGACGTAGAACCTGGAAGTGCTGGACGTAAACAGCGTAGCAGAATGACACAGAAGATATTGTTGAGTAAAGTTGTTACTTTTGTTTTGTATTTGCGCTCAAAATGTATTCTCGTCGCTTCATAAAATTAAGGTTGAACCACTGTAGTTACGTCGACTATTTTAAAAGTGTCTTTAGTACCTTTCTGGACCTTGAAAGTGGTGGTTCAATTGTTGTCTATGGAAGAGTCTGACAGCTATTTTATTTTATCAAAAATAACTTCATTTGTGTTCCGAAGATGAACGAAGGTCTTACAGGTGTGGAACAACGTGAGGCAGAGTAAGTAATGACAGAATTTTCATTTTTGGGTGAACTAACCCTTTAAAGTTTGAACCAATGCATAAACATAATTTGAGAAAAACTAATAAATTTGGCTGTATTATTATTATTTAAGTTGGTCAAAAGGTTTTTGTTTTTTCATTGTATGCAAATGTTTGAGGTTAGAGCTTACCACGAAACATTGTCTGGTTTTCATCCTACTTAGGGACTGTGGCTGTTTACTGCGTGAAACAAAGTTATAACTTTGTTTGTTGTAATACTAGGTCCAATTTTGCAGCCCATTGAACTTCTGCCATTGACCATGAGATTTAGATGAACCAAATTACATCCAAATATAGTTGTGGAAGTTTTGACTTATGCACTCATGAGTATAATCATATCAGTCTTGATTCCTGTAGAAATATGAGTTTCACTCCTGAATATGAAAATAAAATTTCTGGTGTAGCCCATTTCTCATGCTATGCTACCATTGGCTGGATAGCAAACAACTCACATTGTTGTAACAGTGGTTATATCTTACATCTTACATCCTATAAGGCGAGTAAACACGCACATAGCTCAGATACCGAATGTAACATTTATTTTCTTCTCCCTCCTCTCTCGTACATATCACTCACTCCTGAAGAGCGCCCCCTATTGTCAGGATGGGTTTCACACCAACCCCCCCCCTTAGTCATCAACACGTGACCTCAGGGAAACATTACGTTGATGCTTTACATTGAATCCAGCGCCATTAGTCAGAACAGGAAACCGCTCTGCCAGAGGCAGGAACAAAATTGAGATGGGATCCCTCCAAGATGAAATCAAAGCAGGAAGTGGATTAGTTTCCTTGCGTAGGCATGCTATGACTTATGTGAGTTCTCTGTAAAACAGCTAAAGTTCTCATCCAAAAAAGATTTTGAGAGAGATTAATATTAAATGTGTTCATTTATTTTAATCTGTCAATCTACAGGCCAAACTACCCCTGTTTTATTTAGTTATCTGTGTAGAAGCCAAACACTTTAACCGAACCGCACATTGTTGTTGTTGAACTACCCGCAGAACCCACTGAACAAGTAAACTGTTGTGTAATGTGCAAATAAACTGAATGTCCGGTGGGTTTTGCAGTGGCACTGGTGCATACAGTATGTTGTGGTGCTTTTTATTGCTTTTCACTCTCATAGTAACACCTTGTATAAATAGAATGTAACTGCACAGGAAGTATCCTGCAAAGAAAGATCCTTATCATTCCACACACTAAACACAATGATGGTGACACTCATAAAATCACATCAAGGAATGATATTGACACATGATGCCATTGACCATGAGATTTAGATGAACCAAATTACATCCAAATATAGTTGTGGAAGTTTTGACTTATGCACTCATGAGTATAATCATATCAGTCTTGATTCCTGTAGAAATATGAGTTTCACTCCTGAATATGAAAATAAAATTTCTGGTGTAGCCCATTTCTCATGCTATGCTACCATTGGCTGGATAGCAAACAACTCACATTGTTGTAACAGTGGTTATATCTTACATCTTACATCCTATAAGGCGAGTAAACACGGTAATGTGTAATGTGCATGATATTTTGTACCATTGCATGCTGGGAAACAAGGGGGTTGAATGAACAAGAAAAGTAACGAGAAAAAACGTGTGATAAAAAAGTCAGAATTGTGATATAAACTCACAATTGCAAGTTATAAACTCGTAATTGCAAGAGTAAGGTCAGAATGGTGAATTAAAAATGTCACAATTACCATTTTAATTGTTTTTGTTTTTTACATAAAAAGCTTACACATAAGCTGACATATACTGTATACGGGTCAATGACGTGACGGGTCATTTTTTTGTCAAAAGGCCTTAATAATAATAAAAAACAAAGATATGACATCCAAAGTATGTAAGGTAGTACAACTAGATCTATTTTATTGAATCCAAAATGTTTTAATTATATTTTGTTACACGTAAAGGTATTTTAAAGATTTTGAAGTGTCAAAAGGTCATTCGGTTTAACCGTCCAAAGGCCAATACAGCCATTTCATTTCTTAAAATGTAATAAATGTGTATATTTTTATTGGCATGATTTTATAACATCATATATCAACATAGTGAAAAATGGTATTAAAATTATGCGTATAAGTTATGAGAGAAATGTCCGGAAAAATGAATTTCATTGATGTCATTCGGAGTAACCAATATAAAGGGACCATTTTGGATCAAGTCATGTGGTCAATATCATGTGACAGGATGTGACATCATTCAGACACCTGCAAAGGACCACATGGTCGTGAAGCAAAGAAACTTACTCTCTTTTAACTATTTGAAAAATTCATGGTTTCACTTGCTCATATATATGTCCCGAAACATCAGGTCATTCGGTACAACTGCTATAAAACATGGAAAATGTTGTAATATTTAAAAAAAAACTTAAACTTAAATATAGCTTGCTAGCTAGTTATATATCAGCCTGTTAGCATTGTTTGAAAATAACATCATTCGGTATAACCAAAAGTGTTAATCGGTAAAACCGAAATTTTGGTTAAACCAAATGTTGTTTTTGGTGACAATTTTTTGTCCATCTTGTAAAAAATGACCAAAAGCAGTGTTAATTGATTATAAAACCACATAATCTTACTGTTAAGACTTAATAAAACTTTAAAATTAATTATATCTCCACTACGTTTTTTTTTTTTTTTCCCATTTTTAAAAACCTTATTTGTCAATGACCCATACACACTTTTTTTTCTTGCCACAATATTAGGGCTGTCAAAATTAATGCGTTAACACGTGCGGTTTTTTTTTTTTTTTTTTTCAGTTTAACACGTTAAAAACATTTAACGCAATTAATGCGGCATCCATTTTTTTCCCGTCCTCCTTTAGCTAGCATTATATATGATCATGTTCTTGTTGATGCAATGCTTTTAGATACTTTACGAGTATCCTTGTAAGCAGTCTTAAAGGGTTAGTTCACCCAAAAATGAAAATAATGTCATTTATTACTCACCCTTATGCCGTTCCACACCCGTAAGACCTTCGTTAAGCTTCGGAGCGTAGTGAATCAGCGTATAGAATCATGATTCGGATCGCGTGTCAAACCACCAAACTGCTGAAATCACGTGACTTTGGCGTTCTGAACCGCTGATTCGACACGCTGATTCATTATGCTCCGAAGCTTCCTGAAGCAGTGTTTTGAAATTGGCCATCACTAAATAAGTCATTATTTTGTTTTTTGGCGCACCAAAAATATTCTCGTCGCTTTATAATATTAATATTGAACCACTGTACTCACATGAACTGATAATTTGTGTTCCGAAGATTAACAAAGGTCTCACGGGTGTGGAACGGCATGAGGGTGAGTAATAAATGACAGAATTTTCATTTTTGGGTGAACTAACCCTTTAAATTATTGAAATAAAGTCTTAAATGAACATAAAGACGGAAATGGGATGCATGTCAGATCCGCGTTATGTAACGTCATGTCTTAAAGTGACAGCAGCCTAATAAACCTGCTGCAGTCTGTCATTAAAGTTATTCAAACAACAAAAGAAAAAGAGAAGAACACTCACTGCTCTTGAATGAATAACTTGATTAATCTATATTTAATTTATAATTTGTGCAGTGAAGACTGTTCAATTTCTGTATATTTCCTAACTGTTAGATCGAATGTTAAAATATACTGTCTTTATGTAGTTTCTACATTAATTTGGATATTAAATGTGAAATTATTACAATATAAAAATATATTAAAAATGTGAATGTTAGTTGTGATTAATCGCAGAAAAAAAAGGTGTGATTAGTCATGCTCTTGTCAAAATTACATTTACATAATTTATTTATAGCCTTGTGTGCGCAATTGCTCAATTTTTTGCTTTCACAATTGTATTCTTACTCAATACTGTAAGGCTAGGGCTTGTTTTAATGAAGGTGGATGAGAATTTGCTGAATTTCTATCCAAGAATTGTAATGTGTAGTAGGCCTATGTACCGCACTGCCCAATTGCCTTTCATGACATTCTGTAATACACTGCTAAACAAAAATGTCATTTGCAGATGATTTTGAAAAGCATGTCAACCCATCAGTGAAATGTTAGATTGACTCAATCTTTGATGATGTAGCATTATTACACAGGCCTTTGTTCCATTAAAAATGACAAGAGATGAACAGCATGATGATGAAATGAAACATATTCTGCATGAAAATTGCCAGTTTTGCTGGGTCAGTTGTTACACATGAAAGAAAGAGAATACTGAAAACACAATAATCGACAAGTAGCTTATTGCTTTTCTCCTTTGGCAGCAAACCGTTCATTAAACAACCCAGTTTCAAGATGAATCTGATAACAAACCTACACATATGGTACATTTGTCAGAGTGGTCATTTTAATAATATAATCATAATCATTACTAATTAAGAATAAACACTGGCATGCCATTAGCTGTTAATTATAACAGAAGCTATTTAAATTGTTAGACGCACTTAAAGCAGTGGGATTTATCAACCTCACGTAGCTGGAACAGTTCTCCGCAAACGTTAATATCTTAAAGTTCACAGAGAAATTATATTCACCCTGATTTGGTCATTGCAGCTTGAGTTAATTATGAGCTTGCAGGTTTTCATTTAAATGTGCTTATACCTCCGAACACCTCAATGCCTTGGGCCCTGGAGTCCACAATGCATCACTATGAATCTATTATTCATTTAGAGTTTTATTGTGAATGGAGGTTGCCTGGTTTAGTGGGCCAGGGATAGTCTGTTCATCGAAAGAGGTGTACAATTTACAAACAACATGAATTATTAACTACAAGAAAAGCATTTCAAACCGTGTGTGAAAACGACCTTTAGAAAGGGCCGTGACTGTAACATAAAACTCTGTATGAGCACAAGTCACTCGCTATTGAATAATGCTAAAACTTACTTTAATAACAAACACATACACAAATTAAATCTAATTAAAATCAAATTTTGGATGGATGGATGCTACTACTTACCTTAATAACACATACACAAATTAAATGTAATTAAAATCATATTTTTTATACAAAGTCGCAAGTGCAAATTATAAAGTCAGAATTGTGAGAATAATTCAGACTTTATCTCACAATTCTAACTAACAATTGCGAGTTTATATCACGCAATTCTGAGAAATAAAGTCAGAATTGTGAGATGTAAACTCACAATTGTAAGAAAAAAAGTCACAATTAGCTTTTATATTTTTTTTATTCAGTGGCAGAAACAAGCTTCTATATGAAGGTGAACCCTTACGTAAATTTATAAATCATGTAGGCCTACCTGCCATCAAAATATCATATTTACTGGGAGAACAGAACTAACATCTGGATGTATTTCTCAGTCTCTCTCTTTGAACAAGCTGCCGGCGAATTCTGTCAAAATAAAGCATGTGGTGCAAAGATGGTTATAGGAAAGGGGAAATAAAAGGCATATGATGTAACACAATAACAACAATACTGTAGTGGAATATTAAGGATATAAGGAAGTTTATAAGAAGTAAATGGGTGGGGGACATTAATAAATCTTATAAATTCTGACGAAATATTGTCATCATATTGCATTGTCTGGCTATATCTTGAGGAGAAATGTTATTTCTACATACATTTTGTTGGCAGTTTGTGTTTATGGTTATCTTCTGATAAAAACAGTTTTACAAGAACTTCTGAGACGTCAAAGAGGAGTCTCAACTTTCCTGTTTATGGGTTCAAAGAAACAAGCACATTGCATATTCATGACTCATATCTTAAGCAGTCCCTTTCAACACTGTCCCCATCAAGCTAAAAAACATCACATCACCTTGCCCTAACCTGTCCCTATTTTACATATTCTCTGTCACTGACCAACAGCATTAACACTTAAGAACAACAACAACTGCTTCCTGCTCCTGTTTTACGTGGTTCACCATATGTTTTTTCAGGTTGACCTCGCAGGTGTTCACTGGACATCACTTGTCCCCTGTCAGGAGACCATGGAACCATGAAGAACAAAGTGGATAAAAGACTTGACCAGTCAACCAAAATCCTGCCATCTACTTAAAGGAACAGTTCAGCCAAAAAATGAACTTTCTATCATCTCAGCCTCATGTTGTTCCAAAAGCGGATGAACTGAGGGCTTTTCGACCTCCAAAAATATCTGTTTCCAGTCTTTTGAAGTTATAGCTTTAATGTGAGGAACAAACATAACTATGATTTATCATAGCCTAAATATTGTATGCCACATCCGTGAATATGGTATGGGAATAAGATGACTGTGATTTAGGAGGTGTGACACTAGATTATCCGTGAATAACTATTTAAATTAATATTTTCCTCACACAAAATCTCACACTAATCTACGACTTCAGAAGATTTGGAATACTGTATAGTGCACAAGATATTTTTTCAGGTTATGTAGTTACACCATAGGTGGCGACAAGAATGAGTCATTAATTCGTTCATTTAACTGACTTGATCTAGCCTAAAACACTGATTCATTCAAGAACGAAATGATTCTTCATGAGGGGGTTATCGAAACATTAAAATAATAACATTTATTACTCACCCTCATGTTGTTCTACACTCGTAAGACCTTCGTTCATCTTCGGAACACAAATTAAGATATTGTTGATGAAATCCGATGGCTCAGTGAGGCCTCCATTGCCAGCAATGTTACTGCACCTCTCAAGATCCATAAAGGTACTAAAAACATATTTAAAACAGTTCATGTGACTTCAGTGGTTCTATCTTAATATTATAAAGTGATAAGAATACTTTTTGTGCGCCAAAAAAAAACAAAATAACGAATTTTCAACAATATCTATATGGGCCGATTTCAAAACACTGCTTCATGAAGCTTCTGAGCTTTATGAATCTTTTGTTTCGAATTAGTGATTCGGATCTCCTATCAAACGGCTAAACTGCTGAAATCACATGACTTTGGCGCTCCGATTCACTGATTCGATTCGTAAAGTTCTGAAGCAGTGTTTTGAAACCGGCCCATAGATATTGTTGAAAAGTCGTTATTTTGTTTTTTTGGTGCACAAAAAGTATTCTTGTCGCTTTATAATATTAAGATAGAACCACTGAAGTCACATGAACTGTTTCAAATATGTTTTTAGTATCTTTATGGATCTTGAGAGGTGCAGTAACATTGCTGGCAATGGAGGCCTCACTGAGCCATCGGATTTAATCAACAATATCTTAATTTGTGTTCTGAAGATGAACGAAGGTCTTACGGGTGTAGAACGACATGAGGGTGAGTAAAATGACATTATTTTCATTTTTGGGTGAACTAACTAAATTGATTCATTTTAATATTCAGTAACGGAATGGATGTGTGTAGTAGTACACCAGACACACTGCATTCATCATGTTGTCATTGTCAGCGCCATTTGCATACTTTTTTCTAATATAGACTTTATAATACTCTATACTTTTTAATACTATATGGATATTCGGATGTAACCACTGTGTGAGTGAATCGTTGAACTGATTCGTTTAAAGAACACGGAATGATTCAGAAATGAAACAAATGGCTGCTTTTGAGTGATGAATCGTTCACTCAGCCGATTTGTTTACAGAGCACTGATTCATTCATGAACGAATCAGGTGACGCGATCTGTCTTTATGAGCGAGTCATTAATTTAACTGTTTCGTTCTGCATCCCAATGTGCATTCTATCCACCCTATCCGCTCTAAATTGTATTGAATATTACTAATGTCACGTATTATTTAGGATAGTATGCACATTGAGACGCAGGCACTGCTTCAGTCAAAACGAACCAATTCAGAATTAATGAGCGAGTCAATGAATCATTCGCTAAACAGATTCGTTCAAAAAACAGAATCATTCAGAAACAAAACACTACGGTTTCAAAAGAGAAAACATCATATGGATTTGTAACGACAAATGATTATATACTTATTGTTTTTGGTTTGTCTATTAGGCCTATATTCCTTTAAACCTAGCTGCTAATGCAAAACGTAATCGAAATGCGCACGTACTGATCCATAACTGTAGTGGTGTGACGTTAATACTCGACGACGACAATGCGGATGGCGCTAGTCAGGGATGTAAAAGTTCAAAAGTGTGGCCTTTTAGCAGGGTAAGAACAAGAAATATCATGTTTTGTAGGCCGTACGGGCATCGACTTCACCGAGATGCATGTGTAGCAGCAGGACAGAGCCAAGTGTCACTGCAACAGCAGGTGAGAAACAGTCCACTGATGGAGACCCGGGAATCGGTGAACCGTTTGAAATCAGTACAGCTCAAAGGAAAAAGATGATTTGCTAATGTATTCTGAAGAAGAAGAAAAAAAAAAAACTTTTAATTTGAAAGCTGTAACTTTTTGTTTATTATTATACACTGCTAAGACATAAAAGACATAAAAAGAAGAAGTTCTGAAACTTTCAACTTTGTGAAGTAAATTACGGCGTCTGTGTGCAGGACAAGAGCGCCTCTTAAACAGTTCTGTAAATTTGCTGTTAACACAGATTATGCGGGAACGATAAGGCTGTGCGAGATAATTAAAGTGCAGCTGCTGAGTTGTGGGAGGTCCGTGCAGAAGTTAATTAAAAGAAAGGTAACGCTGGATCGGCACACAATCATAATGAAAACAAGAATCCTCCCTCAAATTAATGTTCCAACACTGGGATGTGCTGCCTCTATTTTCGCATTAATAAATGAAAAGCTCCGTACAAATTAGAGGCTTTAATTCCAGTGTGCTCCTGACGGGATGCTAAGAACAGAGGGGTAGCTCTGAAATATTTATTCTTCTGGAGACGGTTCCAGCTGAGAGGTTGGACAATGAGTGCTTGCTTAAACAAGTCTTAGTGGACAAACACATTGCATTTGTGGGGGGGATATAAGAGCATTTAACTTAAGGTTGAATATTAAAAGCATGGTTATACAATAACCCTCAAAAGTTTGGGGTTAGTATACTTTTTTGTCTTCCCAAAATAACAATCCTTAATAATAAAAAGGAAGCACAGTTAAATAAAAATATTAAGCAGCAACTGTTTTCAGCACTGATAATAGTAAGAAATATTTCTTGAGAGGCAACTCAGCATATTGGAATGATTTCTGAAGGATCATGTGACACTAAAGAAAATTCAGCTTTTCATCACAGGAATAAATTCTATTAACAGAGTTATGCATATTTTTAAAAAAGAAAATAGAGTTAGAAGATACTTCTTAAACACTTTAATGAAACAAAATGTGTATATCATTATAAAAATCTATTTGTTGGAAGCTAGGAAATTATGATAAAGGTTAAGTTTAATATTCATTGCATTATCAAAAATCATACTTTATATTAATATTAAGGCTATCAAATGATTAAAACCATCTAATCAAATTGGTGTCATGATATGCTGATTAATTAATCAAATTAATTGCACATCATATTTGCTGATGAAATATACCATTTGTTTTAAAATTATGTGCATTAATAATATTGTACATTATAATACATGCAATTTATATTATTGTATGATATAAGATATAAGGTAATGTCTTACAAGAAGGTCTCATTTGTAAACATTAGTGCATTAACTAACATGAACTAACAATGAGAAATATATTCTTACAGCATTTATTAACATTTGTTAATGTTAGTTAATAAAAATTTTCATGTTAGTTCACAGCGCATTAACTAATGTTAACAGGTACATCATTTGATCTTAAAAATGTATTAGTAAATGTTGAAATTAACCTCAACTAAGATTAATAAATGCTGTTAATTGTTAGTTCATGTTAACTAATGTAGTTAACTAATGTTAACAAATGAATCCTTATTGTAAAGTGTTACCATATATAATATCAAGAATCATTATAAATGACACTAAATTAAATTGATATTCCTATATATTATTTATATTCAAGTTACTTGCAATATAACACAAGTCCTGTGGATTATACATTTATGATGTTTTTATTATTTTGAAGCTTGACATACAATTCACTTTCATTATATGAAAAAGAGCCTGCGAACATTTTGTTAAACTTTTCTTTTCGTTTTCCACAGAGGAAAGGAAGTCATACACATTTGGAATGACATGAGGGTGAGTAAATGACAGAACTTTCATTTTTGGGAGAAGTTTTGCCGCTATAGTCAGAGCATTTGAATAAGGAAACCATAAATAAGTCCATTTCATCTTCCCTCCTCCAGGGCCACATGAACTTGAGAGTGGTTCTTAACACATGGGACCTCATGACTAGAAAGGATAGAATGACTCATGACGGAAGCTCTCATGAGCTTTCCCGAAAGAGTGTCTGACTGTGTTCAAACAAGTTACCCTCGGGGTGAACGCAGAACACGGGTTCTAGTAAATCATACAGGACAATCTGTTAATGCTGGTGCAGGGACGATTCTCTAATCCCTGGATTTTTTTTTTTGAAGTTCATTTAATGTCATCAAACCAAAAGCGCCTGAATGCGAAGAGGTCACAAACCATTGTTGTGGAGCCTTAAGCGCAGATTTCATCAGCCTGATGTGTTTGACTTTGGTTAGTACTTTGAAACTGACCGTCATCACAGGACTGGCTGAATACTGCACAAAGATTTAAATAATAATACATGCTGGGGAGATATTTACAAGCAGTTTTATGGTGTGACCTTGTAGAGCATCGTTGTCCGGCGATGTCCAGAATCTGACCTGAAAGTTTGGCACATTTGTGAATGGGCGAAATCTAAATTGCAAAATACTAACCTTAGCTGTCTACTTGAAAATGTTGCATCGTATTCTAAAAGTTTAGAGGAAGGCCAAAGCTAAATTATCATCCTACACTTTGCTGGAACAACACAATACAGTGTTTCTGAATTTAGGTGAATTGGTAAATCGGGTAACACTTTATTTTAATTGTCCACTTAGGCATTCTACTAACTATAAATAACTTTGCCTGTCCTGTGAAGTTTAGCTCCAACCCCAATTAAACACACCTGAACCAGCTAATCAAGGTCTCACTAGGCATACTAAAGTTTCAAGCAGGTGTGTTGGAGCTGGTTGGAGCTTAACTCTGCAGGACAGTGGCCCTCCAGGACCGAGTTTGGAGACCTCTGGCTTAAAGTGATAATTCACCCAAAAAAAAAAGAAAATTATCCCATGATTCACTCACCCTCAAGCCATCCTAGGTGTATATGACTATCTTCTTTCAGATGGACGCAATCAGAGTTATATTTAAAAATATCCTGGCTCTTCCAAGCCGAAAGCCAGTTATTATGGTTTATAAAGTTTTAAATATGGATATTTTTCTTACAAAAAACAATCGCTTGCTTCAAAAGGCCTTATTAACCCCCTGGAGCCGTATGGATTACTTTTATAATGGATTGATGCACTTTTTTGGGCTTCAAAATTTCCAGCCCCATTCACTACCATTATAAAGCTTGGAAGAGCCAGGATATTTTTTAATATAACAATTGTGTTCGTAAAAGAAGATGGTCAGATACACCTAGGATGGCTTGAGGGTAAGTAAATTATGGGATAATTTTCATTTTTGGGTGAACTAACCCTTTAATATCTGCTAACACTTTATTTTGATGCTATTTTGAAAGTGCATGTTAACTTATTCTACTAACCTGAACCCTACACCCAACCTTAGCCTAACAGTCCACTAGTACTCTAATGAGAGTTAGTTGACATGTAGTTGCAAATTAATGAGAGTTAGTTGACATGTACTGTAGCAAAGTTCTTATATCTTATAGAATGTATAAAGTGGACTATTAAAATAAAGTGTAACTATAAATTGTTTATAATGTGATTAAAATTTTTCATTTAGTTCAATGCAGCAGCTTGCATAATGGTGTTTTACGAACTATTTACAAAGGCGTGTGTTGTATGAATAGCTCCAAAATCTTTAGAAAACAATAGGCCCTCTTATACAGTATGTGCGGTATTGTTTTCATTAGGTGGAAATGTGTTGACTATTAAATTTTCAGTAAGAACAGCTAACTTTTTAATGAGCTGAGCAAAACTTCTCACATAGTGTGAAAAACACAGGAATCGATACTAATCTACTGTTTGCTAATTGAACTGCATGGGGAATGACTGTGTGTGTCTGTATTTTGCCTCAGGTTAGTTGCAGGGGCAAAAAAAAAAAAAAAAATTCCATTCTTGTCCAATGTTCATCTAGTTAAAATTATTTATTCTCTCACGGGATGTGGCACTTCCATTTCGGAAAAGGCCAAAATATTTTTGATGATATCCATATTCTTACTATTACATTTTATAGTGGTTGTTTGTGTGATGTAGCTTTTAAATGATCAATTTATGGGTTAAAAGCAAAAAGCAATTATAAAGATATATATATATATATATATATATATATATATATATATATATATATATAATCTTTAGACTCTAGTTGCAAGACTTTAGTAAAAGTAAGGTGTAGGACGATGATTTGCTTTTGGTGCTATTCATTAATCATTAACAGAAAAAAAAAAAAAAAAAAAAAAAAATCCTTGTAAATTGTTCGTAAAACACCATTATGTAAGTTGTTGCATTGAACTGAATGCACAAATTTACACTAATGTGTAGTGATGTATAAATAATTTACCAGTTCACCTAAATTCGGAAACACTGTGTGTTGTTCCTGCAAAGTGAAGGATGATAATTTAGCTTTGGCCTTCTATTTTAGAGTCTAAACTTTTAGGATACAATGCAGCATTGTCAAGTAGACAGTTAAGGTTTTGCAATTTAATTTATTTAGTCTTAAGTTTTAGCAGCTATCTCAAACTGTTCAGATTTGCTTGATACCCTAGTAAAAAAAAAAAAAAAAAAAAACCTATACCAAAATTTATTTAAAATACATTTATTTCATACTAAGTATACCTCAAATCCATTAACATATTTAGTGACATATTACTTGAGACTTACTGATATAAAATTATAATTAAACTTTATTTGGAGTATTTTTATTTCACAATGCACATTTCTTAATATCGTGCCTAAAAAGTGTCTTAATATCACTATTAATAAGGATTGTATGATCTTTTATAATATCAGTCTTTAAATGCAAGATATTTAAAGTGTACCTAAAGTAATACGAAAGTACAATTGCAGGGTATTTTTATTTATCACATAAATATGTAAATGTTTTTGTAGTATACTTAGCACAAAATAAATGTATTTCAAATACATTTTAGTATTTTTTTTCCCCTACTAAAGTCTGAAATTATAAATCAGATATATCAATATGAACTCTCATCGCTCCTCTTATTCGTCCAAGACCAAATCATCTGAGCATGTCTCATTTGTGTCTCTTTTTATTTCATCTGTAGAATTTTTTGAGAGACAAAGCTGAAACATAACTGTGATCTCCAATAAAACTAACAAAAGACATCTGTCAAACTCAATAGATAAGCCAAAGGATCTGACAAGTTATGCCTTATATGAAAATCAGAGCAAGGCTAAATCAGGTCAAAAGACAAAGCAAAATTGTTTCCAAAAGTAGGTTAGACAAGTCGGAAATAACTTTGAACATGCACGGTTTGTGTTAGCAGCATCTGAAGCGATTGAATGATTGCTGGTCATTGACGTCAATGATTTGTGGTTATTGTTCATGAGATTTTCTGCTATCTCTGAGACATAAGTGTATATCTCAGAAATTGCATTTTGTTATTTTAACCTTTTTTGTACTGTTTCTCATTTCACTTACATACAAGTTTTATAAGTACCACAGCATGCAAAAAAAAAAAAGGTTTTTTTTGAAGTAGCATGAAAGAGTGAGGAAACCAGTAGTAAAAAAATAATTTATGTTTGTTTTTGGTGCAAAACATTATAAGTGGACCTCAGAGAAATAAAAAAAAAAAATGTATGAAATGACCCATTTAAGCAATTAAAATTGAGACTTTAGCCTACTGCAGACTTCCACTGCTGCAGTTTTGTGCTATAGCTTCATATACATTTTTTTTTTTTTAAGTTGGAGATTTTTGAGGGCAAACTAATTATTATTTTTCACTATTACTTTATTTAGATTATTTCAAAATTATAATGCAAAAAGCATTATCTTGCAATATCAACAACAATATGATTTCCCCTTGATGACAGAACCACTGTGTGGCCTGCGACGGAAGCCATTAGTGTAATGATGGAATATTGTTGTTCTGAGGCAATGATCATAGTAGTTTCGTTCTGATTTCTGTGCGCCTCAGATAAAGCTCTGATGAGGCAAACATGCAAATGAAGGGCCCGCCATATGGCAGCATCCGCCACTGTCTCTCGGCAACCGGGGAGACAATGAACAGCAGCCTCTGTTTTCAATACGAATTTTATCTGGCAGGATGTTTCAGAAATAATGTGTGACTTTGTGTTAGCAAATGAGATTCACATCGTTACAATGTGGCCCGGCAATGTGCGCGCATCGGGTGGGAGGCGTCTGGAGGAGACGTGGCGCGGAACCGGGGAATATACCTCACTGAAATACTGCCGTGCATGCTGAACTATTGTGATAAGATAATAATTAGAATGTTGTGTGATTTAAATTGTTTTTAACATATTCATTAGCACTCTGCCATACAACATTAGGTGTAATGATGAGGCGGATTAACATGCTTTAAATCCCAAGGGCCACTCTTGCAGTGAACAAAATTAGGAGATAATTTGTTGATTATTGAAATTAGACTTAAAATAGTGTTGAGAGTAATGCAACAAAGACGATTCGATTTTATGTCACATCAAACAAATGTTATGTTTTGCGTCGTTTATGGTTGCTCAAATCTATCAAACCGTGAAACCAAAATGAGCTTTTATTGTTTACGTAACTTATATAGTTTTTTAACTTTAAAAGTTGTCACCTTTTATAGCGTTTTGCATCTGCTGATACTGAAATGAATATGGATACCTGCTTACCTTTTTTGTTTTTGACTTGGTTAAATATTCACATTCTTCAATGTATCATTTGCAGGGAAGATAAGCTATGTTATCCCATTGCATGATCATTTGGTGTTTTCACTTGTTTTGTAGAATTCGGTTTACAATGTTGATCAATGGTTACCGTGAAAACAGTGTCACGTGCTGCTGCTTCAGCCATCATATGGTAGAAAAAAAAAAAAAAAATTGTGTACAACAAGCTGACAGAAGTCGATCCATTTCTTTGTTGGAAGGGTGTAAATGTAACTGTAGTTTTAATGATTTTTTTTTTAATATTCACTTTCCCATATGACCACGGAGGAGAATCGGAGGGGCATTCAGTGGAAAGACGCCCTTTTTTACAGTCTATGACAGACACTGACACAGTGTATATATATATATACACTATATATACAATATACATACAAATATATAATATATATAATATATATATATATATATATATATATATATATATATTTTTTTTTTTTTTTTTTTTTTTTTTTTTAGTATTTATTTCAACAAATGGCAACCAAAATCAAACCCATAGAAGTTTGTGAACAGTTTTGAAGTGGCTGCGTGCAAGTTATGCTCATTCACAAGACGAGAGAGAGTCATACTTGCAAAATGTAATGTTAATTATTAAACCAAACAAAATACAAAACTTTCAAAAACACTCAGCTATGTGATTATTTTATTGAGTGATAGGGAGTGGGATCAGTCAGTGACATTATTAGATTTGCTGTACAGCGTCTCCCCCGTCACCACCTCAACCTCAACCTTCTTCCCTTAGAGTGTTTTTACACGTAGAAAAGGCGAAAATTGTATTACACCGTCCAATTTTTCCCCTGAACGATGATGTGAGCTCCTGTTGCAATTCTCGATTCAGCATAAATGACCTACAATGGCGACATTTTTCACAATCACGACAGAAAATCAAAAATACTGCCCTAACTTCACTAGCAGAAAGGCAGCGCGATATAAACAAACCAGACTAGAACTGAACACGGTGTGACGGCAGCTTCATATTCTCTATATTTACCTCTTCGATGGCAGTCAAGTCTTTCAGTTCAGTAGAAAAATCACTCCTCTTCATAAATAGGTTCACGTCCAACATATGTTGTGAATTTCTGTTTATAACTTTCTAAACCAGCACAGTACGGACTTTTCTCCATCTCTTTCATTCTAATTTTCACTGCTTGCCCTCCACATTAATTCTGCATGTCACCAGAACCACGTTATTGAAAACAATCTATTAAACAATAATTTTAGATTTTTTAGATTTTTTTTTTTTTTGGTTTGTTTTCTTTGTTAAAATATATTTTTTAAATCTAATTTTAATGTAATTTATATTATTATAGAATTATTGTTATTTACCATTTACCAGCATGATTTGTGTCATTTTTTGTTGATTGCTATCATTGATAAAACCTCTGTGTATCTTATTTTAATTATTTAATATAACATTTTTGAACACTTAATTACTATTAATAATAATAATAATAATAATAATAATAATCATTGTTTTTAAACAAGATACCTGTGTTGCCTTGAGGAGAATTATTTGGTTGAATGAGACATTTTGCATTTCATGAACAAACAAATTTAAATTGGCTGAACAAATGAAAACTATTAGTGAGACAATCATTGTGAGAAATCAAAAATGTTGACTACTTTATTCTTCACAGGGTGAAAGTCAGCAGATGCAGAGAAGCTGAAAGTCTGCCAGCGTTACTCTAGAAGTATGATGTGGATTGTGGTAAGTCACCTCTAGATCTTTTTTCTCTCATGAGCCATCATAATTAAATGCATCTGACAGTCAAATAAATTATGGACGGGATTTAATCACGCGCTCATCAGTCAGCTACGTCTTTCAAAAGGATTTATCTAAACTTTCACAGCAGAAACATGTCATTACAGACATTCCCCCGCTGTGGGGAACGTGTTCATGAAAGACTCGTTCGAAACATGAGCAACCAGGCGTCATGAACATAGCCTGTCATTAGAAGCAGTATCATGGAAAAGAAAGTGATTTCTCTTGGGAGATTCCTATGCCGGACTCGGAAGAGCTGAAGTATTCAGTGCAATGGATCCTGTGTTAGTCACAGTCAAGGTACTTCACTGATCCATCGTGGGTTGTCAGGAAATAACCCTCTTTTTGGTGGAAAATGGCATCTTTGATGGGTGTTTTTGGGTGCCTGATGGGTGCTTTGAGGACGGCGATTACGTTATATGACACTATGTGGGAGTTCTCTGCATGGGGACAATTGCTCATCTGAAATTGTTTTTTGCAGGTTTGTAACTGCAAGCTGTTGAAGTAAACATGCTGGAGATGCGCTCTCGTATAGTCTTGATTCTAATGAGGCCCAAAGAATGATCAGTTTATTTAGACTGGTAATGTAGGCCTAAATAAAATGGTTTTATGCAAGTCACTTGATTTGCTGAATCAACCAGACCGCATTAAAGGGATAGTTCACCCAAAAATGAAAATTAATTCTGTCATTAATTACTTTTCTGAAGAGATTCGATTGCTTTATAGGGTGAACAGATTTTTATTCACATATAAACATTGATCAGCGAACATAAACATAAGCTTAACTGAACCTGCTTGACGTGCGAGAACAAACCTCTTGCGGAAGCTCAAAGGTGTTGTGTAACACAAGAATGAACCTCATTGGTTCTTGCAGAAGCTCAAACGTGCTGCGTAACTCGAGAATGAACCTCATTGGTTCTTGCGGAAGCTCAAACGTGCTGCGTAACATGAGAATGAACCTCATTGGTTCTCGCACGTCAAGCAAACATGCTTAAGCTTCTGTTTACCACAACTGATGTGTGAGTTGATGAATGTTTATATGTGAATCAAAGCCTAAATTCAGTATGTTCATCATATAAAGTGATTGTGTTATTTCAGAAAATTTGAACTAAACCACACATTTCATATGGATTAGTCTAACAATCTCTTAATGAACTTTTTGAAGCATCAAAGTGGTAGTTGCGTAGCTGTCTATGGAGGGACAGAAAGCTCTCAGATTTCATCAAAAAGATCTTCATTTGTGTTCCAAAGATAAACAAAAGTCTTACAGGTTTGGACTGACATGAGGGTGAGTAATTAATGACAGAATTTTCATTTTTGGGGGAACTGTCGCTTTAAGTCACACCATTTTTAATAGTCAGATCGGACCATTATTGAGGGGGATACAAAGAAACCAGGAGCATCTGTGAATGAAGATACAGTAATGAGATCAAGTTTTTTTTGCATTTATAAAAATAAAAAGAATAAAATAGAATAGAATAGAATAGAACAATCATATCTGGAGCTTAATTAATAATTTAACCAAGCTTAAACTCAGTAACTGGAAATATTACAGGCAAATATTTGTAATATGACAGCCGTAATAAATTACACATAGACTCTTTTATCTTATCTATCCTCTCGTGGAGTATATAAAAATATGATAAGTTATTACAGAGAGTACGGCCGAAATGTCTTCTGGCAATATTCTGGTATTTACATTGTAGTATTGGGTGATTATTCAGATGTGACTCGAAGAAAATGTGGATGAGTCAAGATTCCCAGAAGCAAAAACACTCTTTCTCTGTGTGTCTGGCCACATCAGAGAGACAAAACAAACACGTCCCGCACATATACACACCAAAACGAACTCTTGTTTTGTTTTGTTTTTTTCTTTTTTTCCCCCTCTCTCTTTTACGCTGACAGATACACTCACTGTCTCTCCCCTCCAATGGCTTATCATCAGAGCAAACAATACAGTCCCATATGTAATAACAGCTATCATCATGAGCCCAGGACTGCATTACTGACTTAGATTGTGGACTTGATCGAGCCCTCGTGGGGAATTCGCCCAAGTTAGCAGGAGTGTGGAGGGCAGAGCTGCATAGCCAAGCATCGGAAATGAAATCCTGGTGCTGAGCTGCCTGCCTCTCCAGATGGCCTCACGGTTGAGTGACGAGACAGGGTTTTAGAAGAGCGCCGTGTCACGGTGGACTGATATTAGAGATCTCTGTGCAAAGAACACAGCAGACAGGCCTCAAGAATGGGGATAAAAGAGTTTGCTGGTGAAGACTGAGCCAGTATGTTTTTAACTGATTGCTTTTATTTTAACATATTTATTTTAAATCTGGTCATATTGTATCGTCAGATACACATGCCCCCGGTTTCACAGACAAGGCTTAAGCTAGTCCTAGACTAAAATGCATGTTTGAGCTGTTTCAACTGAAAGCAACTTGCACTGATATATCTTAAAATATGCCAGTGTTATTTAGCGCGATTAATCGTTGTGCAGCCCTAGTGTTATTGTTTTGTCTCAAGATGCACACCAGTAATGTTTTTTTTTTTTTTTTTTTCCTAGGGTACGTTTATAAAAGCTACTTAAATACCCTAATTGAACTAAGGCCTAATCCTGGCTTAATCTAAGCCCTCTCTGTGAAACTGGGCCATGGTTGTCTTCAAGTAAAGTTTCACCATTCTATTATGCTTTTTACATTTTCAACTTTATGTAACGTTGCTGTTTGAGCATGAAAAAGGTCTGCAGTGTTCCAAAGTCACCCCAAAGGGAGCTATTTTCTATATTAGTGCGCACTGTTTCTGAACTCCCTAAAACATCTTGAGTTTCTTGAGTTTTCTTTTGGGAACGAACACGTCACAATATTCCTCATTTAAATAATTCCCGCCCAAGGCATATGCAGAATAAAGGGACAAGGCCTGGTTGAGTTAGTTGGTATTGTGTTGAAACTTACAGTTATGGTAAGGGGCGGGACATTTCCCCAAAACACACTCGAAGTGGTTGACCAGTCACAACACACTGGTCCAGCCGGCCAATCAGTGCACATTGCGCTTTTCAGAAGGAGGGGCTTCATAGAGACAGGAACTAAACAGAGCATTACTGACAGACTGGGAGCTGCAAATTTCATACAAATTTAGAACAACATTAGTACATTTTTTAGAATTTAAATTTTTGTTGATTTTCTAAAGCCAAAATTGATTGACAGTTGATTACTACATCTAAACTCTCTTTGTCTCAGTAAAGCTAATATTTGGGGTAAAAATCCTTAGCTGTCGCCCTTAACTCTATTATCAATATACCTTTATAGTGTGACTGCTTGTTGGCAGACACAGCTCTACTAGTGGAGTCTTGCTGTGCCAGTATAGCTCTGTAATTTCTGTTGTCAGCATATAAACCCTGTGCCAAAACTACAGTATGCCAGAGAAAATGTGCTGGTCAGAATGCACTCCAATGTAAAGCTAAGTTCTTATGACGACCCCCCTCCCATGCTCCTGCTGTAGCGTCGACACTGGGAAATAAGCCAAAGGCCGGCAAAATAAACCGTTAATTAGCCTTAATTTGCCTTTGCTAATTTACAGACAGCAGATGTTATTGCTCCTGTGTGTGTTCATGTCTCATATGTATGTTTAAAAAATCAGTAGTGCGGAAGAATTCATAAGGGTAGATATAAAATTGTTAGTTTGTGTAATGTGCAATGAATAATTTATTTGTCTAGAAACTAACCCTAACAAACACCTTACCCATAAAGTCTTTTAAAACATTAAAAAGACATTACCCTGTCACAGCCAATAGTTGTTTCTTGTGTTAGCTAGATATTGTTCACCCAAAAGTAGTTCACCCAAAAATGTCAACATTTGCAGTACTTTCTTTCTTCTAAAGAACAAAAAAGGAGAACTTTTGAAGGACATGCTGATCGCTTTTTTGCAATGCAATTACAGTAAATGAGGACGAAAGATGTCAAACCTCAAAAAGGATGCAAAATCACCATAAAAGTGCTCCACATAACATACTCACTTTATTATATAGAGTCCTCTAAAGTCATATGATGGCTTTGTGTGTGGAACAGACCCAAATTTAAACTCTTGTGCTTCTTACTGACTTTCTGTGTACTTCTGTAGCATGTTAGCTCTTCTGCAGAACTTCAAGGGGCAGATTTACTAAACAGAAAAAAGTGCAGACGGGAGTGGAAAGTTCTGCACGTGATCTACTGACGACGTGCAAATTAAAGAACACAGACGCAGCCGGATCATTTCCATAATGACCAATGCAATCTACCAAGAGCAGCGCAAATTGGCATCTGGTTTAAGACATGCTTTTTTTGGTCGGTAAATAATGGCTTAAATACCAGTAAATTGACTAGCGCAAACCTTAGTAAATCACCTTGCATGATTCATTTAAATACTCTCCTCCCATAAATTTTGCCGTAAAAATAACTGTCCATGCCTTTTCAGCGCTATTTTTTCACTGTGTCTTTAGTAAATCCTGACAGTATTTTTTTTTTTACACCAAAAACACAAGCACAAGCTGTTAGTAAAGCTGGCCTCAAATGTTGTGTTTTAGTGTTGAAACATCTGTATTTATTTGGGGGGAAAAAGTGAATTTGTACTCATTAAAATTAAATGGAATATGAGAAAAATAGACCCCGAGGAAGATGTTATTGCTCAGATAATGCTCTGTCTTCTGTTTTGACCATCTAGGGTCAGCCATGATATAAACGAATGTGCACTCACTTGCAATGTAAATTTCCAACAAAGGTGCTCATTTACAAAAAAAAAAAAAAAAAAAAAAAAAAAAAAGACAGGTGGAAACCAGACATAAAGGGATTTAGCTCAGGAGTGGACAAGGCCAAAATAACAAACAAAAATAATTGAATACCCTCTAAATTCCCTATTCCCTAAAAGAAAAGAAAACCCAAAGAAAAATATAACACAACTTCCCTTATTCCTTAAACCAAAAACAGAAACAAACAATATAATCAAAAGAAATGGCGTCACACTCCCTACTTCCCTAAAAATATTTACAAAATCTTTACAATGAAATGAGTCTGAATCAGCAAATTAAACACCATAGGTCGACCTTACAAAGCAAACTAAACTCAAAGTATACACAATCAGAAACACAAGGGAAGAGCAATACAAGTGGCATGCATTCAGCCTCGTAGAATGTTTGGGGACTGGGCCAATCAGGAACTCAGGACCTCTACAGGCTAGATTGCAGGCCACACCTCCTCCTGCAACACACACACATTTCAGAGCTCTCGATTGTTTCATGTCAACTTTGTCTAATCGTAAAGTCGCTTTAAACCTTTTTAACTCTTTTTTTGTGCACTTTACAAAGGAATACACAGTGCAACATCTGTATAACATCCTAATGTCTTACTATTAACTACTTTTGGAAACTGATTAGATGGTTTGCCCAATATACCAAGTTTAAAGCTAATATCTTGATTATATCAAAGGTATCAGAAAAGATTATGTATTTGCTGACAAACATAGCTTAAAGTCACCATGAAATCAAAATCATCTTTTCTCTGATGACGTGTTTACTGGCGTGAAGGCGACACACAAATGAGATCCACCAATAGCAAACCACAACCATTAAACCATCCATTTATTTCCTAATGGACTAAATCAAGCCCTACATTTTTTTTTTTTTCTTGTTTGAGAAGCAGTTTCACTCATCACAATAGGGAAGAAAAGACTATTTTAACTTCAGTTTCTTGTCAGTTCCTTGTTTTTAACTTCTTTGTGAACTTATCAAAAGAACGTACAGTACAACATCTGCATATGTCTTGCTATTAACTTTGGAAAGTATATACACACACACACACACACACACACACACACACTGTAAATATCTTGATTATACCAAAGGTTTTCAGAAGAGATTATTTGGTATTTGCTCACAAACTTAGCTTAAATACACATGTTCAATATGCATGCTTTCAAAAAATTGATTTTCTAATAGAATTTGATTTTTTTTTTTTTTTGATGCACCATAGTTTTCCCTTATCAAGGAGATTCGATGCATGTTTGAAAGATAGTTGTCTGTATTCTCTGACCTTACACTATTGTTGCGTACAAAAATCCAATAGCCTATTTTGTTGTTTGTCACCATGAGTCTCTCAGTAGATGTTGCTTCATTTTATTCTTATTGATGATGGCAGAGTCTAATTATTTAGTGTTTGTGCATATAAAACAGAATGAGGCATGAGCAATGGGAGGCCAGTGATGGGCTGTTTTAAAAGATGCTGCGAGGCAGGAATTAACGAGATCTATATCTCATTGTACCGTTGCCAAACACACAATTCTACTCTAAGAATAGATTTGACAGAGAGACAGATGCAGAGAGACAGCAGGAAAGAGAATGTGAAAATGAAGGAGGATGGCAGATAAGAAAATCATGGAAAATCTGGAGTGACTTTTAGGAGCAGCTTTCTTTTTAATTTGAAATATTGTCAAATATATATATTTCACAGTTTCCTGCAAATTTCAGGATATATAAATCCACTAATTAACAAGCAACTGACTGGAAAAGTCATAGACATTCATTACATGTTTATCTAAAAGATCCATTTTTACATGATCCCATGTCTTGTTCTGCATTTTCTTTTTTCTTAGATATCCCCTTTACATTTGTAGATAACAAAAGACACCCAGCATCATTATTATTCATTTCTCAAACTGCTAGCATGTGGATTTAATGTGTTAAAACCATGTGATGAAACCTGGACTATCAAGGGAAATTTAGTCTGTTTCCGATTAGTTGCATTTTGACATTGCAGATGATGCAGAATGCACAATGGGCCGTGATGCTGAATTAGAGTCTGCCGTGCATACTGCTATTATATAAAATAGCAAATTATGTTTACTGTCTTCATCATTATTATCATTATCATCATTTCATTGATTTCCATTCATGATGCTGAAAGGATGGTAAAAGAGGCAGAAGAGAAATGACTGGTATTTTTAAATGAAAATCAGCTTTCAGCAGACTCCATTCTAACATTTTTTTCTTTCTTTCTTTCTTTCTTTCTTTCTTTCTTCTCTAAATAACAAAAGACACTTGGCATCGTTCATGTGCATTACCCAGACTTTTGATGAATCTGAATTATCATGTATGCAGGTCATGATATCATTATAATCGTTTCACTGAAGTTAATTCTTGTTTAAGGAGAGCAAAGAGGTACACAGGGGGAAAAATAAGGATTTCTTTCTTTTTTATGATAAAGATTTCTTTATCACTATTATCATATTAACAAATCACGTTTTAACTTTTGACTGCCTGTTATGACAGTCTGAAGTCAAACACATTGCATTGTGGGATCCAATATTTCTTGCTGTGTGTTCTTTTGTATCCTGCACATTTTATCAAATGTAGTAGGTAATTCAGGAATCCCATACATACAGAAAATCCACATACTCTGCACAGTATGCATACTACAGTACATACTGCAGCCTATGGGCCTGTGAATGAATGTTCCATAATTGCATTTAAAATAAAAGGTTCAAATATAGGTCAAAGCCATGCTAGCAGCGAAGCAGACGTTATATTTCCCAAACATACACTTCGTTAGAACTCCCGTATAATTACAGAGTCGTTTCCATCATCAGCTTCACCCCTAAAGTGAGGGCTGCCCCTATCAAACAAATGCAGTCATGGGAAATGCAATTATCATCGCAATTGTGAAACGCACTGACACTCCATTTCTCTTGGGTGTGAAAAAAAAAAAAAAAAGCACAATTAGATTACATCTAATTATTCATACAGTAGCTGGGTGATGTCATTCTCATATTTCTGCTTATTCGCTACTGGATTGGAAAGTAAGATGAAGCAATATAGATATAAATGTAGAGAGATAGCTGATCTGTAGCAAGTCTTCTTTGATATGCCAGTAGTCTTTAGATCTTTCTCAAGAGCTTGTGCGATGCAATTTACGCATATGTCGAAGAGATATGGAGTTCTTGGTGGAGAAAATGTATCCTCACATATATAGAACTTTTTATGAGAAATATTAAGGAGAGGTTGACCTTTCATGTTGATGTGATTTCCCCTTAAATTACTAATAAGTTCTGGATGTGGAAAACCAAGCCTATGTCAGTCCAAAAGAGATTTATTTCCTTTTTTTTTATGAGTAGTTCACCCAAAAATAATAATGTTAAATACACCATATTTGAATTCTGTATCCAAAAATGGGCTAGATGTGAGCTTTGGCACATGGTAATATTTTCAGTCAACATCGATTAAAACATTTAAACTGGTTTGGAACAACACAGGTGAGTAAATAATGACATGAAGCAGCTTACAGCAGATGTTTTGACCTTTATAAACATCTTACCAGCGTGTTAGAAGGCTAACAATTCAGTATGTTCATTTCATACTTACCCGCTGACACTCTCTAAAGTTTCATGATCCAAGGATATTCCTGCACTGCAATAACCTCTCTGGAAAGTACCTGGAAATGCATTTTTTTGATGTTTGAACTGTAGCAGTAAAAAACGGTTTTGTCGTAAGGTCAGACGAATACATTGATGAGCTCATTAAGTAGAGAGTGAAAAAAAAAAAAATAAAAATCTATGAATATCTATCTATGGCATGAGCATAAGGCATAAAAAAGAAACACTTCTTGAGCCGAACGTGTTTCAGAAGAAAGTTTTTCGACAAATCAACATATTTTTTTTTTTGTTTTTGCTGCTTTGTTTTGGTTGTTAGTGGCTTAGGTTTATGAACTCCCTGGCTGCATTTGTTCTTACCTCAATGCCAGCGCTGCAATAAACCAACACAACAAACTGACAGTGAAGTTAGTTTAGGATGTTGGCCATTTTAGGCATTTACTCTCCTTATGGATGCATTATGCAAGGAGTTACATTGCATATAATGTAATTAAATGTGATATATTTTACGCAAAAGTATTAAAATTATAGCTCTAAAATCGCCATGTCATGTGAAATGTGACTGGGACACATTACCACAGGTACTTCTATAAAGAAAAAACCAACAAACAAACAAAAAAACAGTGATGCATTGCATGTTATGTAGTTCTTCTGGTTTTCCGACATATACACTCACCGGCCATTTACCTGTTCAACTGCTTATTAATGCAAATTCTTATCAGCCAATCCCATGGCAGCAACTCAATGCATTTAGGCATGTAGACATAGTCAAGATGATATGCTGAAGTTCAAACTGAGCATAAGAATGGGGAAGAAAAGTTATTTAAATTTTGATTTTTTTATATAAATTTAAAATTATATTTAAATTTTTGAATGTGGCATGGTTATTTGGTGCCAGACAAGCTGGACAATTTTCACACCAACCATTTCTAGGGTTTACAGACAATGGTCTGAAAGATAGAAAATATCCAGTGAGCGGCAGTTCTGTGGGCAAAAATGCCTTGTTGATGCCAGAGGTCAGAGGAGAATGGCCAGACTGGTTTGAGCTGATAGAAAGGCAATGGTAACTCAAATAAGCACTCGTTGCAACTGAGGTCTGCAGAAAGACATCTCTGAACACAAAACACATCCAACCTTGAAGCAGATGAGCTGCAGCAGCAGAAGACACACCGGTGCCACTCCTGTCAGCTAACAACTGCAAACTGAGGCTACAATTCACATGGGCTCACCAAAATTGGACTATAGAAGATTGGAAAAAAACGTGAGAGTTCCGATTTGTGCTGTGACATTCAGATGGTAGGGTCAGAATTTTGTGTAAACAACATGAAAGCATGGATCTATCCTGCCTTGTATCAACGGTTCAGGCTGCTGGTGGTATAATGGTGTATGGGATATTTTCTTGGCACACATTGGGCCCATTAGTACCAATTAAGCATCACTTGTAAACGCCACTGCCTACCTGAGTATTGTTGCTGACCATGTCCATCCTTTTATGACCACGGTGTCTTCTGTTGGCTACTTCCAACAGGATAATGTGCCGCGTCAAAAAGCTCAAATCATCTTAAACTGGTTTCTTGAACATGACAGTGAGTTCACTATACTCGAATGGCCTCCACAGTCACCAGATCTCAATCTAATAGAGCAGCTTTGGGATGTGGTGGAATGGTAGATTCACATCATGGATGTGCAGCAGAAAAAAACTGCAGCAACTGTGTGATGCTATCATGACAATATGAAACAAAATCTCTAAGGAGTGTTTCCAGCATCTTGTTGAATCTATGCCATGAAGAATTAAGGCAAAAAGGGGTCCAAACTAGTACCAGCAAGGTGTAGCTAATAAAGTGGGTATATAGATTTGTGTACAAAGAAACAAACTGCCTGTGAAAAATAACAGTTTGTATACATGGAAACGACATAAAAACATGTGGCAGGATATAAAAATTGTCTTTAACAGCTCTGGGTGCCTATAGACAGCAGAGGAGGAGGCAGAAACAGCTCTTCCAGATTGTGCTTTGAGAAGACACGCATGCTGCCAGCATTCTCAGGTGGACAGGAGGAGATGCCTACAGAGTGTTTATATATATATATATATATATATATATATGCCTCAGTGTTGTCAGAGCTCATTACTGGACTTTTATAATATGTCTGACCTGCCAACACAACACAGACAGGACGATGGTTGTCCAGTCCATAGCTGGAAGGGAGGAAAGTTTGTTAGCAGCTTCAGAAAAGAGTATGCCATTGGCAGGAAGGAGGTGCATCCGTGGGGAATGTCCAACTCCAGATGGTTTAGGATGGTGGGGAGGAGATGTCAGTGCAATGGGCAGCACTTTAGAAGGATCCTGCAGAACTGATGCCTGCTTGTGAAGATGAAAAAGCTGAGTCATTCTGGTGTACAGGACATTTTGAACTTTTATAAAATGAAGTTTGTTGTAATATTAGGACGTTGTTCTAGTGTACAGCAGATGCTCAGAAGTAAGCCCTGGTCATCCTCAGACACTTATTATTAACCCTGAATGACAAGAAAATGCATACAATTGAACAAAAATGCATACAATTGAAATAAAGAGCTAAAGTTAAATACAGAGCTAAAGTTAACAGGAGTGGATGTTGTAAATTGAAACAAAACATTAGTACTCTTACAATCCAATTCCAACACTTACTGATGTCTGTGCTGTTGTTCCCTCCAAAATGATGTCACTATGTATAATGGTGTCATATATATATATATGTGTGTGTGTGTGTGTGTCTCAGGAATATATTTCTCATGTCTGCAGCATGTTTGTTGAGGCACTATATTTTTCTTTGAACAAAGCCGACTGGCCCCTTTAAAGCCATTGGCTATAGTGTTTTAATGATTGTTTACTAAAATTAAAAATGCACCTTAATCAGAGGGACCTTTGCTTTCTGTATGTCTTGCACTTTTCTGTTTACCCTGTTGGCTGTGTTCATGCCGATTCTGTGCATAAACACTCAGCAGACACTCAGCCCTCCTGTCGCAGGCCCGCGCTGTATGATAATGCCATCACTCATATTTTATGATTATTATTAAATACTATAATCCGATAAATGCCTAAAAACCCTCAGACAGGAACAGTGGTGTCAGTATTGTAATGATAGCCATACAAAACAAGTATCAAAGGAAGTACAATCAAGTGGTCAAGTAATACGAGAAAGAAACGTAAAATGGTGTTCATTTAACTTCTGTAATATGTATGTCTAAGTAAAACAATTTTAAACAACAAAAAAAACAAAATGGCATTAAAAATAAGAGGGCATGGAGAAATCAATAAAAGATGATCACTGTTTCAAGGACTTGATTAAAAAGACAGACATTTATGGACTGTGAATATTGTGTCAATATATTGACAATTATACCAGGAATGTGAATTTTATTTTATTTTATTTTATTTTATTTTATTTTATTGTGTTCTATTGTGTTTTAATTTATCATGTTTTTTTATTATCATGTATTTTATTATCATGTTTTTTATTAGCCTTTTATTTTAGAAAAAAATAAATAGGGTTCATTTTGATTTCATTTTGACAGTTAAAATAATGTTCAAGAAGACATTGGGGTCAGTTGGATATTTTTCTGCTCACCAAGGCTGCATTTGTTTGATCAAAAATACAGTAAAAACATTAACATTGTGAAATAATATTACAATTTAAAATAACTGTTTTCTAATTAAATATATTTTAAAATGTAATTTATTCCTGTGATCGAAGCTGAATTTTCAGCATCATTACTCCAGTCTTCAGTGTCACATGATCATTCAGAAATCATTCTAACATGCTGATTTGCAGCTGAAAAATTCCTTATATATATATATATATATATATATATATATATATAATTATTATTATTATTTTTTTTCTTTTCTTTTCTTTTCAGGATTACTGTCCAATCATATAAGCAACTTTGTTTGAAATGCGCCATTTAAAACTCTACTTGACAGGAGCTGCTAGCAAGCCTAGAGGCTAATATTGTCAGGGAAGTTACTTCAAGAGCACATCTTGCCTGGAAGCCTTACCTCAGCTGCCCTCGGCCAGTTCGTAATTAATCATGCATCAGATCAAGGACCGTCGTCCTTGGACTGGGTGACAGTTTCTGCCTCTGTTACTCCACCTGATGCCACCCGCCCATGACAGGTCGGCCCTTGTCTCTAAAGATTGGCATAAAGTATGCGGGATCCACAACATGGCACCTCATGGCTTTGAGTTTTATTTAGCGTGCGTGATGGCCGGTCCTTCCGCACTCCACTGCCTCCACAGCTGCTGCTTCTTGGTGCCCATCTGTTAAGGGTATTGTGTGCGTTGTGTGCTGATCCCGAACTCATTACCAGCATCCTTCCCTTATACACTATTGTTCTTTTTACTAATGTGGAGTCTCACATCCAATCTGTCTCGGATATGCCAGTCGACAGGGAGGAGAAAGGTGGTGGACGCTCAGCTGTGAGAGGTTCTGACCTGATTACAGTTTTTTGTTTAGTGAGAACGGATGGTTTAAGGATTTTTGGGTGATTGGTGGCAGAATAAATCCTGAGAAACTGATGTAAGTCTTATAAGATGTTTATAGTCAAGTTGAAAGGACTGTATAAAAGTGACACTGTGAAAAAAAATAAAAAAATAATAGTACATTTCTACAATGCATGGCATCATTCCAGCTATTTTTGATCAGCTGTTTGCTGTCACAGCACAACAATTCTATAATGCCATTAGCCCGTAAAGACAACGTGGAAGAGACATATTTGTCTTGAAGATTGGTAATCACATCCTTGCCAAGTCTGCTGATATTATTAATGCATTTCAAGGGATTTGTTCAGTGTGATATGTAAACATGGGTAAGTTAATTTATTTACTGAACACTGTACTGGAGGCAGTTTGCTTATAGTAAGTTGGCAGGTGATTACTTGATGATATATGGAACTCTAGATAAGTTCAAGGTTTATTGAGGTAAACACATCAAGATATGTGTTCCAGTCCATTACCACAATGCTTGACACGACAGCAGAAATGTTCTTTCACAGTGCAGTGCAAACACAACCGTGTCACGTCCTCTTCTACTTTCTTTCTTTCTTTAGTCTCATTTGCTCTTTGGAAGTGGATGGAAGTGCATTCTTCCTCTCTGCCTCTTTGTGTTTGGCTTATTTGTGCTTCTTAAGCATTTTAATGACTATTTTTTATTGATTGTAAATATAAAGCATACACAGATACGTTATACATGTTGCAGCAGATATATAAAGCTAGTGAAGTGTAAAGTGCTCCATAAAAGGTAAAAAAAAAAAAAAAGTATATTGAAGTATCTAAAGAAGCCATTTTAGAGAAGTGATTTGTGAGCTCCAACATCAACCACTTTCTTTGGGAGACTGTTGCTCCTTTTCCTTTTGTTTCAAAGAAGAAGAAAAAAAATCTGCAGGGTTGAAATGACATGAGATTCATTTTTTGGTAAAATTTATTTAAGAGTTAGAAAAACTTATATATCATTTTATATATATATATATATATATATATATATATATATATATATATATATATATATATATATATTAGTCATCCATGTATGTGCCAGAAAATGTGATTTTATAACAAATTGGAAACGAAAGTACAGACTTTTAAATGTTGGTGTTTGTTTATGGCTTTAAAATACAGTAGGAAAAGCAGAGGACTTTTAATTTGGCGCACCTGTAGATAAGAAATGCAGATGGGGGAACCCATTTTAACTGCAAACAGAAAAATTGGAGGAAAGTTGTTTACCTATATTTAAAAATGGAATGGAATGGAATGAAATGATCCTTCTGACTTTGAATTTATAACCGTTTCTATGGAATAATTGTTTTGGATGGATTAATTCCTAGAAGATTCCAAGATAAAGTAACATATGATTTGATTATATCGGTTGTTGTCAGTTTCATTGTGTTTTGAAGGAAATACTGTGACTATGATTGATTTATTTGTAGATCCCTTACTTTGTTGGATTTTTTGCCCCCACTTATTGCATAGGTGTCTAAGCATGGATTTGTTTATTGTTATTTGCATCCCATTTTATTTTGATAATAAAACATATTTTGACTTTAATGATGCATTCTGACATCTAGCTACTGTCATCTTGGTAATCGTCCCAAATATGTAGAAAACATAGCACCGTATTATACAATCATTCCGTCTCATTCCACTTCAGCTGTTCAGGAAATGTTAGATTAAAGCCTGACCCGAGAATGCAAGGCCAAGGGACCAAAATTTCGAGATCAGCTTATATAAGATAACACTATTTGCTCTATAGGGTGCACCTTTTTCACATCGTTTGTGAACATGGATTGTTTGAGTGAAGCAACACATACATTTATTGATGCGTTGTGTCCAAATTTAACATGTCAAATAACATGTCAACTTTGTACCTTATCAACCACTAAATGTGCCTTTTAGTACTTCAGAGTAATATGCAACCTTGAGGTACTACTATAAACTTTTATGGGTAATAAGGCACAAAGATGCTCCTGGAAGGGTACTTAAAGGGACAATCTGTTGTACCTCTAAAGGTACAAGTTTTGCACATTTCTTTTTTTCTCTTTTTCTGAGAGTAGGATATGATTTTGTGAGATTTTATGTCATATTTAATATAAAGTTAGCATGTAGCCCTAAGCAAAACTATGTCATTAGTGATGGAAAATTTGGATTCAACTCCATTAGTACTGACTCATTTTATACTGGACTGCTGATGATTTCAGCTGCCTTCTAGTCTTTCTAAATGAAGACATTTTCAAAACACAGATTGATACGTCATGCAGAACTATGCACTGAGCATTAAAAATCAAAGGTTGTAATGTTGCCCTAACTAGTGCGTCCCAGAATGCACTGCAAATCTAGTTGCAAAATCATTTGCAAAGATGTCTATCAAAGGAAAGACTTTCAAAATCAGGCATTTCATATATTAAAACAGCATTTTAATAATTAATACATGAAGACATTTGGTTTGAGCTAGTCCTAAATATTGGAGAAAATGCATGCTGTCAGCTTGCCTTTTTCCTTTTTGCCTTGTTTTTTTTTTTTTTTTTTTTTGTACCTGAAGTTTTTCTTGTCCAAACTTACTGGCAAGATGTTAGATCAGGCTGATTGACAAGTCATTGTTATTTGGTTGCTAAGGTGTTGTTGATTGTTACTGTGTTGCTAGGGTGTTTTCTAGGTGGATGTTTATGAAGAATCTTGTTTTGAGTTATATATTACTGAAAATAGTTGTGTCTTGGGGTAAGAAGTAAGTTGTATAACTTTATTAACATCAGAGACTAATTAAGACTAAATTAATGAACCTCAATCCATACATTTGTTAAGGACATATGAGGAAAACTTTGCCAGCAGCTGCTAAATAGGATGGTACATTATTTTAAGCCTCAATTTCTGAGCATCAACTCGGGCTTTAAAAAAAAAAAAAAAAAAATGGTTCACCATCTGGCTTTAATCAAACTTAAGACCTCCTCTGAAACACCTTGCCCCTGACAATTTTTATTAAACATATTCTGCGCAGTGTCCCAGAGTGCATACAGTAGAGGTAATGAGGGCAATCTGCTTCTGTGATGCACACATCATATCCTCACTCTACAGGAAGTGACCCCGCTGTGCCTACAAACGTGCAGTGGGATGTGGACGTTTCTGTGTCAGAATTGTCTGATTAGTTAAATTATATCACAGATATCACCAGTGAAATTCATCATATTACAGATTGACTAGGACCCTGTTTCCACCTGGTATTAAGATGTGTTTTGGTCGATCGAATTACAAGTGGACGACACTAAATACAGGTGTAAACGGGGTCTAAAACATTTTGAGCTTGTCCACTTTTGACCACTTCCAGAGGTATTCAAAAACGCATGCATATACTTAATGCGTATACATCATGGGAAGCACGCAAGTCAGACGGGATTTAAACTTTGTCGGCTGGAGATGAAAAACATACCAAGCACAATGTTCTCTCACCATTCCTGATTTCTAACACACACTCACAGTGTTCTGAGTGATCTTGTGGCTTTCAGAGCATAAACGAAAGCTGATGCTCTCCGTATGTTTTTCTGTGCGTTCATATGTAAATTTTGTCCATTAGATCGATAGATCTGAAAAAAAAAAAAAAAAGCATTTACCCGCCCATAGACCCTCCCCTCAAAAAAATCACACCAGATGTAAACGGGTATGTGTCTCCCTCGTCCAAATGTGATCCGATTGACCAAAATGCATCTTAATACAGGTCTAAACAGGGCCTAAGTGTTCACAGTTGTAGTTTGGTTCTCCTGGTTATTTTGATCTGGACCAAAAAAAGAAAATGATACATTTAGTCCTGGTTTGTTTAGTACATGATTTTAACACCAAACCTTTGCGATGGAACTAGTGTTGCCAAAAGTACGGACTTCGGTAAAAGTACCTCTAGTAGTGATGTGATTACGACGTAGTGAGCGGAGGCAGAAATCCGAAACAACAATCGAGGACAAAATCATCGTCGCTGTATCTGGGTACCCAGAGCTGTATGATACATCTTCATACTTTTATAGAAACAGGAATAAAAAGGATCTTGCTTTTGAAGAAAGTGAGTGAGGAGGTCGGACAATCTGGTAATTTGTAAAAAACACTCTTTATTTGAGCTATATATATACATATTGAGACTACAAGCTAGCTAAAGCCGGCAAATTGAGCTTATTCGCTGTATTTTACAACTACTTTACCGCTGATGAGTTAATGTGTTTATTCAGAAAAAGTGTAGAAACGAGACTGGAGCCGCCTGGCGGAAGCACCTCTCATGACGCGAATTCGCATCTGTTGTGAAGTGAATTTCACGTGCGAATGAAGTGAGTAAACTCAAAATGTTCAAGTGTCCAACTACGCGCGGATAGCGTGATTTATTTGCGCAAGTCGCCTCTGGTGTCTATCAGCGGATCCGTCTATCAGTGGATCCCTAATATATCCACTGATAGATGGATCCGCTGATAGATGCCTGCTTTCAAATGCTCCCGTGTGTATCTGTGTAAGCGCTCGGTGTAGAGCGTCATAGATGTCTATTTACAACATGTTTTTGAAGTGTTGCCAATCACAAACATACCTGTTGAGCGCGTGAACACAATGGCCAATCAGAGGTGTTTAAGAATCCGCTCAACAGCGCTGAAAATGCTAGGGGGGAAGCTGGTATCGTCACATTTTTAAAATTTCAGTACCAACTTGGTACCGAAGTCTGTACTTTTGACAACACTAGATGGAACTTACCTAACATCAAAAACAATGATGTGTACTGGACTAAACAAGCTTGTTGTATGTGTGTACATTGTATTTTTACCAGCTGAGAACTCATAAAGAGTGTATAAAATGTGTAAATGAGTCAAAACAGCAGCAGCAGTTCCTCTGTTGCACACAAATGAAGATCTGCTGCAAGGAGACGTGTTTCTGACACCTGTATTGAACTGTAATGGGCAACATCACGACTATGGCGAGAAGAACCATGTATGCTTAAGCATTCTATCCTTTTTAGGGTCACATCTTGTGACATTACATTCTGTTTATGGTTCATTTAGACATAGCCTATTTCAGTCAAACCACACCAGAGTTGGTTTGTAATCAGAGACCCACCTTTTCAGGGGTCCGCTTGTTTATTGCGCACCAGCATTCGGATTGCAGCGTTCACACTTATTCAAATGAGCCAAATGCGCAGAGAAATCACACCAGAGTTTGTTTTAATCGAACCTGCCAAGTGTGAACACAATCTAAATGTATTCACAGTAGCGCTATCAATGCTAAATGTTTCCTCTTTTGTTCCTGGAAAACATAATTATGTGGCATAAACTGCAGAATATGGTGTGTATATATATATATATAATTGTATGTTCTGGGTTCAATACATCTAAATATCGATCAACAGCATCTGTGGCAGAATGTCAATTTTCCTCCTATATATATATATATAATTTTTTTTTTTTTTTTTTTTTGCAGTGCAGTGCAGTGCAGTTACAGTTAGGCACTTATAATATGTATGTAAGCAGTCCCAGGTTATAAACACAGTATTTGGCAAAGACATTATGATGAGTGGGGTATTGTGCCAATCTTTCAACTTCATGAACACACTTGCAAAGCTGGTTTTGTTGCTCAGTGTAGCTAATTATATTTAACATCCACTTTATTAGTCAAAGCTAGCTATAAAATCAGTCTGTGACCATCATAGCCTACACTACATGATTTTCTGTGAAACCTGTCAACTAAAATCTGCAGACTGGCTCTGACTTTCAGCAACTAGCATCAACTTGTCCAGACTGTAAATCGGGGGAAAAATCTGGGCAAAAGTCATGTAGTATATTCCAGCCTTTATGAGATTCAATGTCAATGAAGATGCTGCCTTAGAAGGTAGCTCCCTATGCAGACAGCAAAGGGAGCCTTCTATGTTTTAGCACAGAACATTTGCCTGAGAGCTACAGAGATGGCAAGAGTATCTCTTTCTTGTTTTCCTAATGTCTGTACTGTAGCTTCAATCCCTTAATGCTTGTCAAAGCACGCTGTGGTGGAGAAAGTACAGAGTCAGCTGTTTTTAGCCCATTTTGAAACTAAAACAATAGCATCTGCTCTGCAGGCACATTTCATTGATCACTTTTGACAAGGTCTTTAGCCGCTAGCCGTTTAATGATTACAAATAATGTTGCTACAAAAGGGTTTTTCATATTAAATGCCATAAAGTCTGATTGACTCTCTGAGGCGTATTAATAAATAGTGTAATTCCAGCCATAATATGTGACAATGACAATATTCAGTGTCTGTGCTTTATGTATGACAAATTGAAAGGCTTATTCTTGGCAGATTATTGTATCTATTTCTAGATTAAAAGTTGTGGAGCATGAATATCTATTATATTCTTATATTCCACATTTAAAAGGATAGATACGTGAAATCATCATTGAGACAAAGTGTATTGCGCTGTCTTACTAGCTCCTGTAATTCTCCTGAATGCATGTTTAGCATCTGGTAATGACATAAATCTAACCAGAAAACAGGAGAGTGTGTTTTTAGACATTAAACTTGTTGTTAGATGAAAAAAACTGAACTTGATTCATTGTAAACCTCATAAGCTGCTGTTTATTTACTTATTTTTTCTCTAGGCTTAATTTGAGGATAGAAGCTAAGTCCTTTTTAAGCTTCTCAAGTCAGCTTGGCGGCCATCTTAGTAATGCCTCTTGGCAGCTATTTATAAGTACAACTCCTGTTTACTTCAATGGGGAAGAAAATGGAGAAAAAAAAAGAAAGAAAAAAAAAAAAGAAGCTTTTAGATCACCATTGATCTCAGACAAAAAATATCATTACATTTATTATAAATTGATTTTTGTTATATTGTATAAATTGATTGTATTAATAGTAGGCAATCCCTCAGTGGTAATTCAAAGGCTGAACATTATTCCCTACAACCGTCATGTTCTGTATTAATGTGAATATCTGTAATATTTCCATTTTTTCAGAATGATATCTTTCTAAGATATGTCTTTCTGTCATTAATACCCTAAATCTTTTTTAATGTCCCACAAATTCATATGTGTTTTACAAAGTCTGCAGTAGTTTAATGGCACTAAATGTTTCCTCAGGCCTAATGGTTTATTAAGCGATTAGCTTCCATTTACATACATTATATTGTATGTGAGATAAAGAATGAGTCTGTCTGTACAGGGCAGAACTACCTTTCTGGGCTTTCTTCTCTTTGTTAACAGACATGATGGAAACGAGCAAGGAATCATGAAATCTCTTAAAATTATTGTAGTATATATTGATATTTTGAATTAGCTTTTATTTTAATATTTTCAGGTTTCATTTAAATTTTAATGACCTAACTGTATATATTTGCCCCTGTGTGAATTATTATTTTTTTTTTTAAATCTTCCTTGGCTGTAAAGCTATATATACACTATTGTTTGGATTTTTTTCTTTCTTGGGTTTCATGAGGCAGACTTAAAGCTTCTTATTTGTAGACTAATTTTAGTTTATGCACATTATCACATTAATTAAAGCTTTTTTTTTTTTTTTTTAAACATGTTTCTCGACACAATTCATGCTGCCCAAGCCGTGAAATCTCTGTGCTGAAATGTGCAGCTGTCTCTTTGCCTCATTAGTAGGTATTACACATGGAGTTTGTGTTATTGCTCTGGGTGCTGCTATTAAAGGCTTGACAAGAGATTTACAACCAGCATTTGTTCTTCACTTTAATTTAGTATCGAAACTAATTTGTAAAAGGTCTCCGAGGTCCCATGGTCTCTGAGCACCTGTTAAACTGCGTTGGAGATTTGTGTTTCAAATAGGACAAATCTCTTGCTTGCCGATTATTAATGTCCGCTCAGCAACGATTTACTGTATATTTTTAGCACCAGTGTGACTTTCTTTGTTTCGAATGATTTATGGAGTTTCAGAATAGCATTAGAATATTAAAGCATTAGATACTGTCATGTTTTCAGTTACACTTGGATTTTATGTTAAAACATCTTCATTGACCCATATAAGGATCAGCTAGAGAAAAAAAAAAAAAAAAAAAATCAATAAAGGAATTTATTTACATTGTCAACAAATGTCTGTTAGCTTGCTAAGGTTAAAATCAGTTTTTTCTATACCAGAGCATTGAAATTGTCCCTTCTGCAATGTGAGTATTATAAATGCCATTTTTCTAATCATTGTCTCATTTTTGCTCGTATCAAATTTCAGTGCATAACTGCTTCCACACTATTTGTGCTACAAAGATCAATGATGCTCAAATCATGTAGCTCGTTGAAGACCGTTGTAGAAATGTAACAATAAGCCTCAATCTATAAGTAGTGCAAATACCCGGACAGATATTGGCCTCAAAGTATTTTGGACACAGTGTTATTAAAGTACAAAATATCAAACCATGTAATTTAGCAAAATGAAGAAAATTAAAGTTAGTCTTAAGAAAAGCTCATGCAGCATTTGATTATATGGTACTTGATCAGATGCAATAACATTCAGACATTTTAAGTGCCCCAGTACCACTTTAAATACTTTCCCTTGCTACTGCTTGCAATTGCCATTAATTTTAATGAAGTGTTCATATGAAGAACACTTTTCATTATTTGAAACAAACATGCACATCTAACAGAATGAAGGACACAGTGAACCTTGTTCATTTCGATTTTCTAGGTAAGTCTCATATAAAACAGAACAATGTGTGTGTGATTACAATTATGATATACAGTCTTACTCAAATTGCATCTTATTACAGTTCTGGTGGAACAATTATTGGGTGGAAAGGGTGTATGCTTTCCTCCTAAAACACACTGAACTAATTAGGTTCCTTTGATCTAAACGATCTGATAGACTTGTTAATGCAACACTTACACAAACTTTTATATATTTGTGTTTAGATTTCAAGTCTCTCTTTGCAAAACACATTTGCTGTCTTAAACGCTATCATTCATGTCTTTTGAAGTGTAAAACTTTGACTTTCATGAATTTCGAGGCTTGAAAGCTTCAGTCTCCATTGCAATTGCATCTTCAGTTTTGGGTGAACTTTTCTTTTAAAGTGTAACTTCGCCTTTTTTCATCCTGATTTGTATTGTTACAATATCAGTAGTATATGTAAATGAACAATGCTTACTCATTCTCCATGTTACCTTGACTGAGAAATTGCCATTTTTATTTTTTTTTTTTGTCACCAAAAGTCCACTGGATGTCACAAAATGAATCTTTTGGCAGCTCCAAGGCTTTCTCGAAGATAATAGGTGTGTTGGACTTGAAGCGGTGCTGCGCAAAGTACTGTAGTGTTGTCAAAAGTACCAACTTCGGTACTAAGTCGATACTGAAATTTTTAAAATGTGATGCTTTGAGCACTGTTGAGCGGATTCGTAAACACCTCTGATTGGCCATTTTGTTCACACGCTCATCAGATATGTCTGTGATTGGCTTTAATGATCAACGCTTCAAAAACATGTTGTAAATAGACATCAGTGATGCTCTTCACCGAGCGCTTGCACAGACAGCTTTCAAACACTCCCGCTTTCAAAACACTTTCAAATTCAAACACTTCCATGTGGTCTAAAACACTGATCAAACGTTGAACATTGTAGCCAATCAAAGACATATATGTTGAGCACGTGAACACCAATGACCAATCAGAGGTGTTTAAGAATCTGCTCAACAGCACTCAAAGCATCACGTTTTTAACATTTGGAATCAAAGTCGGTAGTTTTGACAACACTAAATTACTGCAAGAGTGTTTTGAGCTGTCTGCTCTGTAGTTGCTCTTGTGGTACTTTGATGTCATACACCGATCGGTCTGCGCAGCGCCGCTTCAAGTCTACACATTATACTTACAGATTATATTTGCAAATTTTTGTATTACCGCCCACAGACAGTCAGATCGATGCACGTCCTGATCTTGCAGAGTTAGATGCATTCCTATATCAACATATTTTGTTGAACCTGGAATAACATTCCTGTCCGAAAATTTAAACCTAAACCTAACCTTACCCATACCCAAGTTATCCCTAAAATCAGAGGGAAGTGATAGGTGAATAACACTGATGTAGAAACACCTAACCCTCATTGTAAGCCTAAACGTAACTGTAACATGATGCATTAAGAGTCGGGGGGTGAAAACTTTTGAATTTGAAGATCAAGGTAAATTGTACTTAATTTTTCTTCCGGGAAGCATGCAAGTATCTTCTGTTGCTTCCGGAGGGCAGTACTAAATGAAAAACAATGATATTTCAAAAAAATAAGAGTAATTGGTACATCTTCATCCTGTTCAAAGGTTTTCACCCCATTTTCACCCCAAACATCTTTTATGTAAAATATCTTACTCAGAGCAGTACTAAACAAAAAACAATATGCATTTTGTATGATCTCTCTTATTTTGTTAAAATTATTCACATTTTCACAGATTCTGCAAGTGGTTCACATACTTTTTCTTGCAACTGTAGGTTGGAAATTAAAAATCAGACATAATTACTAGAGGCATCACTAATCGGTGTAATTTGGTGTAACACTAATATTAATAAAAGGTGAACATTTATTAATAAGCAATTTAATGTTTATTATTTATTAAACTTAATAAATGTTTATTAAAAAAAAAAAAAAAAAAAAAAAAAAAAAAAACATTTTCATTTCCAACCTATTTTGGGTTCATTTTAGGCAATATAGCAATATAGTAATATTTAAACAATAGTTGAGTTAAATAAAACTACCTAGCAGGTTGGGTCGAACATTTAACACAACCGCTGGGTTTGTCCATATTTAACCCAACTTGGGTTATTTTTAACCCAGCATTTTTTAGTGTGGTAAGCGTATCCTTTGCAGACTGGTGGGAGGGGCCTTGGACTGCAACATGCCCAGTGCATTATGGGTGTTGAAGTTTTCCTACGTATTTGGAAAAATGGAAGACAGCTGCCTTTTTTCTCTAGTCAGGTAGCACCGATTTCAAGGTTGTTGTTGTTGTTTTTTTTTGTTTTTTTTTTCCACCTTTCCAAGTTTTATTAAAACCCATTTTTGTCAACAGTGAAGTACCCCTTTAAATTGTGGTTTGCAATAATCTGATACCATCACATTATCATTGTCCAGTTATTCTGGTAATTTTACTTAGACTGATCTTGTTAGTGAGGAAAAACCCTTTATTCTATAGGTTTTTTTTAAACAGTTAAACATTTACAGCTGCATGTTTCCCCATATTCCTGCAGTATTCCAGCATAGCAGTATGAAGTTAAAACTAATGATCATACTTGTTTGATGACATGCTTTCTTTCTGTTCAACGGTTCAGAAGTCCAATGTCTGTTGTGTCTGTTATCTCCAGATCAATAACATGAACTCACTCTCTGAAACAGTCACTGTCTCTGGATGGATGTAATAATTTCTGTTTGTCACTCGCAGAAAACAGTTTATTTTTTGCTGACAAAGTAAGCAGTGTAAAATTAAATGCTCACAGACGTGTTCAAGCCTCTTGATTGTGGCAATAAAGCTCACATTGATAGAAATCAGAGGGAAAGAGCCGTTATTGTTTGGCTTTCGGCAACACGGAGCACTTAATGCACTGATCAATTATAATTATTTTTATTCTCTTTTGTGACTTTCGCTGCTATTGTTCACTTATTGCCTGTGCTCGCATCAGGAGGATTCTGGAGTGATGCTCTTCATGTTGATATCTGTATTGTAGGTGGTGCTCAAAAAACACTTCACTAAGCTGACAGACGTGACAGTTCGCTCAAAACATGTCATTAGCATTACTATCGCACTAATTTAGTCTGATAAACCTGCATCTATCCTGCAGGAAACAAAAGAAAATCACAAATGAATGAGATCTCTTTTATACCTTAATTAATTGTTTCCCTTGGAAAGCAATGCGAGAATCTGGAGAGAAAATGGACTCTCCTCTGCAATAATACCAAAGTCTGCAATAAAATGTCTGAAATGTCAGTATGAACTCAAACATTTCTCATGAAATTCTTTAAAGTGCAAATGACTTAATATCAATAGTCTCATTTGTGTCTGTTTTGATCTCTTCACAGCAGTGCATTTATATACTATTTTTGTTGTAATTTTGTCACTTTTATTCTTTTATTTTATATATATATATAATATATATATATATATAGCTTTTATTTTCTACTTCAGGTTTAGTTATTTTAGTACTTGAGTTTAATATTATTTCAGTTATTTGCCAGGGCAACATTTGACAAGGTTGAGTTTTTATTATTATTATTATTATTATTATTATATTAATTTATTATCGTTATTATTATTAATTTGTTTTTATACCATGTAAATGTGTTCTGACTCTTTCAGGCCCAATTATAAAAGCTCTCACATTTTTAGTAGAGCCACTTTTTCACCTCAATGACATGTCTTAGTCTTTTGGCCTTTTCCCTCTGGCAGATTTGTTGCAGGTTATGCAGGTTAGTCGTATGATGTGCACTGCAAATTTCAAACAGTGCCGCACACTCCCAGTGGGACTGAGATCAGAGCTGGGACTGGGCCGTTGTAGGACACCTGCACCCTTTTGTTCTTGAGCTGCTAGAATGTTAATTTGACATTGCATATTACTGTCCTGCTGAGATAAACTTGTTCCTAAAATTTATTTGGTTTACACTTTATTTTGAAAGTCCTCTTTATACATCCTACTAACTATAAGTAACTTTGCTACAACATGTCAACTAATTCTCATTAGAGTACTAAGTAGACTGTTAGTTTAGGGTTAGTAGACTAAGTTGAGATGTACTTTCAAAGTTACAATTGTTGACTACAGGGGAAACTTAAGTACCGCATGTTTATTGGCACTTAAAATGTTTCTAAAAATCATTCTAAATATAAAAGAATAGCAGAATCCACAACACAACTATAAAGATAACAGCATTAGAATCCATCATACTTTAAAGAGCTCGAGCATTTAAAGTGGCAGAAGATAAAACTGCAGTGCACGCTTACAATAAACAGAATAGAATGGTGTGGACACTAATCTAGTTATCTTTATAGTTCTCATTCTTGGTGTGAACGGGCCTTTAAATTGTTGCTATGAATTTTGGCTAGTCCAAAATATCATTACCCACATTGCAATTGGGATTTTTCTATTGATTTTGGCAATGCTTTTACATATAGTTCAACTCAACATGAAATCAAATTTGGCTATGTACTTGAGCAAGTTCTTATTGTCTTTTTGTTTATAATCTGATAGCTTTCTATGAAACAACTTTGCTTTTCTCCTGACATTACCTAGGCCATGTACACTAGTTAATCTTAATAAATAGCCGAATAGCTTTTTCATGCATCATTTTTATCTGGCTCCATTCGCACACTTTTCATAATACAATCATTCCCCGAGGATAAAATCAAGTCCACAATAAAATCAAATCAAATAAAGCTTATTTATGTCAAAATTTCCCAAACAGGCTTTGTTTAATGTGGTTGACGGTGCACTTTTACTCTGTTTTCATCTATGCAGCTCCCTTATAATGACTCCTCTGTAGCCTCTTTAACAACTCTCTTCTGCTTTTTAAATGTTGTTCCTGTGAGTGTCTGGGTGGTTTAATGTAGCCTCTACTTTCTGATAATTAAACCAACAGCACCCACAAGAACGTTCAAACAACAGGTTATTGTTTTTCCACCCGTTTCCCACTTATTTATGCATTTATTTTACTTTAATTTCTTTGGAATCTTCTTCTTTTTTTTCTCTCAGTTTTCACATCTGTCCTTCAGATTCATGCATAATGATCCTTTTTTTCCAGAATATATGCTAGTTATTTTTATAGTTCAAATGTAGAGGCAAACTTGAGGCACTTGTGTCCTCGTTAGCGCAAATCATTGGTGTAAACTTAGAACTTCTGATACACAGGAACTGAATAGTTGTGAATATATATATATATATATATATATATATATATATATATATATATATATATATATATATACACATATATACATATATATGTATACACACACACACACACACACACATATACATATACATACCGCTAGAAGTCCGCTCTCTATACGCTCTACATAGCGCTTCATGGCCATTGAATAGATACAGCAGCTGTTTCAGCTACACACCGGTATGGCGGTTTTTGAAAAATACATATTGGTCTCGAATTTGAAACCGGTATACCATACCCAGCACTATATATATATATATAATATGCTTTATGGGGACTTTCCATAGACATAATTATTTTTATATTGTACAAACTGTATATTCTAGTCCTTAACCTTAACTCTATAAACCTACCCATCACATAAAATGTTTTGGATTTTTACATTATCAAAAAAAAAAAAAAACTGCATGATTTATATGCTGTTTTCCTCATGGGCACCATAAAATTTCCCCACAAGGATTTTGGATATTGCACTGTTTGGAGAAAAAAAAAAAAAAAAAACGAAAAAAAAAAAAAAAATCACTGTTAGAGAAAAGCATTTCTGCAGTTAAACTTTTTGATAACACTTCATATAATGCATTAATAATGCACAAAAGTATTTTTAATGCATTAATTATGCCTTGTAATGCATCTTATAACACATTGTATGATCTCATGAATAACTGTAACCACTTATAATACTAATCTATTAAATTATACACCTTTTAGAAAGTATGATGCATTAAAACACGACAAACAACTAATTTCAGATGTAACAAGGAATCTGTAAATGTTAATGCATTTTAACTTTGATTACAATTAATATAAAGATATAATGCATTATTACATTATTATGTGTACATAAAGGCTTTAAGTAAAGTGTAAACTTTATTGCCATTTATTATTTGCAGTTGCATACAATGCAAGAATTGGTTAAGGTTCTTGAAACTTTTGCAACGCGCTGCAACTTTAGACAATGGGGCAAGAGTAATGTGGCACCCGCGATCATTTACCACTGCATTGTTCTAATCCAGCGGCATGAAAGTGTGAGATGTAATTTCTATTGCCCTTCAGAGGCCATTACAGCCTCTAACCCAATAAGGTAATTGACTCAGTGTGCTGGGCTTTGGGGAATATGGCTGCATGCAATTTCCTCAAAGAGAGAGAGATGACTGGCTGAAATATCAGCACTGCCTGGCTCAATCGAGCCAACCTCTTCAAGCAGATTGTGGCCTTTTAGTGATGCACTCTTACAAAACGTCCAATTTAACTGATTGTGTTCAGAATTGGTTCTCCAAGTTGCACTGTCTTTGCATTCTCTAAGTGGAAATCAGGTTAAATCCGCTTTAGCCTCAGTCTGCTTTAAGTGGAGCTTGATTAGGGTGTTTGCTAATGCTAAGGAGCGCATCTATTACTGTTGCTCATAGTTAGGATTGAAATAAGGTAATAAATGTCACAGTGTGATTTGTGCTACAGTCATGATTGTTGCTCCAAGAGTAGAGGTATTCTACTACTTTTCTTAGCAATCAGACTTAATTCACTGCCAGATGAGAAAATGAGTAAAAATGTATTTAAAATGAATAGATGCAGCCGTAACACTTTACAATAAACTTTTGACTGGTTAAATAACAATGGAAATTACTTCTAAAGCATTTGTTTATCTTAATTAATGTAACATTTACGTATTACAGAGCCCCACACATGACATGTGGGACAATGTATTGTGATATGTATTGTGGCAACAAATGAACAATTTGTTCCAACGACTTACTAATGTGTCAGCACATTTTACTAATTTGTTCCCTAATTTTAAGTAAATTGTGCTCACAATATAATAATCCATTTCTCGTTTTACTAAATCGTGGCCAAGTCTATGAGGACACTTGCAATATTAATTTTGTTTAAGTGTTTATTCTGTACTTATTGAAATGGTTGAAACAGATGCAGATTATTACAAACTAAACCATCTAAAACTTAGCAAATGTCAGAATACTCTCACATTTTTTATGTATTATCGTTCTTAAAGGCAGCAGTTATGACGGATCTGACCACTCAATGCGTGTGCCATTTGTGATACTGATTTTTTGTTTCTATAATTTGTAATATGATTTTTAAGTCGATTATAGGGAGCAATTGACCTTTTAATGTCAGGCCTGGTACATTCTGCTTGGGATGAATTGGGGATGAAAATCAATGCAAAGTGTTTCCTCTCTTTCTTTCCGAGATGCAGAAGATATTTCTGTCAATGGTGAGACCATCATTCTCCATGCAAACAGGCATTGATTGAGTGCAGCCAAATCTGTATTTTAATCTCTGAAGGGCACATTTTGCAGTTCAGAGTTTTAAAGAGAGATTCAACGCGATGTTGAATAATGACATTAATTGTATGTAATCATGCTCGTGCACATGCATATTTCTCTGATAGAAAGTGTTAAAGTCACCAAGAACAAGTAAAGTTAAAGCATGATAGTAAATCAATTGCTTGTCTGAATGATTAATTCATATCAGTTGTGTGCTGTTTGGTATATCTCACATATTAAAATAAGAGTTAAAATTTATCCTATCAGCTTTTTTTTAAATGCCAGGTCATGACCTAAAATATATGCATGTGCCAAATGAATATTCTGTGGTCAGGGATGCTGTATGTGACTGGTGGGTTGAGATTGATGACCTCAATTGCCTTGAAGAGGTCTCACTCTATATTGACAATGAATCACTTTGACTTATCAAACACTGTGATTTAATACATCAACTGATTACACTTTAGGCCCTGTTTACACCTGGTATTAAGATGTGTTTTGGTCGATCAGATCACAAGTGGATGACGCTAAATACAGGTGTAAACCGGGTGTAAAACGTTTTAAGTGGTCGAATGTTTTCGAACAGCCACTAATGTCCACCTACTCTCCGCCTACTGACTTAATGCGTAAACATTATAGAAAGCTCTTTATCCAGGCGGGATTTAAACTTTGTCGGCTGAAGACCCAAGTTTGGTTTGAAGACAAAAAAATGTACCAAGCAAGATGTTCTCTCACCATTCCGGATTCCTAACACTCACTTACAGTGTTCAGTCTTTCGGCTTTCAGAGCAGAAACAAAAGCTGATGATATCCGTATGTTTTTCCGTCGTCTCCGGGCGTGTTTATATGTAAATTGCGCAAGATATTTTGTCCATTACATCGAAAGATCTGAAACAAACAAACAAAACATACATTTACCCGCCCATAGACCCTCACCTCAAAGAAATCAGGACAGAAGTGGTTGAAAGTAGACAAAAGAGACAGATTAAAACATCAGGTGTAAATGGAAACGTGTCTCCCTCGTCTATTTGTGATCTGATCGACCAAAGCGTATCTTAATACCAGGTGTAAACAGGGCCTTAGATATTGTTACTTTCTTTCATCCCATGCATTATAACATTTTAAGCAGTTGAGGTTACCCATCGAATAAGAAAATAATAAGAAATAGTGTGTGTATTATTAATAATAATAATAATAATAATAATAAAAAAAAATCAGCATTTATTGAACATTGGTTTGTTTTATCATATTCCTGCTGCTGTTTCACAAAAAGTAATAAGCCAGAGTTAAATAACACCTTTTAAACTTGGAAAAGTCACAGTAATCCATGGCCTCTCATGGCTTATTGATTTATTACAATGTCGGTTCTACAAACATGCAACAACCCAGTGTCATAAACAGCCCGTAACAGAATGACTTTGCTGCTCTGTGTGGGTGTCTGTCACCTCAGAGACTCCAGAGTGCAGCTGAATCATTTTTCAGGCAACTTGGCGCTGCCAAAGTCATGTTTACCTCGTGCATTCTCAGAATCGGTCTTGAGATTCACCAGCATGACACTGGCTCAGAGTTTTTGAGTTAGGACAACTGCCTCAAGGAAAAAAAAAAAATCCAGGTTTGAGGCACCACCGTTGGATTTGGCAGATCAGTCCTATTAGTAGAAGTCACAGTTGATGGTCTTAAGAGCTCTAGGAAGAGCCTGTCTGGGTATTAGATCTAAAGGCATTAAGATCATGTAGCCACGACTATCAGGCCACAAAGGATGAAAGGAAATAAATGAGGCATTGATGATAGACATCTACCTTATGTCAGATTTCATATGTAGTCGTGCTTGTATTAGCAATTTCAGAGTGATTTCCTGATCTTAATGGACTGAAAACACCAAAGGTTTATTCACTAATTCACAGATAAACGTCACTCACTAATTTCCTGATTTCCTGTGCACCACCAAAATGTCTCTCAATGTGTCCAATTTTGAACTTGATTATCTTCAGATGTCTATGCAGTCTGCAATATTTAGTTGTATTTTTTTTGTATTAGTTGTATTATAGTATTATATAGTTGTGTGTTTGTGTGTGTGTGTGTATTATTTATATTTAATGCATGCATTGATTTATTTATATTTTATTTAAAGCATTTATTGAGTGCACATATTTCCTATGCATGTTCACTTTTGAAAGGTATTTATTAATGCATTTGTTATTGCATTTTGTTATGAAAAATATATATTTTATTTAAAACATTTATTGAGTGCACACATGTCCTATGCATGTTCACTTTTGAAATGTATTTATTTATTTATTTATGCATTTATGCATTTTGCATTCATTATGGAAAGTATATATTTTATTTAAAACATTTGAGTGCACATATTTCCTTTGCACATCCATCCATCCATCCATGCACCAACCTACCTAACCATCCATCCATCCATCCCATCCATCGCCATTGAGAAGATTTTAACTATGATAATGCCCCAACATTTTTCTCTCTGAAAGCAAACAATACAAGGTGTTTCTGTTCTGTAAGCATTTTGACCTCTCGTTTACCTTCCACCTTGTTTTTCCCTTCTGTGTGTTGGCCTGCAAGCTGAAGAACTATACAAGCCAACTTTGCCAAACACTTAATGGCAGCAGTTTGCAGATGACTGAGTGGTGAATACTGAATTAATTTGCAGATGGAAGGCTTGGTCTTTTCCTTTGATGGGGTGAACAATTACAGCGTGAGCACACGCTAAGTGTGCTGGCAAGACACACCGGAGTCATTTCAAAACAGCGGGTATCTGGCAAGTTGTGAGATAAATAATTAATGCCATGTGAGATGAACCGCTCAGAAATTGATGGTTAATGAGATCAAATTATTAGACGTGTTGGTATCCTGATATGCAAATATAAGTAGTAAAATGCAATAGTGAATGTCACAAAATCTATCTAGAGCATCAATACAGGTCATATTTCACCCCAAAGTCAAAGACATCAAGTCTATATTTAGGACTGTTAAAAATGATATTGTAAATACTGCATTACCTATTTAAATTAATAATCATGCTAGTATTCATTGTACTGCATTTACACTACCATTCAAAATTTGGGTCTAGTAAGATTATTATTTTTTTTTATTTGATTTTTTGGGTGTGACAACTCAGCCACTTAGATATCACCGCTTCATCACATCAAAATCAAACTTGAAATGTCCTGCAAACATGATGACTGTGGGGGGTTTTAATGAGCTATCAGCTTGGGGAAATTAAAAGTACATCTATGTGACTGTGTCTGTGACCACTGCATTTTTTTTGCCTATAAGATTTAAAATGTAAAGACATCTGAATCCCTAATTTGATATCAAAACAATTTCTTTTCTTTTTTTGTTCACTCCCCAATGCACTCCACACCCTTCAGACAGGAGGACCCCTGTTGGCACAAGTCGCTCTGTTGATTGGTTTCCCGCTGTGTTTGTCACCTAATAAATCTCATCATATACCCTCCTCCAACACAAACCCAATCAAAGCAGTCCACAATCAATCCCAAGCTGTTATACAAGCATCCGTATTGCACTCTAAGAGAGATAGCTGTAATCACCATGTGTTTTAATAACAGAGATTAAAAAAAAAACAAAAAAAAAAAAACAAAGGGATGTCCTCCTCACCAGAAACACACTACAAAAGTATGAAAATGTCAATGCATGGCCAAGGCGTTGCAAACATGTGATTACTGTAGGCTGTGCATTCTAAATGTTGTTGCCTCGCATTAGTGGCAACAAACCTCAGTCCTCAAGGGGATAATAGACTAAATAGATTCCCCTTCTCTTCAAAGTGCCGTGACAGTAGTTGACCTGAATGAGTAAACTGACCATGGATGAATGCAGCACTTGTTGAATAACGACTTACGGTCTGAAATCACACTCAATCATGGAACCAACTCCCACCTGAGAGTGAAATCCACAGTAGTCTTCAAAAAAAAAAAAAAAAAAAATATCTTGAATGCAATGTAAGTAGCTTTAGATTAAAGCAGCTGCCAAATGCATGAATGTAAATCAGGGGCATTTCCTCCGAGGAGGCAAGACCTGGATGAGAAAATAATCAATATAACAAAAATAAAAAAATGCAAATATTACAGAATGTGACATTAAATAGTTTAAAAGTCACTCGTTTGTATAAAGTAACAGTGTCCAACTGCGGCACCCACAGGTAAAGTTACAGCGGGAGGCTTGCCTCTCCTGAGCCCATTGACTTCTAATAGACACCCTAAAGCGTGCGCTGGGATTGGTGGGGGGTAATTGAAAATACATGGGGGAAAGTCACGTGAGAGGAGGCAAGTCCTCCATCGTGCTATGATTGGATGTGATTGGTCATGATTGGTTTGTGTGATAAATCCCGCCTCTTGATTTTGTGCACATTCTCAAATTGGCCTAAATGAAGACAGTGATGGCGTGAATGGGAAGACTCATTTAAAAAGTAAGTAAACAACTCAGCCACTTAGATATCACTGCTTTGTCACATCAAAATCAAACTTGAAATGGCCTGGAAACATGATGACTGTGGGGGGTGCACAATCAGCTTGGGGAAATTAATGTTGTATAGGCATGGATGGATGAATTGCTTTTTATTGTGTTGTTTTCAATTTAAGTGCCCACCTGATTACTAAATGTAAATATAAAGTTTTTAATTTTGTGTTTCCGTACTTGCGTAGAGTATGTTTCGGGCCTAAAAGGGCTCATAAATAATGGTTAATTTGTGATTTTTGGGTGGTGTGAACCCAACCTGAACCAGTTTTGTAGGTCACTCTTTACCGTGTTGGTCAAGCTGTTTAAACACTGGCTGATATCAGTGTTGACTGACTGAAGGGAGCCAATACAGGCCCAGCACAAGGGAGCTGACGTGTGTGATCGCTGGCTTTAGATCAAACATCTATGCCCAGATCCACTCCACAAGAGTGATACAGTTTAAAGTCACCTAAATGAGTACACCGTGTTTTACGACTTTGGTGGAAATAGTTTCATAGAGGCTAGCAATAGCAAGCTAGCTTTGAAAGCATAAGATCCCATAGACTGAATGCAATGACTGGACGAATAATGTTTGTTTTGAACATTCAAGCATGAAAACCTAGTAGACCCCAAAAACAAAATCAAGACTTAATCATAAATTGTTAGTTCATTTTTACATCCATTCATTGATTTTATGTGTAGCTTAAGTGTTTGAATACTTTGTAGCGCCACTGAAGAGTGTTTCACATATCTCTGTTATTGTGAAAGATCCATCTATTGACCCAAATATTAAAGGGTTAGTTCACCCAAAAACTGAAAATTATCCCATAATTTACTCACCCTCAAGCCATCCTAGGTGTATATGACTATCTTCTTTCAGACTAGCACAATTGGAGTTATATTAAAAGAAAATATACTGGCTCTTCCAAGCTTTAAATATTTAAAACTTTATAAACTATAGTCACTGAATTCCGGTAATGGCTGTACGGAAGTCAAGTTCTGGCGGAAGAGTTTTAAATATGGATATTTTTCCTACAAAAACCCATTGCTTCGGTTCAGAAGGCCTTTATTAACCATCTGGAATAGTATGGATTACTTTTATGATGGATAGATGCACTTTTTTGAGCTTCAAAACCTTGAGCACCATTCACTGCCATTATAAAGCTTGGAAGAGCCAGGATATTTTTTTAACATAACTCTGATTGTTTTTGTCTGAAAGAAGATGGTCATATACACCTAGAATAGCTTGAGGGTGAGTAATTTTTAATTTTTGGGTGAACTATCCCTTTAAGGCCAATTTGCACGGCACCGACAGACTGCAACAGACACTTTGTCGGGTTTTGTCGGATCAGCTTGTTACAGCTGTCCGTTGGTGTTTGTCGGTGCTAGTTTTCACTGATTGAACATATTTAATCACTATTTATCTGGTTGAGGAATGTCTGAGCAGTGACGTACTGCAATCTAGCGATTGTCCATGTTTGTAGGCATCTGTCGGTGCGATGTGGACTGGCCTACAAAGGGCAAAGAACATTCATTTAAAAACCACATGCTTGGTTTTGCACCACGAAGTGTACCTTGAAGATACAGTGTCTTTAGACTCAGCAAATAGCATGAAATTGCTAGATCAAATTGTCTGCTCCAAGGGGGTTGTTTGCCCATAAGTGTACTGAACATTACTTTAGATAAAAGCATCTGCCTTGTGCATTTACAGCTTCTCTGCCAGTTCAAATGCGCCTGGCCATTTGTTGCTGACCTCTATTGATTCCAAACAAGTGATTTTTTTTTTTTTCCATTCTTGCTACATCTTTGCTGTCTGCTTGCATTGTATTCACAGTCTCAAGCACAACGCCCACAGTCTGTTCGCTGACCGCACCATGCATACTGCACACAAGAATAGAATTTCCAGTTGCAATCTCCTGTCAGACTGCTTGACGACACAGCTTTGGGATCGTTAGATTTATCAGTCCATTTAGGAAACAAATACTTGTGAAAAAGGTGCCAGATTGATATACTCTACAGCTTGTGAGGAAGAACTTATTACCGGATTTGTGTGTGGCAATCTTTAAAATATACAGTATTCTTGAGCAGAAGCAGTTAAACTAGATAGAACTGCTAGAACTGCATATTGTTTTCGTGTTTAATTCCGAAAGCCGGCTCGGTATTCTGACATAGAACCTGGAAGCACAGCAACATAAATAGCATAGCAAAATGAAAGGGGAGAGAATTAAGTCATTATTTTTGTTTTGTTTTTGCGTACAAAAAAGTATTCTCGTCACTTTATAATATTAAGGTTGAACCATTGCAGTCACGTCGACTATTTTAACAATGTTTTTACTACTTTTCTGGACGTTGAATGTGGTAATTTTGTTGCTTTCAATGGAGGATAAAAAAACCTCTTGAATTTCATCAAAATATCCTAATTTGTGTTCCTAAGATGAATGAAGGTCTTACGGGTGTGGAACGACATGAGGGTGAGTAATTAATGACAGAAATTTCATTTTTGGGTGAACAAACCCTTTAAGTCATTTTTGTGAAATAATCAGTACTTTTGTACATAAATAAAAGTCACTTCCTGTTAGATTAGATATAAAAGGCAAGGGCATTTTACTTTGTTTTTTCCCCCCTTTTATTAAAAGAAATTGATTAAAAGATTAAAAGGGATTTAAGGGAATAATGAAAAATAAATAAGAATATTAATATTAAATATTCACTCTTATTTGTATGTCAAAAACGCAAAATGTGTCTTGTCTCATCACATTCAGTTATGAATTACATTAATCATATCATCAAATAAAATTCAAGACGGCAAAATTTCATACAAATGTTGTGTAGTTTGCATCGCTGTATATTAGCTACTGTCGGTTGCTGAATATTTTAATCAAAACAGTCGTCAAATATTAAAAGTTTAGCTACTAACCCATCACTTACTCTTTCACTGCTAAAATGAAAGCGTCTCATTGGAATTCGCACTCGTCTTCTCTGAACAGTAAGCCCCGCCTTCTTTGATTTGATTGGCCATCTCACTCATTCTGACAGTGATGAGCGCTATTAGACTGCTGAGGCAGACCAGCCTAAAAATGTAATGTTTAATACTTTTTTTGTCATCCTAACAACAAACAGAGCGGTGCACAATCAAGTACAGCAGAGCAGCATCAAGAATATCAAATACTGGGGGGTATTTATATTCTAATATTTGGGGGGGACTTGCCCCCCTCAACATCTATGGTGGTTACGGCCATGATATAAGGGATATGAATGATTGTTTTCTACAGTTGTTCCTTTTTTAAAATTAAACCAATTTTTCCACTGTACATATATGTGCACCAACATACAAAAGTGTGGGATTTACAAATTTTTTATGCTTTTGAATACTCTTGTATGCTCACCAAGGCTAAATTTGTTTGATCAAAAATACAGTAAAAAACTGATACATTTTTATAAGAGATATTGTGAAGTAGTATTACAATTTGCAATAACATATTCTATTTGAATATTTATAAAATATAACATTACAAATGTCTGTACTGTGACATTTGATGAATTTAATGCATTCTTGCTGAATAAAGCTATTAATTTCTTTTTATATTTCCTTACACATTTTTAAATTATGATTGACATAAAAAAAAAAAAAATAAAATAAAAAAAAAGTAAGTCCATTAACATGCTTTGCACCTACAACACATACCGCCCAGTTCTAGTCTCAAATTGGAGCTACATTGTGAATAGAGCCTCTAAAAATAAACAGTAATTCGTCAAATTATTTCTGGGCCATTAATTTTTGGGATTCGGGTTTGTGCAAAGTGCGACGACACAGCTGTGCATTTGGTGGATTTGTCATGCAATAATTGTGCACTCTCACAAAAGGGTGAAGCCAGAAAATTAAACGCATCCGGACATCAGACACTGTAATACAATATATAAATAAACCATCAGAGGATTATAGGAGCCAGGGGCTACATATCACCTCCAGAGTAGATTTTCTGAAGCTAAAGCTTTGGTGGATACGTGGAAAGTCCGAGCCTCATGTTGTGAGTAAACAAGCACAAAGATAACAGTTGCTGACAAATATGTGGCATCAGTGTGCAAAGACAACACTCAAAGAGGCAAACACCCGATGCCACTGGTCCCATGGCTGCTTATGATTTATCATATGGCTTTTAGCGCTCACAACGGGTGCGTCTTACACCAGCTCAGCAAATTGACTACCCTCAAGCTACAACTTTCATCTGCTCTGTTACGGGAAATGTTTATCTAGAATTCACTGCTTTGTTTTGGGATCATGGAATGTTTCAATTGGATAAGACACACATTTTGGATAAGACACACACTGTTTTTCACAATGGGTAACCTGGACTGCTTACCATTATGCTGAGAATATAAATAAATATTTCCTTGTTTTTTGACATTATAGATGAAACAAAATGTGTGTGTATATACAAGTTCTTTCTGACTTTCTGATTCTCGAATCTGATTGGCTGAGAGCCGTGCGATATTCTCCCAGTATCAGCACTGGAACCATTTCACGTTTGTCATGGCGGCCGAGCAAATCCATCATATATATATATATATATATATATATATATATATATATATATATATATATATATATATATATATATATCTATCAGTGGCGTGCAGTGGTGTTCTGAAATGAGGAGCCAATTTTTTTATTTATTTATGAATCAATGTAAATTCATGTGCATTACTCTTAACATTGACACATCTTCCTTGTTAAATGAACATTACTTTACATTACATCAAAAAAGAAAAAAAAGAAACCAAATACAATTCTATTTTTGTAATTTTACATTAATGTATTGTAATAAATGTTCTATTTATCAAAACCAAGTCAATCTCATCAAGTTAGTGTTTTAAGCATTTCTATTCATTCCAAAATAATAACTAAAGGCAATAATAATTTAAACAATATATTTTATTTGTGTATTGATATTTTTCTTTTTAATAGTCAACTTAGGCTATTTTGGATCATCAGTCATGCTACGTAAACACTGTCTGTCACAGACACAAATAGTATTTTTAATTTCATCAAGGTGATTGCACTAAAAGCCCCCGCAGTCATCGTGTTTTCAGTCCATTTCAAGTTTGATTTTGACGTGACATACTCACGTGACTTTCCCCCATTCATTCTCAATTACCCCCCACAAAACCCACCTCACGCCGGGGGTCTGATGGTTTTCTACGGGTTTCTAGGAGAGCAAAGGGAGGCATGACTCCTGCTGTAACTTTACCTGCGGGTGTCGCTGTTGGGCAGTGTTCCTTAAGAAATACGAGTGACTTGCGCTCTTTTTAATGTCATAATTTGTAATATTTGTGTTGTTTTATATGTAATATGGATTATTTTCTCATCCTATTTTTTTTTTTTTTTCCTCCATTGCCTCCTCGGAGGAAACGCCCCTTATATATATAATATATATATATATATATATATATAGATACATATTTAGTAGTAGTATTTGATGTAAAAAAAAAAAAAAAAAAAAATGGTGGATCTGCACGACCGCTTTGACAGTCGCTGTAAGCGGTCAGTACAAATGGTGAAACGGTTCCAGTGCTGATACTGGGGGAATATCGCACAGCTCTCAGCCAATCAGATTCGAGAACCAGAAAGAACTTTTGTATAAATATATATAAAATACATTTAATATTTTATATGCCTAATTATAATTAATAATATAATATATGATAATATAAATATTAAAATATTAACAAAATATTTATTATAATATTCAATTATTTTGAATAATAACAACAATGATATTATTATTATTATTATTATTAGAGAATATATATATGTGTATATATATATATATATATATATATATATATATAATGTGTTTGTGTAAAATAATTTATTATTATTATTATTATTATTATATTTTTTATATTTTATATGCATGATTATAAGTAATAATGATATATATATATATATATATATATATTACCAATATTTTTGATAATGAAGTATTCTGAACAACAATGATAGATAGATAGATAGATAGATAGATAGATAGATAGATAGATAGATAGATAGATAGATAGATAGATAGACAGATAGATAGATGATTTTTTTTTCTTTTCATTTTAATGTCCTTGAAAATGTTGTCATAATCGGCAGCATCTCTTCAGCATTATTTCATGCCAATGGGCTTCCCCATAATTAGTGTCTTTTCACGTGGGGAAAAAAATATATATCCTGTGAAATAAGGACAAAAAATGGAAGACTGAATTAAACATGAACGGTGTCCTTAATATCAACATGGGCAACCACAGATATGGGCCAGGAGTACACTTCAATATTTACATAAATTTGCACTACTGAGGCAGTCTCTTTGCTCCAGGAGTCTTCTGATTTACAGCTTGGCATTAGGTAGAGAGTGACATGTCTCTTTCTTGGAGATATCAAACAAGAACGATGAGCCAGACGGATATACGACAGACATATTTACATATACAGCCATATTTATCTCCTCTAGCCTGACCTACTGCAAAATATATCAGCAAATGTGTGTGGAAAAAAAAAAAAAAAAAAAAAAAAATAATAATAATAATATGAAAAAGGCCACACTGTTCTCAATTATTTAGCATCCTTACTGGAAGTAAGACAGCCAATTTGGCTTAGTTTGGTTCGGATCATTCATTTATTAGCATTTAGTTTTCTGCAGGAGACTAAAATGATCATGTGCACTCTAAAATCATTTAGTTTGCTAATAGAGTTAATAAGCAAGCAGCACAACTAATTTTGAATATGTTTTTTGGGAGTGTACCATCTTAATCGGAGTAATGCGACTTCCACCTGAATAATGAAATGAAATGAAATTTGGTCGTGTAAAGCTTTCGACGTGCCACATCCTGGTATGCTGAAGGAAAAAAATAAAAAATAAAATAATAATAATTGGGACATCACAGCCTTGTTAACTTATTTCTTAGAGTTCGTACTAAATAAGTTTCTCATTTGAAATTTGCATTAATTATCTCACGGCCCCAATGAAATACAGATTAACTTAAGCAGAGGGGCTAAATTAAAAAAGGAGAGAGAGAGAAAGAGAGAGGGAGAGAGAGAGACGGTGAATACATGGAGGATTGATGTTGCTCAGCAACCATTAATTTGAGTTTCATATGCGCAGGTTTATTTCAGTCAGGTCTATTGGAATTCCTCCGACAGTCAGCAATTAATCTTCTGCTCAATTATCTCCGCACATTTTACTGTAGGTAAGAAAGAGTGATAAGACAACTGGAAATGTTAACAGTCATGTGTATCTCCAAAACAATCTAACAACTGAATGCATTTGAATTCTGAAGTGCCACCTGCTTGTTTTCACCGCCAAAAATAGCAAATTATTTTGCTGCAACATAATAATGATAGCAGTCTAACGTGGACAGACTACTGACTTTGAAGCTTATTCTGTCCAGAACTGTCCAATTAGACAGGAAAAAGACTGTCTGACTGTGATGTAAAGTTAATTTTGTTTAACATGCCGTTTATCTGAGATTAAACAAATAAGGGAGACATAGAATCAATAATTATTTATATTGAAGTTGATAACTGTTATACATTTTCACTGGCAGACTGGAGTAATGATGCTGAAAATTCAGCTTTGCATCACAGGAATAAATTACATTTCAAAATATATTAAATGGGACCTATTATGCCTCTTTTTACAAGATGTAATATAAGTCTCAGGTGTCCCCAGAATGTGTCTGTGAAGTTAAAGCTCAAAATACCCCACAGATCATTTATTATACCATGTTGTAAATACCCATTTTTGAGTGGAAGGAAAAATATGCTGTTTTCGTGCATGTATCTTTAAATACAAGTTAGCTGCTGCTCCCCACCCCGCTTTCCAGAAGAGGGCGGAGCCTGTACAACTTGTGCTTTGGATACTCTGCCACAAACTAACAAAACATCTCTTTGGTTTTGAATATTATCTCTATCGCGGTCATGTTCACGTGACATTGCAGTTCTTCATCATCATGAAAGTTTATTATTTGCATGCGTTTTAAAACCATAACAGTCTAAACTTCTGATATATGGCTTTCTGAGTGCACACATCCGAAGCACACGCACAGAAAGCTGGCTGTCAGACGACGTGTCCCGTAAGTGTCAAACTAAGTACTCTTTCACGTCTTATTGCACTTAAACTGTCAAATACACACACGGTTTTGTCAAAAACACACAAAGTTCATGTAAACCTAGCAGTTGTGGGTGGGGCCTAAGCATTTGTGACATCACAAAAGCTACAATCTTCAAACGGCTTGTTCTGAGACACTGCTTATGATTTATGGGGAGTAAAAAAAGAGGAGAGGGTGGATTTTTACCTCTATAGGGTGGTTGTGTACACACACTGCCAACACACATTTATGTTCAAACACTTATGTTCAAAAAAAAAAAAAAAAAAAAAAAAAAAAACATTTACTAGAGTATTTAATGTCCACAGCCATTTAACATGTAACAGTAGAAATGTGTCAGACGACTAATATATTCAAAACATGTTGCACGCTCTATCATGGTGACTATATATTCAGGGCTGTTTTGCATTATTTACAGGACAAAAAAGGTAATATACTCCTGTGTACAATACACACATACACACACACACACACACACACCATGGCTATTCCATAAACCCCTGTTTGACACTGAAAGCATGGTAAACATCAGAGTTCCAATTGAAATGGAATTATTTGTTTTACCAGCTTCAATAGATTTGTGGTCTTAAACACTGGTCTCAATCCTGTGAATTCCCAAGGACAGAAACTTCAGCAATGCTGTGCCACTTTTGGCCCAGATCGATTTGCTTTAAAGCTGGACATGAGGCGAATGTTAAGCTGGTCGTGCAGAACGTCTGATTGTCCCTTGTGTTCGCGGCCCCGGTACGGCTGCACAGCTTACTCAGTCATAAGTTCAGCTGATTCAAAGACGGCCATGTGCAGTCACATCTCCCGGGACAGGGGCAATTTCATAGACACTGTCCATCTGTGGACTTAGGCTTTCCAATATAACTCTGACAATATGAATGCTCTACAAAATGTGCTATTGAAAGGAGTTTCACAGAATTCAGAATTAACATTTTCTCATTTTTTAATTACATTTGTGTAAATGTGTTTATTCCATCTATTTAGAGAATTTATGGTTACACTTTATTTTGATGGTCCACTTTAGACGTTCTAACTATAAGCAACTTTGCAACTACATGTCAACTAACTCTCATTAGATTATTAGTACTCTGTTAGTAGACTGTTAGGTTAGGGTTAGTAGAAAAAGTTGACATGTAGTTGCAAAGTAGTCAGTAGAATGTCTGTTGGGGAGCATCAAAATAAAGCGTTAGCAGATATTAAGCAAACAGTCTACTAATACTCTAATGACTAGTTGATATGTTTGCAAAGTTACTTATAGTCAGTAGAATGTCTAAAGCGGACTATCAAAATAAAGTGTTGCTGAATTTATTTGATTTTCTGTCTGGAGTAACTTTTTAAAGGCTTTCAGATGTTTGAAAAAATCATATCAGTCCACCATTCCTAAAAAAAAAAAAAAAAAGAATAACTAAAGCATTTCAGATGACTAATTAGTTTTAAAAAGCTACTTGTCATGTGCACAATTTAATGTTGAGTATAGCAATTCAATCACAAAGCACGGATCTACATTTTCAATTAGTCCTTTTAAAAACGACAATGGCTTGGAGGACATCTCCTGCTTTTTATAATCCATTTTCATTTTAAAAACAAGATAATCTGAAAGTAAATAGAATACATCACTGGATTGTGAAATTTGGTAGTTATAAATGCCATAATATATTTATACAGTATCACAACACTAGGATATAACGAGATGAAATGTTAAAACTCAACCTTCATTGAAGAGAAACAGAGATGGAAAAGAAGTCTTTGATTCTCCTAATTGTACTAACAAGTATGCTTCTCTCTATTGATATTATGCAAATCAGCTTTTGTATAATGCAGGTTCCCCTCTTGACTACTTCACATACTTTTAATTATGAGGATGTGGAACTGATGACTGGTAAAGATATACCCTGATGAGGCCTTTAGAAAAGGACAGTGAAGATTTTCATCTTGTATATTTTCAAACACACAATTTGCTTTGAAGTAACCTTTTTACAAGAAGATTTAGCTTTCAAGTTTGCTACCTCTTTCATCAGTTTTTCCCAAAGAAGTCCGATATTATGTCGTACAGCAGACACCAGGCTTACAAGTGTTGGGTAATGGATTCACAAATTTGGATCTCCAAGGACTTAACTACAATATATAGTAATGTAAGTACAATATATACTATATGAAAATATATTATAAAGATATTATTTATAGATGTATGTATGTATGTATGTGCACATTAAGCATGCAGTAAGCGCAGTGCTAATTTATCTTCCACACTAGGATATGCGCCAAATAGCGCACATTTATCTAGGTTAACGTTAACATTAGAGCGAGCGGCCGTGTAAAGTGGTTAACGAAATCTGTTACTTTTGTTAACCATCTATACATCACAGACTTGCCAATTCTTGTGGAGTGTTTTTTTTTTTTTTTTTTTTCCCTTCTCTTATGACTACCTGACTAATTAAAATTTGGTCAACCAAACCTCTTCTGGTCGACTAAAGTTTAGTCAGCTATTAGGGGACAGCCCTACAGACCTGACTGCAAATTTGACAATTGTTGAGGTCTGCTTCCATCCTAATAGGGACCCTTATTGCCATAGCATTATTACATTAATGCTAACTGGTATATACAGTACTTATGTACTGTATATGTGACCCGTGCTGGCAAAATGAGTCGGAATGCGCATGGGTAAATTTCGAGCTATAGGCAAAACAAGTGAAAAATGTCAATTTTGGTGGAAATTGAGGTTTTCAAAAAAAATGAGTTCATTAAACCCTCGTTTAGCGATCCCAATGCTCCAAATAACAATTAAACATCTAAAAGTATCTTTATTTGTACATTTTCGGAGAAGAGTACCTTTCCTTTGACCATGAAAAATTTTATTTTTCTCTGCTTGCTTCTCGACTACTGGCGCTTCCCTCAGCACAAGTTTGGTATCGTTGTAAAGTGCAGCATTACAACTTTGTGAAATATTTATAGCGAATTCTCGATGGCATGAGTCTGACAGTAACTCAGAATAACAATAACTCATTTTTGAAAATGTGCTCGTTGTGACTCATTTTGCCAGCATGGGTCACATAGACAGTACAACCACAAAATCATTATTAGCTGGAGCAAGTTTTTACATTTTGATGAAACAATACAGACATTACAAGTATTTTCCTTTCCTTGCACACACACTTTTTAATTGTGCACAATTACACCAAGAATGTGTGTTATGAAAGTACATAGAGTGAAGTTGCAGTGCATCATTGCAGAAATGTGTTCAAACTATAACACTGTGTTATACGAACATTCCATCCCTGTGTTATGTGATCATTCCGTCCCATTCCACTTCAGCTGTTCAGGAAACATTAGACTGAAGCCTGACCCGAGTACACAAGGCCAAGAGAGCAAAAGAAAAAAAACCTGCCAAACATGGAAATTTTGTCGAGGTGAAAACATTATTGAATAGTAAGAAGAATTGGACTTTGATAAGCCAGGGTTTCAGAAATGCTAATACTTCATTATACATACTGTATATCATAGGCGCTGAGGCACAACACAGTGAGACCAATGAATGTAGGACAGCTTCTTTATTATTACTCCAATGAAAAAAGTAATATTTTTATGTGCTTGTCACAAACTTCTTTTGTAACATCTTTTGTTGTTTTATGAACATTAATGACAGACAAATATTTAATTAGGCTACTGTCATTTTAAGACCGAATCCATGGATATAATATAGGCCTACTGACATATACCCTTTTTTCACCCACCTGTTTACGTCCACTAAAGCCATAAACCGACTGTATTTACGTGAAATACTCCACACTTTGGACATTTTGACAACTATTTGTGCATTTGACCATTCAGGCACAAGGAGAACTGATCACGTGCTGTCTGAGAGAACTGGGATCGTGCGCAAGAGAGAGAGTGCACTTCTGGTCTGTGTCATTCATCGCGATTTGCATGCAGTTTGCAATGTGTGGGTTGTCATCATTAGTTTTGAAGTATTTCCACATCCCTGAGGCTGACATTGTTTACGGTGCTGCCGTCGCTGTCTCTGTGCACGGAACATTTTGCCAGTTACGTCACGTGAGGTATCGGTCTTTGGTATCGGGGGTATTTTTACGAGTACAAGTACATGAGCTTGGTATTGGGCCGATACCGATACTGGTATCGGTGCATCCCTAAAAAATGTGAGATATTCTCCATTAACTTTAACCAATCAAACAAATCAATTGAGATTCGGGAACCTCTCTGATTGGTGGATCTCACATTACACACAATACACACAAATACCTTGATCTTTAGAGTGGCTAATGGAGTTTTGTTTGTTCCGTTCCCAAAATCAGCCAGTAATTTTGAAAAATGCCAACGTGATCTCATGAGAATACGTGTGTATTTTTACGTAAACTGTGGTTCTACCACACGTACATTTACTTACGTTTTCATACACACAAAAACGTACAACATTGACGTATTTAGAGGACTAAAACGTAAAAATACTTACGTATTAACAGCAATAAAAACGTAAATCATGTAACGTAAAGTGTGAATGTATATGAATTCCCATGTATTAATATTAAAATCGTGGCTTTAAATTAAATTTTAATTTAATTTAATGTTGTTTTTAGTCGAATTTATTGAAAGCAGTTTACTCATCTACTTAATATGAAATAACATTTCTGTTCGTGACTTGTGCTGCTCTTTTCGGAGGATTGCATAATGTTAAACAAGACTACAATTTAAAACCTTATGAATAAATTTTCTGTAATTGTTTAACCATTTTGTAATATTTAGTTTGTTTGCTGTGCGACACAGAAGGCGTTTTCTCCTATGCAGTGACAATACAACCATAAGATACACCAAAGCACAACATAAATTCACAAATCACATCAATTTTATTTGTTCGCTGTACTCCCAATCTTTAGAATCCATATGTTTGTAAGGAACAGATCCAAATTCAGCCCTTTATCCATCAATCTTCATTTTGATTCTCAGCAACAGCGACCGTCACAGTCAAAGCTCGCGCTCGTTATGATTCAAATTTGAAAGTAGCGCCACCCTCGAGAAGCGTTACGACATGGTTTACGGCACTGATATCGAACGCTCATTGGTTCTCACCTTCGTCACAGATTGCGACATGCAGTGTTTCAGTGGATTGACATTTGAAATGAGTGTCGCGCCTTCACGGAGAGAGAAGCCGGATTCATCATATTTTCATGGATTAATAAGTTAAATTCTGCTCTGAACCCTAAAAAACTATTACCGCCAGAGAAGACTGACTGGAACTCATCATCATTTGAACTACTTTTGGTACCACTTTTGACATTTTCTCAAAAAAAAAAAATAAATAAATCACTCTTTTATTTATAACAGTAGGTAGTTTAAAGAAATGGTTATGGGTAGGTTTAGGGGTAGGTGTAGGATTAGTGGCTCAAAATATCGTTTTAATGTTATATTTTTACTAAAATTGTCATTTTCCTACACATTTCTGCCCATTATGTTTTATTCTTTTAACATTCTGTATAAAATGGGTAGGTTTTTAGGTTCGGGATGGGGTTTAGGGATCTTACATTTATCTACAAAACGATAAAAGGGAAATTATACATATATCTTTAAGACATGATAAGATTCGTAAATATTTGATATATATCAATGCCGTTAAAATTATTAATTTTTCTGTTTTTGTTGATCACAAAGTACAAAGCAGATAACTAGGATGCCGGGTGTATTCAGAGTGCCTTCATTACTGTTTACAGTGCGTGGAATGGTGCGCTGTGATTGGTTGAGCGGATGTATCGCATTCTGCAGAAAGGAGAAAGGAGACTGGCTTTTGTTGCGTTTTGGAAAGAAAGGGAGAAAACATGACATAATAACACGACGGATATCGCATTTTGCACAAAATTAATAAATGGCTTTTCAATACCGACCACAATACTGATTTTGGCGTTTTGGAACCAAACTCTTCATATGTGATGCAGGTTATTAGTTGAAGCTGCTGCTTGTATTTGTGTATTTATTTTTATTTATTTATTGTTTTAATTAATTGTGATTCTCAACAATGCAGTGCAGGTGATTGATTGATTGATTGATTTTTACATTTATAAAAATTTTCATATAATATATCCATTGCATATGGTTATAAAACTACAAAAAAATTTACTTAATGTACTTTCAGGTATAGTGTACAATGGCTTTGCAATAATCAAAATGCATTAAAGCATTAGTTCACTTCAGATTTCAAATTGCCTGATAATTTACTCACCCCCATGCCATCCAAGATGTTTAGGTCTTTCTTTCTTCATTCGAAAAGAAATTAAGGTTTTTGAGGAAAACATTCCAGGATTTTTCTCCACATAGTGGATTTCAACGGCTACCTGTGGGTTGAAGGTCCAAATTGCAGTTTCAGTCCAGCTTCAAAGGGCTCTACACGATCCTAGCCGAGGAATAAGGGTCTTATCTAGAGAAACAAAAACCTTAATTTCGTTTAGACTGAAGAAAAAAAGGCATAAGCATCTTGGATGTCTTGGATGACATGGGGGTGAGTAAATTATCAGGAAATTTGAATTCTATAGTGAACTAATCCTTTAATATTGTTTATTTTATGTTCTTTTGTCTCTGATAAATTGTGAAAGCAAGCATAAAAATTGATTTAAAGTTGTGCATAATGGGCTTAAAAGTGGTCTGAGGCTTTTCTTTTTTTTTTTTTTTTTGATAATGGTGCTTTTGGGAAATGTGCATTAGAGATAAACGTTCTGTTTAGAACGAGAAAAAAAAAGAAAAAAAAAAAAGAACAGGCCACAGTGAAGGCCATCTGAAGGAGTATTTCATTTCATTTGACAACCTGGACACAGAGGGGGGAGGCAGGTAAATTCATGTCAACCTCTCAGCATTGTCCCGGAACATCACAGATCTTGTTGAGACTAATCTGAGAACACCTAAAAACAGGAGTGATTATTCATTGAGTGGCTTCCAACAGAGCTGCGTCTTTAGCCAAATGTCACCCTAATTCCTTTTGACTGGCTGCTGTAATGATGACACTCCCTTGATGAACACCGACAGCCTGAGTCCAAGCGGAGGAGGGCCTTTAATGATTTTCATCTTGGCTCGAGTTCACCCAAGCCAAACGTGCATTGGCAAAAGTGCTATAGCGAATGGAAACGGCGCAACACAATGGAAATTTGTTAACCCAATCTCCCTCTAGTGTTGACGGTTCAAAACAAAGGGAAATTTGTTTACGGCTTACTCATTTGGCTTCATTTCATTGTGTTTTGAGTTTGCGTACATGTCAGTCAGTCATGCGAACTCGGCAAAGCCGCAGAGAATATGCCGATGAATGTGATGTGAACTGGCGTTGAAATGTGCATGACTGCCTCTCTCTCTCCTGCTTGCCGTTTCACTGTCACACACTTCACAAGATGCAAGATGAAGAATTATGACTCTGGGTCCCCTTAATGCCACACACCCCGTCTTTGATATATTTATCACGTCCACGCAAATCCCAGCAACGCAATTAATATTTAGTGACCCATTTACATACTAAATAAACAACTTGGTAGTTCATGTGTCTGTCATGTGTGAGTAAATGATCCACTAGAGTTAACTAGACTGCAGCCAGTCTAGTTAACACACACACACACACACACACACACACACACACACACACACAAACACAAACACACACACACAAATGATGGCCATGTGTTTGCAAAAGGATTTAGCACAATATTGATTGCAGACTAGTTGATATGCATATTGATAGTGTTTATCTAGCACTCTTTGTTAGCTTAAAAAAAAAAAAAAAAATACTAGATCTGTAAAGATTAATGTTTTCCACTAAAATATGAAGCAGCACAACAGTTTTTTTTTTTTTTTTTTTTTTTTTTTTTTTTGTAGCAGTAAATCAGCATATTAAAATGATTTCTGAAGGATCATGTGACACTGAAGACTGGAGTAATGATGCTGAAAATTCAGCATTGCACCACAAGAATAAATTACATTTTAAAATATATTACAATAGAAAGTGGTTATTTCAATTTTAATAATATTTCAGTTTTTTACTGTATTTTTATATCACATAATTTCAGCATTGGTGAAAACAAGTGAAAAAATATATATATATATATGAATATGTGTATGAAGACATTAATTTCTGATGTTATGCTAATTATTTTTTCAAAAAGATGATGTCACTTAGAGGAAGATGTTGTTAAGGAACCAGCTTTTTTGTGTTAATATTATGAACTGTTATTGGAATGTTGAGGACACAGGGGGAAAAAAAAAATGACAAGAAATGAATTACTGTGCAAGCAAAGAGAGTGAGAGAGGGGTAAAATTGAAGAATCCTTGAAAATTTCTTACTAAATTGCCAGGATTTTTTGTTTTAACAGTTGATGTGGAGCAGCTTGATGGGGACATATAAATGTACTGCATAGCAGGAATGACCCATGGAACTAGTTATTAATGAGGCGCACCGTAAGCTCCAGTGAAGGTTCATAAACATGCACGGATAGCTAGTTGTGGTGACCTCTGAATTCCGTGTCCTTGAATGTTCCCATTTTTTGCATTCACATTCTTAAGGTGTGACACCAGCAGGGCTGCACATACACCAAAAGACTGACACTGTTGATCATTTGTGATAAATTGTTGCTCTTTTAATCATCGTCCTGTAACCTTAGGTTGTGACCTTTCGACTCAGAGTTGCAATTAGAGAGGTATCAATCTGAAAACAGCATGAGTTACAGCGTTCCTGCCGATATGAGCTCAATATCGTTGCTTGCTTTCTCGCCCCTAGTGTCTAATTTACACCTCCATTTGTCCAGGGTGTGCAATTCGCCTTAACCTTTGGAATGTCCATCTTTTATAATAGCATATCCCGATACTCTGCTGCATGTTTTCTTCGTTTTACGGTCCCCGGTGTAGCAGTAGAGTTTATATTCGTGATGATTGACTGACTATTCGCGTCTCAATTAGATGATTGATCTAGTTCTATCTAGCACGAGTCAAAACACGTCCGAGTCACATAAAAAAAAAAAAAAAAAAAAAAATATATATATATATATATAATTTACCAGTGTTATTTCAGATTTTTAGTTTTCATGTTAATTTTAGTGTAATTATTAGTCATTCCGTTATGTGCTTTTGCCATTTTATTAGAATTTTTTTTATTGTAAAATATAATGCCTTGACTGCTATGGCATATAAATGCATTACCATATAAGAATAGAATAGAATAGAATAGAATAGAATAGAATAGAATTTCTTTATTTAAAAAAAATATATATAATGACTTGACTGCTATGGCATATAAATACATTACCATATAAGAATAGAATAGAATAGAATAGAATTTATGTAATTATAAATTGTCTTGACTACCTTGATATAAATACACTACAATAGAATAGAATATAATTTATTTAATTATAAATTATTGTCTTGACCAACATGATACAATTACTCTAGAATAGAATAGAATTTATTATATATTATAAATTATAATGTCCTAACTAGATGAGAGTGCTCACGAAAGAGGTGAGTTTTCAGCTGTTTTTGAGTATTGCCAGGGATTCTGAATAGAATAGAATAGAATAGAATAGAATAGAATAGAATAGAATAGAATAGAATAGGATAGGATTTATTTATAAAATATAATGTCTTGACATATGACTTGGCATTTTCTTGGCAGGTTTGCTTGAGATCCAGCTGCATATTGTTAGTGTTAAATCTATAAGTCTTTGTGGACTGTAAAGAGTATTAAGCCATTCACGCACAAACACAATTTGTCAGAGATGTTAAATGAGGTCATGAACACTCAGTTAAGCAGAGGTTATAAGCAGCAGGCATATGTGATGTGTTTGTAATTGGGGTGGTATCTCCTTTATAGATAAACTAAACTGCAGCATATTCATATTTATATATTTGGGTATTGAACTGGTTTTTGGATCCATGTCTAAAGCCCTTATTTAAATGCAGAGCTTTGTAATACCTTTCGGTTTATGCCAATCCACTGAGAGGTTAGTGCCAGCCGCATTGCACAGGGAATTTCTTAAAGGCAGACAAATGCTAATACATGTTAATTTCTTGCAAAGTTACATTCATACAGCACCCAACAATTATTCCCTGGGGTCAAAGAGAAACAGACCATTGTTATTGCCCAGGCTTTCTTAGGCGATTTCAACAAATAGGAACAGCATTTCCATCAGTGGAGGGCTTATGAACGATGTTAATGCTACAGCACTGCATGTGTATGGGACTCTTAGGGAACGTGTGATGTAATGATTTGAAGAATTAGAAGAAGTGCAGTTTAAAACCGATTTGAATGTTTGGCTGAAATTATGTTGAGTTCAGTGTATTGGAGTGCATTTGCACAGGTCAAAGGCTATTTGCATTTTCCAACTGCTTCAAATGCATTTCTAATTCTTGTACAAACTGAGAGCAAATCACACCGCAATGACTCCTTCAAACTGATCAAGAAGCAGAATTCCACAGAGAATTAGTCAACACCCTGGACCATAAAATCAGAAGACTTGCCATTTTGGGCATCATCCAGGGTGAAACAGACTAACTCCAAAGCAAAGAAGAGATACCTATTAACCTGTCAATGTTAATTAGTTTAACAAGACTAAAGAAGAGATGGCACATCTTGAATCTCATGAGGAAAATCATGAGTTAACGCCAAATGTTGTTTGATTCCCAAGACAGAGACTTAAAACAGACCTGAGTCACTGAGTGACCTCTGGAATTCATGACCTCTCTAAAATCGACAGAGTCTTTACCTATCAAAATGCATCAGATCATTCCAAAACAAAGACTAATCAAACATCATTTGACTGCAAAATTCTGTATCATGTCTACCATGTGACTTTTATGCTTAGATCAGACATAATTCACGCAATTGTTATAACTTTAGAATGGTTTATTGGAGGTATCGCTTGTTTACTATCAGCTTGAATGGTTTTCCATTTCTAAAATTGTGGTATGAATCAAAGCTGTGTAAAATGTATTGTATTCTTATTATAGAATTTTCCTGATAGATCTGGAAAGTTAAGAGACCACGTGACTAATCAGATAACATGTAATTTATGTGGAGAAATAGTCACACCCTGAACCAAAGGCGATACCTAACTGGTCAGAACTCCTCCAAAGGGTTGGAACTCGAGACTCAAGACAGTTAAGTTTTTGCTGCAAAGCTCAACCCATCAAAGACACAAACAACAAAAGTCAAGTCACCTTTATTTATATAGCACTTTTTACAATTCAGATTGTGTTTAAGCAGCTTTACAGTGATTACAGTGAAATAATTTTGGCTGCACAGCAGTTCTAGAAAAAATGGTGTCATTGTCCAGCTTAAGTAAATTCAGTATTAATTAATTCTGTTGTAAAAAAAAAAATCATTAGTTATTCATTTAGTTCATTTATCTATACAGCAGCTCTGGAGAAAACAGTGATGTCATCGTCCAGATCAGTTCGGTTCACATACAATGGTGTCAATGCAGGGAGATCAAAAACATTGTTGAATATCAAATGTCCCCAACTAAGCAAGCCAGAAGCAACAGCGGCAAGGAACTCAAACTCCATCAGGTGACAAAATTGAGAAAAAACAAAACAACAAAATGTATTATTATATTATAGTTTGGATATTAATATTCACTACAGAGTTGATAGTTATGGCCCCCTCAATTTAACACTGGACAATTTAGTTGTTCGACCATAAAATAAGTGATTCTTTCAAAATTTCCTATACATTAATTCATAATTCCCTTTGAGCTAAAGTGACCTGTTTCCCTTAAATTCTTTAAATCTTTACATCACACGCATTCTGTGCTTTATTTTATTTTATTTTATTTTATTTTATTTTATTTTATTTTATTTTTCACCAGTGAATTTCTTTGACTTTGTCATGACTTTTCTGTTCACTTGTTATTACTGGATATTTCCAGAGATCAAGAGCAATTCAATATTTTACAGCTGAACATAACTAGAAAAAATTCAATTTAAAATCTACATTTTATTTTTTTCCATGATTGTGGGAATCTTTCATGCAAAAATGGGAAAAAAGCTGTGTGTGTGTGTCTGTCTGTGTCTGTGTTAGAGTGTATATGTGAGTGTGTTGTATTCCACTGGCTGACCTTCCTCAGGCCACGAGCTACATATTGCTGCTGGCAACAAAGGGAAGCTAATTTGTAATCTGCAAACATTGCTTATAATCTCTGGGTCCTTTATGAGCTGTTGCCTAGCAACAATACGGCACCTTTCTACATTGAGTTATGTGCAGCTTGCAGTAAAATGTGTCAAACAGAAAAGATAAACTCATATTGTGAAATAAATTGTGTGTGTAGACATGAAACAAATTGATATGGACGGTAATAAGAAACAAATCTCTATGAATTCCTCAAACATACAAATTAGCCTCTCCATTATTGATTGTGTCTGTTTGAAGAAGGTATTTGCATGCATATCATCACCCACGTCACAGATTGTATCACACCTGGTTGGTTCATTTCAACCTTGGAGAGGACGGCACTCGAAAAAAAAGGCAAGGGCCTTCCCTCATTTTCAAATGCTAATGTTCTAATCATTCATAATAATGAGGCTCTGTTTAAATAAATCACTGTTCAATAATGTTTCACCTTGGAGAGCAAAGTGACTTCTTCAAATAGAAATATTTCCATAAATATTTTTTCAGTAAAATGCCACATAAAGCTATAATTATTAGAAATTAGTCTTTAGCAGAACTTGCTCAAACAAGTATTGCTATTGTTTTCCCACATTGTTTGTGAATATGCAAAATGCTATTTATCATTAATATCTCCTTTTCTATGGACGCCTGCTAGGGAACATTGTTGCGTAAACATCCTTATCTAAAGTTAAAAGAAAAAAAAAAAAAAAAAAAGATTTGCTTTCCTCCCTGCTATCATAATGAATATATGATTAAGGGGTTTTAGAGTTCCATCAAGCAATAAAATTAGTCACAAGCATAATAGGATAAACATATTCGTGAGATATGATCATGTCACACATTTACTGAGCCATGCAAGCGATTAAGGTATAACAAATTGTTTTCAGTGGGAAAATAATGTTTACTACCCCATGCTTTTTGGAAGGGGCGTTATTTACAGGCTGAAGGCTATGGAATGTCATGTGGTACATGATAATTATTGTTTTAATGATTATAGATTAGGAGCTGATGATTTTACAGACAACTAGGGTTGATCTGTTAACCATGAGAGACACTCGACAACCAACATTTGATTCAAAAAACAATTTAGTGCTTTTATGGAATTGTCAGCATGCAGGGAAATGTACAATGTTTCTTCTTTCAAAATAACAATTTCCATATCAGCCCATTTCTAGCGGCAGAGCCGCAGCTGTTTGTCTTCAGTTGGACCAATGACAGGCTCAGCTCTGATAAAATTTTGCATCTGCAGAATCTGCACATCTTGAATTAGAATATCATCCTTTTGTCCATCTGTTTGTTTTCTATTTGGTTTATTGCACGCATTATAGTTAAAATTACAGGGGAGTGGTTGTTGTGGTATTGCTTGACTCAGCATGATTAATTTTGGACGATGCAATTACAGTGCAATCACATTTAAGCTCAGTAGTTCATTTTAGAAAGGAAAAGTTGGTGATGCCTCTTATTTTCTCCCTAATGAACACTATGCATAGAGTATTACAAAAATGTAAACAATTATAAGTGGATCTTTCCTCATGAAAGAGAAATAAAAGTTTTCATGCAAAGCTACATAATAAAAGACACCAACACTGCCCAAAAAGGCCTACAGGATATAAATGTGTGTGTTTGTTTATTTGTTAAATTATGTATTTATTTATTTTTTATTCTGTTCTATTCTATTATTATATTCTATTTTATCTATCCATCTATCTTTCCATCTATCTCTCTATCTGTCCGTCCGTCCGTATATTTGTGATCGGACTTATGGGCAGATGGACTATGGGTGTAGGAGCCTCTTTTGAGTCTGCAGCCACTTAGCAACGACCCAGTACACCATAGCATCTATATCATTATGCTAAAAAGTGCTCAGAAGACCTTAGCAGCTGCATAGTTACGCCCTAGCAACATAGTGCTGAATTTTCCCAGGCAAACATCACTTTGAGAACAGCCACACTGGATTCCTCTCAAGGTTAGTGTGGTCACTGTATTTAGTTACCATATAGATATCATATTATATACCATATCTTGTATCTCATAAATAAAGACCACATGGAGTCATGCTGGAGGCAAAACAATATTCAAGTTATGTGGTTAAGCACATTTTTACAATTCTCAGAAATTTTCCGCAACATAACCACTGCTTTTACTCCCACCATGTTATAAGCTCAGAGGAATCACACAATGTGGCTTTTGCATGTATTTTTCATTTTTTTAAATTTATTTATGACCACCTCGTAATAGCAGAGTCCACTTTTGTGTCACGTACAGCCTTCGGCATGCTTTGCCTCACTCTAATGAGAGGCCATTGCAGGCCGCCAGCTTCTTCCGTAGCGCCTCGTTTTTCTCCGTGGCGTTACCGGACTTACCCCGTGGTCTCGCGCACAATCCTTTGGGTTGTAACCCACTAAGATGCGACCGGGCTCTGCCTGCTTGATTCCAGAACTCCCCAGATAAAGGCATTTTTGTGTCGGTGAGGATAACAAGGCGCCTGAGCCTCGGGTGAAACCGCGGCTGTGTCTCAAAGCTAGGGAGCCTAACAAGTCATTAGGAGACAGTGCATCAAAAGGCAGTCATAACCTTATGTGTAAAATTTAGGTCAGTGCTCCAGCTATAACATCTGCACTGCAACATTGCATATTAGCGAGTCTTAAAAGAGTGTTTTAAAGACCGCAGGGCATTTTCTGTGTTTAGCTCGTTTTGCTTTTTGTTTTCTTTTTCTTTTCTTTTTTTCTTTTTGTCTTTTATGTGAAGAGCTTGGAAAAGAAGACGTGGCATGATTTGTTAAAGTCTTGGAAATAGTTAGAAGGAACATTTTATTCTCCAGTGTTGAGTTGAGTGAAGTGAACGATTTAAAAACATAATAATAAAGCAGTTTGGCTACTATGCAATCTTTAAGTTTTAATTTTTGTAGCACATTATTTTGCAGTCCTGTTCCTCACGTACATATTATCTTTGTATTATAGTAATTACAATAACTGTGTACTAACTCTGAACCTGCCCCTAAACCTAAACTTAACCCATGTAGTTAACCCATATTACCAGTACTTTCTTAGGTAAGTACACTGTAAGAACATGTAAGTGCACGTACTGTAAAAAAAAAAAAAAAAAATTGTGCAAATAATTTTTCATCTCTAATATTTGTGTGTGTGCACATTGGAGGACATCATAAAGTGAGGGCATTGTTAACGTCAGCGATGAGAAATTGTTTTAAGTCTCATGTTTGAGTTGCGTAACACTCATAATTATTTTTCTGCCCACATACAGCATGTGAAGTCAGTTTTTGCTCTGTTCTGCGTTTAGTTTGACCTCTACCTCTGAAAAATCTAAGTGAATTTTCTTTGAAACAAACTAATGATGTATTTGTGGTTGCATATGGGCAATATATGTTTACAATATTAAATATGAAATCATAGCTGTTGTTTTAGAGACTTAAGATTAAGAGAATATAAAGAGTGAGAGTGTGTTGGTGGGTGTTAAATAATGAAGATATATTGTATAAATTAAAAACCAAACTACTGTGCATGCAGAATAAATGAAGTTGAGGGAATGAAAAGAAAATAACTAGCAAAACAAAGACTTCTTACATGACTGATAACCAATGCGAATTTGAAAATGGGATCAATCAAGGTAAAAACAAAGCTCTGTTTGAATGCCTGTCATTGAAAAGCTGGAACCTCATTAACCTGGCAAACTTCATTTATACAAACAAATCACATTAAGTAGTCACAAGTCTGCTTGATTGACATATTCACATTTGATAATTAATATTGCACTATATCAAATGGATGGTTTATTAGTAGATATAGCCTACAGTTCATCAACAAAGCTGCAGTGTTGACTTAAAGCATAGAGCAGGATACACTAACAACCATGAAAAAAACGTATGGAAATTAGTGAAATATTCTGTCATGAACAAAAGTCATGGAACTTTCTATAGTTTTTGAATCATACTGGCTGGATATTGCTTGCGTGGTGTGTGAATGAATCCAGGAATGAACGAACAAACTGACTTTTAAGTGAATCATTCTTTTGAATTGGCTCTTTTAAATGATTCAGTAGCTAGTTCACAAATTACTTTAAACGATTCAATAGCAAGTCAGCCTGAATCAAAATTATTTCGAAAAAGATCATTATTCATTGATCAATCATTAGGGCCCGTGCACTGATGGTGTGAGGAACCTATTGTAATTGCTCGGTCAATTATTCTTCTCCAAAATGAATCGCATTTTTGAGGGCCTAAACATACTCGTGAAACTTTGCACACGCGTCAGAAGTGGTGAGAATTTACGTCTGATATGGGTTTCAGAATTAGTTGTGGCAAAATGGCTTGATAGCGCCACCTACAAAATTTCAATTAAGTGCCCTTTGCCCTACGTTTCACGGACAAGTATGAAATTCGGAAGTGAGATATTAAAAAAATTTTCTCTGCAAAATTTTTGCAGTATTTGCCATTTCTACACGTTGTACTTTAACAAACTCCTCCTAGCTTTAATCAGATCAACATCATATTTGGTCAGTCTAATCTAAAGTCCTTTGCGGTGTTAAATTGCGAAGATCTTGAGTTTTCGCTGAAGGGTGTGTCCGTGGTGGCCTGACCAAGTTTGATGTTTTGCCATGAAAGAGGAAGCTGTTGTAACTCAGGCATACAGTGTCCGATCTGCCCCAAACTTCACATGTGTGATAAGAGTCCTGGCCTAAAGACATCTATATGCCAATATTCAGTTAGTCATAGCGCCACCTGCTGACAACAGGAAATGGCATGCTTTGCACTGTAGTTCACTCCCAGAAACACATTTGTATATGCCATGAAGTACCAAACATGTTAAATCATGCAACACTTGGCTAACAAGTGCTAATGTTTGTGATTAACGCCACGAAACAGGGTTATTGTAACTCAGGCATACAATGTCCGATTTGCTACAAACTCCACGTTTGATAATATTCCTGGCCTGAAGACATCTACATGGCAATATTCAGTTATAGGCAAAGCGCCACCTGTTGGCAGCAGGAAGTTGTGACATTGCCATATTTTTCCTGTATTTTTCCCTTTCATCACTGCTTGCAGCTTTAATATTGAAGCTGAATTTCAAATATGCTTTTATTTCGTCATTTGAGATGCAATTTGATCATAAAGGCCTGTTCACACCAAGAATGATAACTATAAAGATAACTATAAGAAGAGCCAAATGCAGGTGGATTTTACCAGTGGCGTGTAACGCAGTCACTCCTACTAGCCACTTTGGCGGGTTGAATTTTATATATAATATATACATGTTTCATTTGTAGTCAAAAATGCATCTTAAATAATAAACTAAGTGCAATGTGGTGTTTTTAAAAATATAGATTTTTGATACATGTCGATACTGAAATATTGCTTCCAATACTTATTTTCCACAGAATAGATACACGATACCAGCTACGCTTTCTCTCTCTCTCATCTCTCAGACAATGAGTTGACACACAAACCTTCCTCCCCTCACTCACTTGTTTCATTTGCTCCAGATGAATCTTGTTGCTGTTACACGGCTTGAATTTCAGCGTGGGATTGCGCGTATTGCGCATCATTTTACTCATTCCTGCAGATTTTGTGCTCACACCTTAAGTGTGCTCACATAAAGCCGCCTCTCAGTACTAAATAGAGTTATTTTTCTCTGCTTATTGCATTTAAACAGTCACATACACACAAAATAATGTCAAAATGCCGATTTTGGCGAGTATTCACGTAAACACAGTCAGTTTTGTTTTAAGTGAATGTAAACAGTTGAGAAAGAAAACACACGTGTAACAGTATAATGGATCCGTGCGTCAGGTCTTAAAGTGACAAAGTCTAATATACCTGCTGACAAATTATGAGATAATATTAAAAATGTCTATGTGGCATTTTTGCCCCCATGAATGTCAAAAATTGTGGCCATTGAAAATGCTGAGTGGCTAGTAATTTTGGAAAACTACTAGCCACAGTGGCTGGTGAGCAAAAAAAAGTTAATGTCAAGCCCTGACTATAACGAACGATAACAATATTAGCGTCCCACACAATATTGTTCCGTTTATTCTGAGTGTGCTGCAGTTTTGTCGTCTACCACTTTAAAGGCACAATATATATATGTTTCGCCACTAGAGGCCATGGTAGCACATCATTTTGATGGTCCGCTTTGAACATTCCGTTGACTATAATATTGCATGTCAACTTACTCTCATTAGGGTATTAGTAGACTGTCTGCTTAATATCTGCTAACTGTTTGTTTTGACGCTCCCCAACAGACATTCTACTGACTATAAGTACATTTGCAAGTACATGTCAGCTTATTCTAACCCTAACCCTACCAGTCTACTAATATCCTACTAACACTCTGAGAGTTAGTTGACATGGAGGTGAAATGTTACTTATAGTCAACAGAATGTGTAAAAGGGACCATTAAAATAAAGTGTAACCAAGGTCTCTTATTCAAAACAATAGAAGGAAAAAAAAAAGACATAGCTTGATGACACTGTGACGGAGCATAGAATCATGGAAATAATAATGGGATTATCTTTAGCGACAGAACCCGTAACAAACGATAATGTATAATTGTGGTCCATCATGAATGTGTAAAATAAACAAGCTGTGGCTTGCTGCTATCAGAGATCGTCGGCTTTGATGCTACAACTACTACTTTTTTTTTTTTTTTTTTTTTTCCCACAGGAAGTACACTGAGTTTCCATGATTTGTACCAACAATGGAAGGTAGGGGGGATTTCATACCATTGGCAGGTGATGCAATGACATGGACTGTTTCACAGATTAAAATTGCAGATTTCTCTGGACATGGTTGGAAACATTTGGGATAATGTTAGTGCACAATATAACATTGTTCTAGTGTTTTTTGGATATTTTAATGAAAAAAAAATGTATGTATTGTACCTTTAAATGCTCAAACTCATCAAAGCAGGATGAATTCTGATTGGCTGTCAGTGTTTTTATCATTTATCATGTGGGGAAAAAAAAAAATTCTGAAAGTGATTCCAATTATATTGTTTCTCTGTGATATTATCATTATAGTTGTGATGTGGACTGCTGTTCTTTTATATTTAGAATGATTTGTAGAACTATATCTTTATCATTATCATAGTCGGCGTCCTTAATGTGAACGGGTCTTAACAGCGCACGCAAAGTTCAGTAGTGTCTACATTTATGTCTGAATTCACTAATTTCCACTTGGAAAGTTTAAGAGGTGACCATTCATTATCTTCATCTAAAATGTTTTAGTCAAATATATCTTGAGTGATTTTAAGCTTTGTTTATCCTCCATGTCGTCCATTAGCTGAAGGTTAGCATTGTGTGCCATTGTCTGAATAGCCACTAATTACGGTTAGCATCTCACATTGTGAGGTCGTTGATGTTAATGGAAAGTGCAGCCATGTGAAATTGTTATTAACCCATGAAATTAGATAATCTGCCTAGATTTATGAAGAGCAGCAGTTATGTCTTTCTTATATTGCATTGCTTTCAGTGTGAATGCATAACTACATGCACAATTTGCACTCCTTGCCGTTATGTACTGCATATGAGGAAATATATAAAAAGGTGTTTCTTCAACTATGGGCACTATCGTTGTGAATGTTTAGAAAATAAGAACTTCTGTCACTTTAACAAGTTTATTTAATTTTTATTCTAACACTACATTTTTTTGTCTTTATTTCTATTTTCTTTTTTTTCACTTATTTTTTATGTCTAATAATGTAGTTTAATCACTTTTTTGTAGTGGAAATGATGGTGGGGGGGAAAGTGGCAGACTACTTTAAGGATGATTTCATAGCTAGCAATTTATTTTGCTAAATATACAAAAAAAAAAAAAAAAACTGTTTAATATTTTCACACTTTTTTGCATAACTTAATGGGAAACTCCTGCATGATATATATATATATATATATATATATATATATATATATATATATATATTTTTTTTTTTTTTTTTTTTTTTTTTTTTTTTACACATCACAACACAATCTGTACATTAAAGGCATTTGGGAAAATAGCAAAAAATATTTAAAATGGTTTAGTTAAAAAAAATAAAAAATAAAAAAAAATAAAAAAATCAACCTCTGGGCCATAGTTGAAGAAACACCTAAAGACTTTGACAATGCAAACTTCTTTTTCTTTTTGTTTTCTTTTTTTTTTTTTTTTTTAATGTGAGAACAGTCTCCAATTAATTGCAGTTTGTGACATTTCTCTCGATAAAGTTAGCAGGTCAGAACCAACGTAAAACATTTTGCTTTCTCCTCCTACTCATCATCTTTTCCCTTCTTCTGCCTTGAAGGCATTTAGAAGGTTCATGATCAATTCCCACAAAGCCTTGTGCCGTGTGTCTCCGGCGGGCTTCACTCCCCTCAATCATTTGAGATCCTCCGCTCCGCCCTGACGACTGAAGGTCAAAATAAACTGGATCATTTAAAGCTGCCTGGGGATGTACACTACACTGTATTGAGTTCCCTTCTCGTGCTGTGACGGCGAATAATAGAATCTACTCCAGTCCTCTATTTACTTGACCCGTTCAGTGAGACTTTCCTGTGCAGTTTAACTCCGTCGTACATGCGATGATCATATCAGCGTATCACAGCTGACTCCTCCTGACATGCTTTGACAAAACAGTCATGACGTTAACGTGACGGCTTATTTGCTTGGATGATTTCTCAGAGAGTGCATTATGTCTCATAAGAAAACTGTACCGTTGTGTCAAAGCCTCAGGACAAGCAGAGTTATTGAAAGAGGGTACATACTGATGCCATCATTTTTGGCACTGAGATTTTGTCCCCGCCCTTTTTTGAAATTCCAAAATAAATATGTAATTTTAAATAAATATATAATAAATGTATAAAAAATATTCATTCATTTATTTATTAATGTCAAGGCTTCAAAAAAGTGGGAGCAAATGTATTATTATAATATGATAGATAGATAGATAGATAGATAGAGTGATTGATTGATTGACATTATATTGTGTTTGCTATACTTTTGTCTATATAAGCCCTGATCATTCTAACAGCAGTTTTATCACTGCATGGAGGTCACCAAATGGCTGTATTGCTATTCGATTTGGCCTTATCTTCTGAAAATCTAAGATGTATTGGTGTTTAAAATAAGATATTAGTCTATCTTGACAACAAATCCGTTGTCTCCTGGAGGAGAAAGTGATTAATTGCAACAGTGCATAATGCATCATATCAGGAACAAGATAACTGATAAAACATACATTATAATTACTTCTAATAATTTTATTTATATTTATGCATGTGGCAGATGGTTTTATTCAAAGCAACTTGCATTGCATTCAAGGTATACATGTGTCACAGACACGCCAGGCTCTACACTCACCCAATCACAACGCACTCCCTCTCCTGAGTATTAACCAGCCACACCTGACACTCATCAGCACTCATCACCACAGCAGCATAAAACACACTCCTGAACACTCACTCTCTGTCCGGTCTCGTTAATGCATACCGACCTGTTATGCTTACCTTCAGGACTCCTTTATACGACTACTTACCTGTCTCCAGCGTCCTCTGTGATTCCTTGTGTCTCCACGTCTCCTGTGAGTTTCAGTGTGTTTGTCTGCTCTACGTCAATCTGCATCCACGCTCCCTGAGAAAACAAAGACAAGTATCAGATCCAGTATCATGTCCAGTCAACATATCCACCTGCTTCAACTCACCTGTACTCTGCCTGCACGCTCTGTTGTCTTTCAATAAACTCTGTTTACACTTACCAGTGTCTCCGCTCCCTTCTGTACGTAACAGTCATTTTTTTTAAAAAAATTTCTCCATTTTCTGGGAATCGAACCCATGACCTTGGCATTGTGATTCTTTATTCTTTTAGTCAGAACGTGTTAACTCAGAATATGCAGTTTTTGCATTGCCATCAATGGAGGAACATGCTTTTTGCTTGCATAATGGTGTAGCAGCAGTTGTGACTCCCGATGCTTTTCCTATTCTGCGCGGTGATTAGTTCAAAGCAGTGACAGAAATTGACTTTTTTCATTAAGGGGTGATATTTGCCACCTTCAGTTGATTTCCAGAGACACCTTTATAAGGGCATTTTCTTTCTAACCTTATGAGATGTACCGTATGCCTCATCTTCTATGTCAAATTCTTACATTTAGTCATTAAATTAAAGAGGATGTGTCTGTGAAGTTTCAGCTCTAAATACCCCACAGATCATTTATTATAGCTTGTCAAATTTGCCCCTATTTGGGTGTGAGCAAAAACACACTGTTTTTGTGTGTGTACCTTTAAATGCAAATGAGCTGCTGCTCCCGGCTCGCTTTCCAGAAGAGGGCGGAAATGATTTGTGCTTCAGTTGTTCAACAACAACAAAGCTGGAGAATCTCACGCAGCCAAAATGACGATTGTCAGTAACAGTGTTCAGCCTTACATTGTTCAAACCGGAGTCGGACACTGATGGAGAGACTCAGGAAGAAGTTACAACTTTTAGAATGAAACTGGACATTCCTGAATGGTTAGTGGATAAATTAATGTAGTTGCTGTGGAGTTCATTCAACTCACCAACTAGCATGTGCCGTCATGTTAATCTTTTGTGCAAACCCATCATTAAATTGACCCTCGTTTGTGAAGCAGCGTAAAATGGCGGCATGGTAACAACACTCTACTACAACAACTCTTCCTCTTCTCTAAAGCAGCCCAACATGGCCTCGCCCCCTTTGTTGTGTGTTTCCGGGGTAGGGTTTATGTAAATTTTGAGGTTTGTGATTTCACCAACCCAGGAAGAAGCTTGTTGTAGTCCCTACCAGCCGTTTGTTGTAGTCCTTAAAAAGCGATTTCTGTAAAAGAAAATATCTCCCTTTGCATTGAACTTTTTGCATCGTAACTTTGCAGATGTTGTTCATGCTCAAACAGCAACATTACACACTAACTAAAGTTAAAAAAAGTGAAATCATAATCAAGGACCCCTTTAAATTTGAATAAGATGTTACACTGTTACAAATCAAATGAAATCAGAATCAACAAAATCTATTTTTGCACTGTGGCAAAGCAAGCAAGCATTTAGATGTATTTACATTGCAATTCCAATTGCGTGGATAATGGTATGAGATTAATTCATATGGCGCACCCTTAAGTGGTGGCATCTATGAGCAAGAGGCTAAGTGCCAAACTAACCAGCTCGTTTTCATTAAAATGAAACAGACCATTCTCATTGAAAGCAATGATTTTTGGTCACTTTGTTGTTGCAGATGGTCACCCCTTCATTCTGCCCTTCCAAACACCTTGGGCCAGAATCTAATCTAACTCTAAATGGTGCCTTGCTCTTTCAGTTATTTTGGTGTCAACACTTCTTTCCGTTTCTTTGCTAGGACACACTTGTCACAGTCGCAGATCAGTCCTTGCCTCTGGTGTAAGTCGTGATTTTGTTTGGTCAAGCGAACCAGCTAAATAAAGGAGTCCCAGCATCACCTCCACAGAGTCATCTGTGTCATAAAGAACATGGTGTCAAGGATAAGATGGGATGAAATGAATGACTTTTATCAGAATGATGACTCCAGTAATTGAAGCAGGTTAGACTTGGTGAAATTGGAATGATAGCAGTCAGATACTTAAAGCCCCCTAGGATTGGTGTCAAGATGCTCTGAGCCGATCTCATGTCTGGTTCACTGCATCCTTCTGTGCTTAAGTGTCTTAACAGACAGCTAATTATCACATTGCATTAAAGAGGTTGCCAGCTTGCTCTTTTCCAGCATGTTGAGTCTTTTTCCTCCCCTCACTCAGTTTTCCATTTTTTCATATTTGGTATGACTTTTGGGAGTTTCTCCCAGCTTTCCTCACAGGCACAACACGTCAAATTTCCAACGTCAAGTTCTCTGTCTTTGTTGAAAAGAGACAAATTCACAGCCATTTCATTTTTAATATTAACATGAAAATAATCAAATCAAGATTAAAAAAAAAAAAAAAAAAATGTAAACCAGTAAATTCAACAATGCACACCACTACTAAAATCTGTTTTGTACCTTTAACATATGACAACCACCATAATAATGCAGGTGGTAAAAGAGACAGACACATGAAGAATCAGTTCATCACAAGTAGCTTTTCCATGAGCTGAAGTATGTACTAATATATAGAAGCGCAAAGAGTGATTCACGCAAACACAAAACACCATCATGGTAACCCACAACACTTAAATAATGCAATAAACATTCATTTAGCAACAGAAGATGTCACATAAAACCCTAATGTACATAACTGATAACAAAAACTATTAAGAAACATGATTATTTAAACAAAATACTTAAATGTGTCACGCAGGGAATTGTGAGAATATCAGTTTACAGTTTTTGACTGTAAATTATACGTTGATTTGTTATTTTTTTTACTTCTAAAAATTAACATAATTTTACTGTAAAATTACATAAAATGTCTGGTTAGAGGTTTTACAGTTTTTCCCTGTATACAGTATGGAAACTTACTGTTAACCTATTAACTTTTTTTTTTTTTTTTTTTAGTGTTTTTACAATATTTTACAGTTAAAATCACTTATTATGTCTTATTAGTCTTATTATGATCGGTCCATTAGTGCATGTTGTTCCAAAGAAAATGTAATAACTTGCTCTGCCTCTGAAACATCTTTCCTTTTCAAAAGGTCACCAAGTCCTTTTGTTTATTAGCCCTTTTTACAGTGTTCTTGCTGTAAAATTGTCTAAAAGGAACTAACAACTATCAAATCAGTAATACTTCAACATAATCTCCAGCTGTTCACAATTATTCACTTTGTATTTTTACTAACATTAACAAAGATTAATCAATACTGTAAAAAAAAAATTATTGCTTGTTGTAAGTCATTGTTAGCTATAATGCTAACAAATGAAACCTTATTAGTTCATGTTAATTAATGTACATTAATTATCAATGAACAATACTTCTACAGCATTTGTTAATTAATATGCGTTCCGTGTAGTAATGTCTGTTTTTGTTTTGGTCTGTGTGATCCCGCACAGTGTATTGCAGTCATGGAACCCAGCAAATGTCAGAGATCACAGATTCTACCTGACTTAAAAAAACCTCTGTATCCATCTAAAAAGCTCTATGACCAGAGACATATTAAAATAGAGATATATTAGCTGATCAACTTTCAGTTTAAGGCTCGTTGCTTTCCATTGTCAATTGCACTCGTTCCTGTTGTGTGTCCTCAATCCAGTAATCGTTGAGTCTGAGGAGGAGGGAGTGGGACACAACCAATATTTTGAATTTGGACTGCAGTACCCATTTCAACCACTAGCTGTCAATATTAAATACTTCACATTTAAAGCCACAATATGTAAGATATATTTGTATATACGTTATACAGTATATATACGTAATAAAAAGAAGCATTTATCATTTATTTAGTATATAATTTAGTATATAAAACACGTCAAAACTCCGGGAAACAACAAGCATATCGCTGAGGAAAAAAAGAAAAGAAAAAAAAAATCGCTGAGAACACTGCGTAGCCCATACACCAGGACATATGACTGCAAACGGGAAATACATTAGCCTAAGCTTTTAAACAAATAAAAAGTATAAAACATTTTTTTTTTTTTCAGTACATCCATGAGATTTCCATATTCCAGTTTTAAGTTACGTGTCGCCTAGCCACAACCTACAGATCCCATCATAAACTGTGATACATTATAACATTTGTTATTAAAATGTCAACAACATTCAGAAACATAAATACAAGCATAGGCAGTGCTGCGTGCATGATTTGGCATGGGAGAATGCGTGCAACGAGCACTTCCTTTATAATCACTTAAACGGTGAATTGTTGCGATCTCACAACAGGATTTGCCAGCATGCAAAGCATTCAGCGCTGAACAAAAACTGGCGTTTTGAGTGGTGAGTGGATCCTAACATCTCATTGTGTTTCAGAAATCAACAGATTTGTCTGTGATTGGCTACATTGCTCAACGCTGCAAAACACGTTATTGGAAACTCTGCCAATGCTTGAGCCCGTAAAGCATTTTTATTTGATCTTAGTTGTTCTTTTAAAAACAACAACAACAACAACATTTTTATAGACCATTTAAAGTGTTTATTACAAACAAATTATTAAATGATAAAAATTAATAAATGTAACTGAACAAAAATTTGCGTTGCATTTACTGTCATGTGAAAACAGGGGCACCCCCAGCACCCACACTTCCCGCGCCCATGACAACTCCCATGATCCCGTGAAATCTAGGCGTCATCAAGCTACGCCTTTGTTTTGAATAAGCGACCTCTAGCGCCGAAACATTACATATTGTGCCTTTAACTTACATAAATTAACAAAAGTCAATAAATATTATTATCAATCAATATTATTGTAAAACGTTATCAAAAAAAAATAATTTCTTTTGAATCTTACCACATAATGCTCAATTTCAGAGTCAAAGCAAGTCAAATTCATAAACCTAGATATTTGATGGCTTGCTAAATCTACATTACGGAAGTAAGAAGTGTTGCAAATGTTGTTTGAAGTTTCACGGGAGCAGATAAAGCAGTGTGCCGTTTTTTTCATTGGTTTAAGCGGTCCTGATTTTGGACCAATGAGATTTAACTGTGGGCGGGGCTATATAGTAGAAACTAAACTGCACTCCTGGTTGTAGTGGGCTCCAATAAAAACTTGTGAAAGACATAAAGTTTATCTCTCAGTGCTTCATTGCCCAGGGTTGTTGAGGACTCTGTGTTATCCTGCTGCTGCTGCGGGATACAGGAAGCCGTCTTGCTTTTGCTTTGATTGTTTTCTTTCTAGGGCACTTTGATCTTGATTAAAATTGATGACATTTACAACATGCTTTTCTTGCATCCCAAACAACCTTTCCTGGCCACTCCAGCAGGCCTTGATCAACCTTGATTATCCTTTATACAGAAAGCCATTTACTGGACAGCACTATATAGTCAGGTATAACTCGCTGTAAAAATAACCGCCATACCTGTACTTGACTCCTCTTTCAAATAGCCTTCTTCTATTTTAGTAGAACGTCTACTGTTTATTCAGTCACACTCTAAAGCAGATGATGCATTTCCCGAAACAAGTTATGTACCTTGAAGAGCAGTTTATCTCAATACAAGCTCTTTTTGAGTCTGGGAAACATCCACGGTTTAAAGTGGCTGTTATTGATAAAATAATATTCTTACCATTTGCACTTTAATCATATACAGATGTTTCCACATTTTAAACAGCCAGTAGAGTACAGAGTTTACCTTGAGTTACCTTGGCATCATTGTTTAACAGAATAGACAACGTTCAGTCAATTTATTGACAAAGTAGAGTTTTATTAAGAGAATTTGTGAAGGGCAGTTCTTTTCCATTCAACAATATTTCATCGTGAATGACCATGGCTGTATATGCTCTAAAAAGGACCAACTACTTTGAACCATACTTAGTGTTAGGAACAGACTAAAATGAAAGTTGTTCTGTGAACCAATGTCATTATGGTGTCAAACGTATCAAAACAAGTCAAGCTACCTTTTTGTTTGTTTGTTTGTTTGTTTGTTTTTATCTAAACTTGAAAGATTTTACATTTCAAATTTCTTCTGGTTCCTCACAAAATTATCAATTGGGTTCATAAGTTTTGGAACATACTACAGTGTGTACATCATTTTAAAGGAGCTGTTTGTAAAAATGTTCATGTATCAATCACTTTTTTATTGTCAATGAACACCTTGTAACAAAACTTAAAAAATGAGACCTTCATCAACTTTCTAAGTTGTCTATGAAAGCATGAAAACAGATTTTTGTGTGAAGGTTTTCTCAAAATGTTTTTTTTTTCTTCTTCTTTTCATGCACAAAGCCAGAAATGTCTACTTCAGCAGCACTTACATACACCATACTTTGCAGTTTTCATCAGTCTATAATGTATAATCGGTCTATACAGCCTACAATCAGCATTTTCTGATTTGTAGGAAGATATTTCAAAAAAATCTTCTCTGTAAAATCTTTTAACAAAATGGTTGCATATTTAATTAGATAATGCCTCATTTGCATATTCAAACATAACATTTCAGACAACTTCAATACAATACTTAATGTACTATACTTGTTTTTTTTATTTTTTTTTTAACCATATTCACATGTGGTGTCTTGCCTTAATGGTGTTTATTTTGTCTTTTTCGCAGCATGAAAACTGTGGAGATTGTCCATGAAAATTTCCATGTCTTTTGTCTAATAACAATAAGAATGTGGAATCAATGAGAGTGAGAAAATGTCTGAATTTTCATATTTGCCGGAACTATTCTTTTAATTAGCTATACACAATTGGACTAGGACTGATTCTTGGAAGTGTTTCTGCACTAGTAAGCGACATACTCAGACCAGCAAGGCAAAGGCAGCAGCCCATGTCCAGACACTAATGAATGAAGTTGCTTGTGTAAGCCCTTTTCTGTCTATAAAGGCTTTAAAGGACACTGTGATACATTTGAAATTCCCAGAGTTATCAAAATTCATTTTTTTCCTGAAGCTCTCTACCGACCCAATCAGCGTACATGATGTGAGCTTTGCATTTCTGCTTCCTTTCACTCACCGGACTCTCCTACAAAATGGCATAATGTGCAATCTTATTCTGTGAATTTTCCAAAGAGGCATAGTAGTAGACGGAAAGGAGATGAGGGGGGTTATTTTCCAATTGGCCTTGTGAAAATGGGCAATTTCAAACTCATTTAGGTTTATTTATGAAGCCATTTCCGAATCAGTATTTATTACCGAGGATGGTCCTTTTAAGCATGATTCGAAAATGGGCATTTCTTGAATAGTCTAGTTACAGTTTTTCCTGGACACGGGCGATAAAACGAACTAATATCCCAACTATCGAGGAGCTATGCATGAGTGCAAATGTAATATGCAATTCAAAGGTTTCTATATGGATAATGCAGTTTTACATATGAATCACGCTTATTTGCAGGATCTAAAAGTAAGCTGCAGTGTTTAAGATAGTTTAAAACTGTAAATTGCCCATGCAGCAGCAAGCTACCCATGATTTATAGTTAATCCATAGTTAATCTACTCTACGGAAAGTTACTAACAAATACCAGCTAACCTCAATGAAGCTACTTAAAGAGGGATAACCACAAGTAATAATCTCAGTTAATCACATATATTTACTTGAGGCTTGAATAGTTGAATAGTAAAAAAAAAAAAAAAAAAAAAAAAATCAATGAGGTCTCGGTAACACTTAACAACAAGGTTTCATTAGTTAACATTGGTTTACTACTTGAGTTAATCTCAACATTTACTACTACATTATTAAAAAATTGTATTTGTTAACATTAGTTAATGCAGTGTGAACTAACTTGAACAAACAATGAACAGCTGGATTTTTATTAACTAACATTAACAAAGATTAACAAGTACTGCAACAAATGTATTGTTCATTGTTAGTTCATGTTAGTTAATACAACTATTACTATTGTTAACAGACCTTATTTCATTAGTTTTATGCATTAGCTAACATAAAAGTAACAATGAGAAATATATATGTTAAAGCATTTATTAATCTTTGTTAAAGGGGACCTATTATGCAAAATTTACTTTTACATGGTGTTTGAACATAAATGAGTGTCGGCAGTGTGTGTACACAACCACCCTATAATGGTAAAAATCCAACCACTCCTTTTTTTTTTTTTTTTTTTTTTAAATCCCCATAAATCATAAGCAGTGTCTCAGAACAAGCCGTTTGCAGATTGTAGCTCTTGTGATGTCACAAATGCTTAGGCCCCGCCCACAACTGCTGACGGACTCTGCCCTATTAGCATAGACCCGCCCTGAGTGAACTGTACACAGTCCGCCATGTTTATCTCCTCGCCAGGTCATTTAACAGCAGTATTCAAGTAAGAAATGTATTCTTATTAAAGCTACTAAAGTTAAATTAAAAGCATAACTGTAGGTATTGTATATTACTCTGCTTTCACTTTAATTTACAGATCTAATATATTCATACAGTTTCTTTACTTGCTGTTTACGTCCACAGACGTAACCGACCATGTTTATGTGAACTTTGTGTGTTTTTGACATAACCTTGTGTGTATTTGACAGTTTAAATGCAAAAAGATGTGTAAGAGAACTTAGTTTAATACTCACAGGACGTGACGTCAGACATTCAGCTTTTTGTGTGCGCGTTTCGGATGTGTGTGCCCAGAAAACAATATATCACAAGTTTAGACTTATATGGCTTTAAAACACATGCAGATAATACACTTTCATGATGATGAAGAACTGCAATGCCATGTTAGTTTTTAGCAGAGTGTCTGAGGAACGAGTTGTACAGGCTCCGCCCTCTTCTGGAAAGCGGGGTCAGCAGCTCATTTGCATTTAAAGATACTTGCATGAAAACAGCATGTTCTTCCTTTCACTCAAAAATGGGCATTTACAACATGGTATAGTACATGGTATGTGGGGTATTTTGAGCTGACACCTGAGACTTATATTACATCTTGTAAATAGGGGCATAATAGGTCCCTTTTAATGTTATTTAGTAAAATAATTTCATTGTTTGTTCATGTTAGTAATTTCTGTAGCCACTCCACAGTCTGAAGTCTTTTGCTTTTGACTACGGGTGAATCTTTAGTTGTCACTGATGATTGTCATTTGGACCTTTCTGGATTACGATCCGCCATCAAAATGATAATTTAATTATTGCAGCTGCTGTGAGAAAAGGCTATAAATGATCCGCCGCCTCCACATGCGATATAGCCTACTAGCTGGGACTCCTTCTTCATGTAAACAGACGTGACGTAATGACGCGAAGACAAACGGCTGCATGCTCAAATTTCCCACGGAAACCAATTAGTACCATCCGGATTAGGAAACATTATTACAAGCTTACCGTTGTGAATCGGGCTAAGATAAGGAGATAGTTTTGAACACTGGCTGGTTATGTACTTTCTCAAAAATTGATTTTGGATCATTTTTAACCCCAAAAAGTTACGGGCTGCACCTTTAACTAATTTAGTTAATAATGTTAACAAATGAAACCTTATTGTAAAGTGTTACCGAAAATCCTTTATTACTGGCAATCTGTTGTTTAACCGAAACGGTGTTGAAAATTGCACAGTGTCCCATCAGAAACCATGCATGTTACAGAGTTCCCAGATTATGTGTTATTTAGGTCTTTTTATTTTTTCTTTTATTTTTTGTTTTGTCTTTCTCTTTCCAGTAAAGGTCATGTGCTCACTCAACTCTTTTGTATTCTGGCCTTGTCAGTTTATCAAGCAAATAATATGTTTGTCAGGCATGAAAGCCCGCAGGTCCCCCATTGAACTTTAACCATATGTCTTTTTTTCATTATTTTGTCATACAGGGAATTCAGTCGCCCTGAACAGTAGCCATCAATCCAGCGCATGGCTAGCTGACGCTGAGTGACAGATCAGGCCAAAGAACGGCCACAAGAGAGAATTGCTTCATCAGTTTGGCTATATTTGAGGTTTCCCATTTACATACGGTATAAAGCTATGAGCTTTCTAAAAACATGAAACGTGGAGAGTCTGCGGTGTGTTGGTGTAATCTAGCCAACTTCATTAAGTGTTTGACACGCCGTCATGTGTGGATGCAAAGTGTAAAGTCTATATGCAGTTTATGTGAATTATATGGGGAATATGGGGCTGTTTAAAGACACAAGGGCTGGGAACTGTCTCTCTAGTGCGATTTTTATAACTGACAGCTCAATCTATTTTGCCGAAATGCAATAATAAAAATAGATAAAATGCCATGGAATGTATTTCTGATGTTTGCAGTTTCAACACTTTCCTCATTACTCATGCTGTGTGAATGCATTAGCTGAACTCTGTGATTTTGTTCCAAACTGATAACAGAACACATTATTTTAGCATTTGCTTGGCCATCTGTGTGGCCGCACTGTACGCGCTGCTTTAAAGCGTTTCCATTACATACTTAATTAAGCTCCCATTACATATCCCCTAAATAATGGATCATTAACCGTGAACCCAACCATAGTCAACCTGCCTTTTATTAATATGGGAGGGGCAATTAGAGTGATTTAATGAAGAAGAAGAAAAAAAGCATTCTATTAGTTTGACTTTCAGGTTTGCGAAAACCCATAAGGACCATGCAATAACTAGCCCTCAAAATTAATGAGTCAAAGAAGTATGTGACCATTAACTTTAGCAAACTTCAAGAGGCATAAGAGAAAGCTAGCAATGTATGTTTATTTTAACACTCTTAATGTAAAAATTAATGTGAGCTAAAAATATAATAGCATGTCATAAGTGATGTGGTCTCATAAGTTTTAAGTAAGAGCTCATTTAATTTACATGCTTGAGTGAATCTCATGAAAAAAATATGAGGGTGATGATTCAGGTGTTCAAATAAATAATATATGCTCTCTCCATTTATTGATAAAAGAATCAGTAAAAATAGTAATATTGTGAAGTATTATTGCAATTTAAAATAAATGTTTTCTATTGTAATATACTTTAAAATGTAATTTATTCTTGTGATCAAAGCTGAATTTTCAGCATCCTTACTCCGGTCTTCAGTGTCACATGATCCTTCAGAAATCATTCTATTATGCTGATTAGAAGAAACATTTTGTATTATTTTCAATGTTGAAAACAGTTGTGCTGTGTAATACTTTTGTGGAAACATAATACTTTTTTTTTTTTTTTCCTTCAGGGTTCTTTGATGAATAGAAAGTTCAAACAGCATTTATTTGAAATAGATGTTTTGTAAAAAAATTGTAAAAGTATTTACTGCCACTTTAGAATTTATTTATTTATTTATTTTATTTTTTTTTGCCGAATAATAGTATTAATAAAAAAAAAAAAAATATATATATATATATATATACAGTGGGTACGGAAAGTATTCAGACCCCCTTAAATTTTGCACTCTTTGTTATATTGCAGCCATTTGCTAAAATCATTTAAGTTCATTTTTTTCCTCATTAATGTACACACAGCACCCCATATTGACAGAAAAACACAGAATTGTTGACATTTTTGCAGATTTATTAAAAAAGAAAAACTGAAATATCACATGGTCCTAAGTATTCAGACCCTTTGCTGTGACACTCATATATTTAACTCAGGTGCTGTCCATTTCTTCTGATCATCCTTGAGATGGTTCTACACCTTCATTTGAGTCCTGCTGTGTTTGATTATACTGATTGGACTTGATTAGGAAAGCCACACACCTGTCTATATAAGACCTTACAGCTCACAGTGCATGTCAGAGCAAATGAGAATCATGAGGTCAAAGGAACTGCCTGAAGAGCTCAGAGACAGAATTGTGGCAAGGCACAGATCTGGCCAAGGTTACAAAAAAATTTCTGCTGCACTTAAGGTTCCTAAGAGCACAGTGGCCTCCATAATCCTTAAATGGAAGACGTTTGGGACGACCAGAACCCTTCCTAGAGCTGGCCGTCCGGCCAAACTGAGCTATCGGGGGAGAAGAGCCTTGGTGAGAGAGGTAAAGAAGAACCCAAAGATCACTGTGGCTGAGCTCCAGAGATGCAGTCGGGTGATGGGAGAAAGTTGTAGAAAGTCAACAATCACTGCAGCCCTCCACCAGTTGGGGCTTTATGGCAGAGTGGCCCGACGGAAGCCTCTCCTCAGTGCAAGACACATGAAAGCCCGCGTGGAGGACTCCAAGATGGTGAGAAATAAGATTCTCTGGTCTGATGAGACCAAGATAGAACTTTTTGGCCTTAATTCTAAGCGGTATGTGTGGAGAAAACCAGGCACTGCTCATCACCTGTCCAATACAGTCCCAACAGTGAAGCATGGTGGTGGCAGCATCATGCTGTGGGGGTGTTTTTCAGCTGCAGGGACAGGACGACTGGTTGCAATCGAGGGAAAGATGAATGCGGCCAAGTACAGGGATATCCTGGACGAAAACCTTCTCCAGAGTGCTCAGGACCTCAGACTGGGCCGAAGGTTTACCTTCCAACAAGACAATGACCCTAAGCACACAGCTAAAATAACGAAGGAGTGGCTTCACAACAACTCCGTGACTGTTCTTGAATGGCCCAGCCAGAGCCCTGACTTAAACCCAATTGAGCATCTCTGGAGAGACCTAAAAATGGCCGTCCACCAACGTTTACCATCCAACCTGACAGAACTGGAGAGGATGTAGCGTCTGGATAGATCTGGCTAGTCAATCAACTTTGGACATTTCAGAATGCTTTTAGCCTCCTGAACTGTGCATGTAAATCACGAATCGGCTCCGGCAAGTCCGGGACCAATTGCCCCATTGGCACCTTTGTTACCCCAGTAAAGAAAAACAGAACATAGTCTCACCAGCTCCAGAGACTTCAAAGAGTCACCCTGGTGGGACTAAAGGTGATATGGTCACAGACACTGGCCACAACCCCAATACACACACACATACAGACACTCACAAACACGCATGGAGATTGTGAATGTACATTTATCCTCCAAATATGACTGTGCCAATATGTACCCGTCGCTGTATTTAAAGGTGCATGTATTTATCTCTAGTATATAAGCTTAGCTATGACTCTAGTTGTATTAGTTTTCTTCTAAACGATAAAACTCAAGTATAAACTGTATCTCACCTTTTATGTCTTTGCCATCTGACAAGTTTGGTCTCATTGTAAAGCTTTCGTTATGCTCTAATTGAAAATGTATGTCACATGACTGTAAAATGCATTCTTCTATTTTTAATGGTACTTTGAAGAAAATGTACTCAGATCGGACACTTCATAAACCATGTAAATTAGGTCATAAATGGAGACAAAGAAAGAGTTTGCCCGCCAAAATCGCACCCTCATCATTGGCTGATGTATCCCAGGAGGCGTTCTGGCCTGTTGTCCTTAAAACACAACGACACGCATCTCTCATTGTCTCTCGATTGTCTCTCGCCATTTAACACACGTCTCTCCCGGACGTCTCGGCGACCGCGCTTCCATCACGCGCCCCCTCTCTTCGGGACGACCATCTTTTGGCAACAAGTTTCTTTGTCAAACCCTCTTCATCCGTCGCCCTAAGTCTTCTCTCTTCATCGCCTAGGAGACGGACTCTTTTTCTTTATTTTCCGGTTATCTTACTCTTAAGTTAAACCCTTGTTTGAAAATCCCTCCGAAGAACACCTTCTCGGAAAAGGACCAATCGCTTCAGCCGCACGCACCGAAACTCCTGCAGAAACACGAAACGACCACAGCACCTGAACCTATGCAAGTATAGAACCATTCTTTCCAAAGCGTTTTAAGCTCGATGTGTAAGCTGAGTTTCCTTGCTGGCTCTCAAAGGTTTTAACTGTTAGTAAGTTGCCATTCCTTTGATCACCTCTGTTTTCTTGACTTTACTTTCGTTTTCCATATATGTGTATTGTTTGTGTATGTCTAGTAGTATAGTCTCTGTATCCGTAGTTTCATATATTAAATACATTATATTCATGCTCGATTGTTTTTTTTGCTCATGCAACAAACCCAGGTCACTTTAACGTTTCGATCCAGTATCCTTGCTTTACGCATTGATGCTAGAATAGGAAGTCTTTCTCGTGGCCAGAGAAAAACCTTCCTTTTATAATCGGCTATGAGGAGCTAACGGTTTGCTGGACAAACTAATAGTTTCTCTAAATTATTATCAAACCAGAACTAATCATATATGTGATTGATTATAATTCGTTGTAATTAATTCACAATATATGTATAATTCCCTCTCGGGTCGGTATATGTATTATAATTAATCATAAAGCTTTATGATTTATTATATTCATATATTTCACCCATAAATTAATTAAATACCTGTACTGATTCGCTACAAGGATCTGCAAGGAGGAATGGCAGAGGATCCCCAAATCCAGGTGTGAAAAACTTGTTGCATCTTTCCCAAAAAGACTCATGGCTGTATTAGATCAAAAGGGTGCTTCTACTAAATACTGAGCAAAGGGTCTGAATACTTAGGACCATGTGATATTTCAGTTTTTCTTTTTTAATAAGTCTCCAAAAATGTCAACAATTCTGTGTTTTTCTGTCAATATGGGGTGCTGTGTGTACATTAATGAGGAAAAAAAATGAACTTAAATGATTTTAGCAAATGGCTGCAATATAACAAAGAGTGAAAAATTTAAGGGGGTCTGAATACTTTCCGTACCCACTGTATATATATAGGACAAATACAATGTAACGAAAATAGGTACGATAGGTTTGTTTAACATAGTTAGAATAAGTACAGAAATTTAATAATTGTAAAAATGAAATATTGCATAGTCTTCACTTTATGAAGCTAAAAAAAAAGCTATTCAGTCAAGAACAGTAAGTTATTTTATTTCTTGTTTGATTCACATTAATGACACAGAGCAGCAGATATGTACAGTGCTCAGCGTAAATGAGTACACCCCCTTTGAAAAGTAACATTTTAAACAAAATCTCATTTAAAACAAAAACAAATTCCAAAATGTTGACAAGACCAAGTTTAATATAACATCTGTTTAACTTATAACATGAAAGTAAGGTTAATAATATAACTTAGAGAACAAAATTTTCAGTTTTACTCAAATTAGGGTGATGCAAAAATGAGTACACCCCACTGAAAGTCTCTGGAGCAAAGCTACATTTTAGACTACAAATGTCTAATTTAACAAGAATTCAACCACAGGTGAGTCTGATTATTCATTACACAGGTGTCCAGCAGACAGTTGACTATAAAATGGTGTTAAAACCCCTTCCCATTTCATGCTGTCAGCAATGGCACCACATGGAAGAGAAATGTCACAAGACCTGAGAAAGAAAATAATTTCTTTACACCAGAAAGGTGAAGGCTACAAGAAGATCAGCAAAGCTTTACTTATCAGTCAGAATACTTTAGCAAAAGTTGTACAAAAATTTAAAAAAGATAGAACTGCAACCATCTCACAGAGACGTTCAGGTCGTCCATGGAAGTTAACACCTCGACAGGAGCATCTTCTGATGAGAAGCGTTGAAGAAAATCGGCATGCAAGTTCACTGCAGTTGTTTAAAGAAGTAGAAAGCCAAAAACTATTTCCCGTGACACAATATGGCATACGCTGCAGAGGAATGGAATGCATGGGTGCCGTCCACGAAAGAAGCCTCTCCTAAAGCCCAGGCACAAAAACGCCCACCTAGAGTTTGCCAGGGCTCATGCTGACAAAGATGAAGACTACTGGGACTCTATACTCTGGAGTGATGAGACCAAGATAAATGCTTTTGGAACTGATGGCTTCAAAACTGTATGGCGTCACAAAGGTGAGGAATACAAAGAAAAATGCATGGTGCCTACAGTGAAACATGGTGGTGGCAGTGTCCTTATGTGGGGCTGCATGAGTGCTGCTGGTGTCGGGGAGCTGCATTTCATTGATGGCATCATGAATTCACAGATGTACTTCTCTTTACTGAAAGAGAAGATGCTACCATCACTCCATGCCCTTGGTCATCATGCACTTTTCCAACATGACAATGATCCTAAACACACATCTAAGGCCACTGTTGGATTTCTGAAGAAGAACAGGGTGAAAGTGATTCAGTGGCTCCTGATCTGAACCCAATCAAACACCTATGGGGAATTCTGAAGAGACAAGTTGAGCATCACTCTCCATCCAGCATCCAGTCTCTAAAAGAGGTCATTCTCGAAGAATGGAAAAAGATAGATGTTGCAAAATGTCGCCAACTTGTTCATTCCATGCCTTGAAGACTTGGTGCTGTCATTAAAAATCATGGAGGCCATACAAAGTACTAGATGTAGTAGTTATTGTTGTGGGGTGTACTCATTTTTGCATCACCCTAATTTGAGTAAAACTGAAAATTTTGTTCTTTAAGTTATATTATTAACCTTACTTTCATGTTATAAGTTAAACAGATGTTATATTAAACTTAGTCTTGTCACATTTTGGAAATTGTTTTTGTGTTCATTGAGATATTGTTTAAAATGTTACTTTTTAAAGGGGGTGTACTCATTTACGCTGAGCACTATATATTAGGCTGCTGTCACTTTAAGACCAAATGCACGGATCCATCATACTGATACACATCCAGTTAGCACTCAATTGTTTACTTTCACTTGAGAGATAACCGGCTGTGTTTACATGAATTCTCCACACGATGGGCATTTTGACATAAATTGAGTGTGTATTCAACCATTCAAGTGCAATAGGACAATATAGCAAAATCTCTAATGATAGACATTTTATAACATGGTAACGATATATATTGTCATACTGCCCATTTCTGTGCCAAAAAATAAAAAAATAAAAATAAATAAATAATAAAAATAAATAAATAAATAAAATTACAAATGGTCTGTTATTGGATGTACCAACGAACATAAGAGTTTCCATAGACTCTCTGCATCTGAGCCACTGAGGACACCATGATTGAATTTTAATTATGAAGGAAACTTTCCGAAGAAAGTTGGTGAAGTGTTATATATTTGCGCAAATCATTTTACGCCGGACAGCTTCATCATTGTATTTGTACAAAAGATTAACGTGATGGCACATGCTAGTCAATGAGTTGAATAACTCCACAGCAACTACATAATTTTTTTCCCCGAACGTCCAGTTGCATTCTAAAAGTTGTAACTTCTTCCTGAGTCTCTCCATCAGTGTCCGACTCCGGTTTGAACAATGTAAAGGCTGAACACCTCTACTGAAAATCGTCATTTGGGCTGCGTGAGATTCTCCAGCTTTGTTGTTGTTGAGTATTTGAAGTGTGAGCTGTTAAAGCTCTGCCCTCTTCTGGAATGGGGGCCAGGAGCAGCAGCTCATTTCCATTTAAAGGGACACACACAAAAACAGCATGTTTTTGCTCACACCCAAATAGGAACAAATTTGACAAGCTATAATAATGATCTCTGGGGTATTTTGAGCTGTAACTTCACAGACACATTCTGGGGACACCAGAGACTTGTAAAAAGGGGGCATAAGAGGTCCCCTTTAAGTAAATAAAGCAGAAATTAATTTTTTGGGTGAACTGTTCCTTTAACCACAGTGTTTGTCTCACTTTATATCAGTGAAAACAGTGACTTATGTTCTGAAGTATTAGCAGAGTACAGTGTAGTACATGACAGTGGACATGATGAATCATCCGTCAGCACACAGATGTGATGAAGTACGGCAGGGACTCGACGTCAGTAATAAAACTTGTGCGCTCAGTTTGAGCACATTTGTCCAGACAGCTGAGAAATAGAAATACACAGCAGACTGGTAAATGCCATGCCACAAACACAGAAACAACAACGGCACGTCATCTGTGGTTTAATCATTCTTACGCATTCAGTGTCGGGGACGCTCTTTTTGTAGCGTGATACAATCTGCTTCAAAGCAGATATTGGACTTATCACTTCTTTCAGACGTGTTGGAAAATTGATGTGTATGTTGATGCTTATAAGATGGGAGCACTATCAAATCTGCTCATGTGGAGACCCGGATCTTATCAGGATGTATCTGACAGTCTGCCGGACCTGTGCTCAATATTTCCTTCTTATTGTGTTCGAATGTATATCTAACAGTCTGTTCTCAAATAAATATTATAGGAGGATACAGATACTGATTGAGACATTCACTCGCATTGCTTTCTGGAGAAACACCCGAATGAGCACGTTTCCTTCAGCACTAAGTTGAATAGTTAGTTGTTTACCTAACCCACTATGTACTAAGTTAAAGTAGTGACATTATTAACTTTTTTTTTTTTTTTTTCTTCAGTAGTTTGACAATAGACCAGCCATTATTAAACGCTGTGGTGTATTAGCCGTGTAGTATGACACAAACTGCAATGTAGCATTTTATGTCATATGATATTGTGTAATCTGCAAGATTTCATTTGTCTGGCATATGCAATGTTGGAAAGTCTGATTCATTGAGTAACCCCAGAGTGCAGCCTGGACGATTGGGGCGGGGCGACACATTAACACCCAATTTCATTGGCTTATAATACAGCAGATGTCTATATGTCATTTTCTTTCTTTTACAGTTAATGTTCTAAAAGTGAAAAAGAAAAAAAATCCTCTGTAGAGAATCACTAGACCGCTATAGTTAGTGTGCCTCCTCTAGCCACCATTGGAATGCAATTATATGTTAACAGCTTGTTTGAACTTTAATGGATATTCACTGTTACACTGACCTCCATTTGATGTGCTGGTATTTTCCAGAAATGAACGTATGTCAGAATAACTTCTTGGAAGAACCTCTTACTGAGCCATAAATATCAGCATTGATTAAGGGCGCTGATTGCTGAGCTCTTGAGTTTGCACTGTATCAAAAGACAGTCCATTCAGATCTACTATATTCATTTATGTTCGTTAATTGCCGCTCCTTCCAAGATTGTGCAGTGCTTGTAAGTGGTTACGGGTTACACATTTTTTGTTGATTATATAGCCATCATGTCTGCTGACGCACGTCGTCGGGTAGAATACGGAAAAAGTTGACAGCCTTGGGTTGAATTCATCAGAGATTAGCTTCAAACGTCCTCAGTGCCAAACCTCTATGAATGGGTATTCAAGCAAAAAGCGAACACCAGTCCATAATCACCTTTTTATCCCTGCCGTAACACTCTGCACTATTCAAGCACATGTTAATTTGTTAATTTATGTTGAGCGCACAAGAGGGATGATTTGCTCAGATGCCCTTCCCTATTCCAAGCCAAATAAATTGAAGCATACTTTACCGACCTGCATACCAATATGCGCAAATCTGCCAATCGATGCCATTTTTTAATTGAATTTAGATGAAGCCCTTTTGTATTCTGTTTGATCACTGTTCCTTTCAACCAAACCCTCTCTCTTCCTCAAGCTATAATAGTTCCCATGTTCCAGTTAAATTTGGCCTTTTGTTTCAGACAAATTGGCTGGATTCATTTTGCTGGCAAAACCCAACGCTGGAACCATTAACGCTCCAAAGAACCTGAACTTGGAATGTCATTAGTCACTGAAGAAATGCTTAATCATTCCTCCCGCTGTTATTGATTTGCCATTAGACGGCGACTATTTAAAGCAGACCTTGTTCAGGAATCTAGGAGTTACCAAACAATGTCTCTTAATCACAAAAATCTGCTGAACAACCTTGAGGGTCTGTGTCTGGAAGAGTCTGCTGGTACCCATGGGGAAAACACTTTAGGTGGATATTTGACTTGTTTGGAAAGAATAATGGTGTCCGTTTCCTTCTTTTCTACTCGTTTGATGGCATTTGTAAGAGCCAATACACATTTTATGATCATTAAGAATGTCTTTTAAAAAGTAAAGAAACCAAACAGGGTACAAAACTGCAATTTTTTTTTTTTTTTTTTTTTTTTTTTACTGTATTGATGCAACCTTCTGCATTGATTATTTTCCTTTTTGGGGTCAGTACGATTATTATTATTATTAATGCATTCAATTGATCAGAAGGGACAGTAAAGACATTTATAATGTTACAAAAGATTTCTATTTCAAATAAATGCTGTTCAGTTGAACTTTCTATCCATCAAAGTATCCTGAAAAAGTAACTTTTTTCAACATTGATAATAATAAGAAATGTTTATTGAGCAACAAATCAGCATATTAGAATGATTTCTGATGGATCATGTGACACTGAAGACTGGAGTAATCATTAACGGAAATGTTGTCTGTAAAATTAATGTATCATGTCCCGGCAGTACATTTTCCTTTTTTTAAAAAAAAACAAAACAAAAACAGTGTATCACATTAAGGGCCCTATTTTAACGATCTAAGCGCATGGTCTAAAGCGCACAACGCAAGTGCACTTAGGGCGTGTCCAAATCCACTTTTGCTAGTTTAAGGATGGGAAAAATGGTCTTTGCGCATGGTCTAAAAGGGTTGTTCCTGTTCTCTTAATGAGTAATGGGTGTGTTTTGGGCGTAACGTGCAATAAACCAATCGGAGTCTCATCTCCCATTCCCTTTAAAAGCCACTAGCAGTCTATTTCAGTTGCTTCAAAATAGTACAGTGCGCCTAAACACACTTCGTTTTCAGACCAGCACGCCTATGGGAGCACAAATGGGTGCAGATGTATTTGCTATTTAAACAACGTCGCGCTGGACGTGAAAATGATAACTGCGTCAGGCTGAAACTAGCAAAAAACAATTGCGTCGCGCCTGGCGCAGCATTGCACAGTGTGTATGATAGGGCCCTAAATGTAGCAGTCATTTTGATTTTCTGCTGCTTGTAGCTACTAATGGCATCTACTTATAATGATCTAAAATTCCAAAATATTTTTTTTAGACAATATGGGTGATGGAGTTGACATTTTATGTTGTGACAGAAAATAGCACAACATTACCTAAATGAATACAAATCTCCTCTAAAACTGCCCAGAGCCTGACAATGTTGAGCTCATAGTAGGTGAGTCAGAGGTGATTCAACGTTTTCAGTCTTTGGGGCTCTTCAGTTCTCTTCATGAGCATGAGCTGATGTGGCTCTGAGGAATATTTCTTGCCTTAAGTGCAAAAGGTCAGGAGTTTGAATCTTGCTTGACTGAGCTTTTGTTCCAAAAATGTTTGCATTGTTTGGTATTTGTAATGTGGCATATTAGGTTGGAGTTTATTTGGTGCTGAGACTTTATAAAAGAGGGCAAAAGTCATGCTTCTTTTAAATATGCATACTTGTATTTTAAGTTTGTATTATTACTATGATTTATTTTGTGGTTATGGACGGGATGTGTCTGCTGTTAAAATTAATTTTAACAGTCACTTTTTTTTTTTTTTTTCCTCAATGATTTACAAATCAGAACTGTGTTATGTTTAAGACCGCTGTTTTTATTTTGTTCCGTTTGTTAATTTGGTCTACATTAACCTATATATAATAATCTTTTTTTTTTTTTTTTTTTTTTTTTCTGTTAGAATTAATAATGTTTACTGTTCAAGTAATGTCTGATCACATTGTTGCATTTATATTACTTCACTCTATTTCCTAAATTATTTACTTTAGTTCATTTAAACTAGCCATCAAAACTAGGCATTTCAAAGATGCAGACTGTGGAGGAGTTCAGTCCAGCCTGCGGGAAGGAAAACAAATTAAAAGTAAAATATGCTAAAAACATTCATGACCATTTATTATATCAGAATAATATTTTCACGATATTCTAATTTTAGCTACAGCAGAACAGATAGACTTTAATAGGTTGTGTTGCATGTTGTAGCTTGCAGCACCAGAATCTTTCAGTTACACAAAAATGTACCTTTTCATCTGAAACTGGACCTATGAGAAACACAACCGTCAGCAACAGCCTTCATTTACCTGCTCTGTTTGTATAAGTCTCTCACAGAAATATTGACCACATGGACAGATGCAAGAAAATATTAGGTATTAGAGAAAAGTGAATTTCATCTGTCTGTCCATCCATCCGTCAATGGATGTGCATCTGTCCATCCGTCTGTCCAGCTGTCTATACAAACATCTATTCGTCTATCATCCATCCGTCCATCCATCCATCTGTCGATCTATCCATTTATCCATCCATCCATCCATCCATCCAACTGTCTATACATACATCCATTTGTCTACCATCCATCTATCTGTCCAACTATCTATACACACATACATACATCCGTCCATCCATCTATCTGTCCATCTATCCATCTATCATCCATTCGTCCAACTGTCCATCCATCCATCCATCCATCCATCCATCCAATGTTCTAAAATATCTGTGCACTGGTCTGAGGACAGAATCCCATTTCTGTCTGGAAAATGGAAAGATAATGACTTTTCGCAATTGCAACTTCATATCTCACAATATGACTATATCTAATAATGCAACTTTCACAACTGCAACATAAAAAAGTCAAATCATTGTGAATCATTATATCTCAGAGTTGAAACTTTATTTCTCAATTGTATCTTGTAATTATATCTCATATTATTTCATATTTTAAACTTGATCTCACCATTACATTGTTTTCTATAAGTGATTTTAGGGGTAGTGAGTCATGATGTCATAATTTTGATATAAAATGGAAAATGAAATGGTTCATGTCTTCTAGAGATCATCTCTGATTAATTATATAGAGTAAATTGTTATTTTAAAAAATAATTGTAAGCAAGATGTTTTTGTGTGTGTGTGTGTGTGTGTGTGTGTGTGTGTGTCTGTGTGTGTCTGTGTGTCTCAAGAATCATGAGGATGTTATTGGATGGCAATATTTTTTGCATACGAAGTCAAATTGTGTGCTTTCTTGGTAAATCAGCTTTTGTCTTGTCCTATTCGAGTTTATTTATTTGCAAGAGACTGTGTGCAATTGCAGATTAGCATTAGGTGAAACAAGTGAAAGCTATCTGAACACCAAGCAACATATCAATATCTAGACACAGCCCAGCAGGCCAAGATATTGACAGGCAGTTTTCCAAGCCTCTGGTTAATGGTTTGCCTTTCCACATACAGATTTAGGTATAAGACAATGACAGACTTTTCATTTCTAGGTTGCCTGTGGTGCATGTCAACTGCATGCGGTGCAAATGATCAATTCTAAGTGATGATTTTTGTCTAACTGCCCCGAAGTTACCACTGAGTTCCACTGACTAAATGACAATGAGACAATTCAAAATTAATATATTTGTTTCTGATTTGTTTTCAGAGCACTGTATATCTGCTACTTATTTCTTCTGAATGACAGCAAACTCTGACCACAAGTCAACATAGAGGGCCATAGTTACGAAACACGGCAAATTGGCATCAGACTGCAGTCCTATAAAAGCATGGATGAGAGTGGAAAGTACTGACAATGCACAAATTAAAGCACACAGATGCAGCAGCTCATTTCTATTATGACCAATGCAATATAATAAGAGCAGTGCAAATTAACGTATGGTTGCAAACAAGCGGAGCCGATGATAGTAGGTGCAGGTAATCTGCTAACAACACAGACGCAGCAAATTGAGGATATGTTTACATGAAAACGATGTACTAAAAATGAAAAAGTTTGTCCTTTGCGTCTTTCGCGTACAGATGTCAGCGTTGTCAAAATGATTCCCATTCACACAGATCCATGAAAAAGACTAAAAGCGCTTTATTCTGCTGCCAGGCCAGTAGTTGGCGATGTCACTTTGTAAAGAAATACTATATGCCTATAGACTGAACATGTAATACGCATGTGTATGACGTCACCATTTTCACAAATTCACATTTTTGTAGTTTACACTGAGGTGATAATGGAATTATTTTCAAAAACTTGCACTTTGAAACCCGTTTTCAAAAGTTCTCATTTTCAAGCCCACAAAAAGCCCTTGTCGTGTAAATGAATAGACAAAACGTATAAAAAGTTTCCTGTTTTTAGTTAAAAACGGTGTCTTGTAAACAGCCCCTAAAAATAACGTGGCCTACTTGAATATTTTGAATTTGGACTGCAGTACCCATTTCAACCACTAGCTGTCAATATTACATACTGCACCTTTAAAGTAGCTGCTATATGATAATAGTCAATCATCTAGTTATGATATTATGTCTGATGTGTATAGCAGATTTGCACAATTTTATTAGTTCCAACAAATGCCAGCCATGAAAAGTTTGTATGAAATGCCATCTGATAAAAAAAAAAAAAAAAGTGAATCCCCATTATATAAATACAAACATAAAATTTTATTTTACTTCCTATTTATATTTGTATTTGATTTACAGGCACAGCTTTAACTTGAAGAAAACAGAAATCTATTTATTATAATATGCCCGAACTCTTAGCATATTACATAATCGCTAACTACACACACATCAATCAGGAACAGCGGCTTGTTTCTCACCTCAATCATCTTAACAACTAACATTTACTTGTATGTTTTGGCTGTTCCGCGCCACTATGCCCTGACGTCTGATAGTGCAAATGAATGAATATTCATCGCGGTTTGCTATTAATCACAACAGTGATCTGTCCTTGAACGGCACAGAGAGATGAGTTATCGGTTCTGTTTGAGGACGACGTAAGAACATTACTAAATGCCCAGGGTGGAACTTCACTGGATCCCTGTGGCGTTAGACTCACCCCTCAAAAAAGCATGTTTGGGACAAACATGATAAGGACACTATAGAGAAAGACGTGTGGTTTCTGAGGGGAATAATGAATGACTGGCTTAATGTGTTTTACTTAAGCAATTAAACATTCAGCAGCAGAGGCACCTCATTCATAAAACATTTTTATTCAAGCCCTGTAAATATTGAAGGGTCAGAACTCTATTACTTGCGCTCATTTGACAGGTGATTAATCCCATGTGCTGTGGATGTGCATGGTGCATATTTAATAAAAAGAACTGTATGCATGTATATCAATTTAAGAACATATAGTTTTTTTGTTTGTTTGTTTGTTTGTTTGTTTTTTTGGTTGTTATATATTACAATTCTATTATATTGTTTAAGAACGTACAGTATTATTTATAATTATTTTTTATTATTATATAAAGTAACATTATATATTATTTATATATTAAAATAACATTAAATAATATGTTATTTTAGTTATTGATTTGTAGTGTTTTTTTTGTTTGTTTGTTTGTTTGTTTGTTTGTTTTCCCCCAGTAATGTATTCAATGTTTAGTATATTTCTAACTTGATTACTATAGTAATTTTTTAAGGGTGGCATTTTTTTTTTTTTTTTTTCTATGTTAAACTGCTTTCTCTTAAGCCATATATACATTTAAACATAATATTTGTGATTTGATTTCCCCATTGGTTTAGCAAGTGCCATAGTTTGGCCCAGGACTATATGTTTTTTGACCAATGTTTGATTGGGAAATCTGCTTGAAAACATTACTATTTTATTTGGTGACATTTGCTAGTCTGGTTTGTAGTTTACTGAAAGCTAATCAGCATATTTGTAAGCTGTTTAAGGTTGCTAAGCATTGTCTTTGAACATGACTTTGACGTACCATTTCAAAACAAAGTTTAATCAAGTTACAATAAACTGCTCTTTCTGCAGGGTAAAACTTAATTCTTCAGTATCACCACAATTTTATTAGTACCATATTTTTTGTTCTTATTTTACAATTTGTATCCCAAGCTGCCAGCTGGCAGTAACTCGGACAATAAATTATATACACTTTCTTGTAAATTGCTTAAATAAAGCAAACAGCCTGCCAACAGAATAAATGAACATGCACATGTTAATGTAAAGCAATTTAAGTTAAGAATACTGAGCATACTTACAATCCCTGTAATGCTGACTTCAGGTCCACCTGGGATATTTCAACTTACAGTGTGATGAAGTGATTTTGGATGGGAAAATAATTGATGCATTTTACAATTTCATAGTTATTTCTCTTTTCTTCACTTGCCGACATATATCAGGAGCTGTATAGCACTGGAACATGTGTTTGTGTGTGTGTGTGTGTGTGTGTGTACTGTTTAGGCGCCGTTCACACAGAATGCGTTTTTCTATTTCAATGCACTACTTTTCCATTGTTTTTCTATGTAAACGCACTAGACGGACATGCATGACCTTTATGCTCACGTCTCACGTCTTTTGCAGCGCCTCACACATGAGCGCCGCATTTTTAAGATGCCGTGTCAAGTTAAAAGAATTTCAACTTTTACACGCAGTGACACTCATCAATGTCAGTTCCAAAACAGTGGACCAATCAGAAGAACCTGGAGGCGGGGCAAACGTTACAAGCTTCTGTTTACAGAATTTACAGTTTTATTTGTTCGTTATTGCCGTTATTGCATCACATCTCAAAAACGTGTCTCAAAACCCTCACATTCTGCACTTTTTTAAAACCATTCCTGAGCACTGCGTCTCGTGTTTTTAGACGCAAAGACGCTGTCTGAATGAGCCCTTACACTGTCGAAATAAAAACCATTTAAATCAGTTGGATAATGGTTGCTTCAATCCCATCCAGCTCATCCAACACAAGCTGCAAACTGTGTAGAGTCGTAAATAGTGCAGCAGGAATCAGAGTTCACTGATCGTGACGAGATGACTGACGAGACCATGGCGGGTGATTCGTTGCACAAAAGAGCCTAAGTGTCTGACAAATATCTTGTAGAATGCGAGCTCAGCAACGCCGCTCCCTATTCAGAGTACGCACGATCACGAAATTGAAAGCGAAAGTAAAATGCGAGTGCGCATTCAAACACGATTTCAACACCCCACATTTTAAAAGCGGCTCCCTGATGCATGCAAATATCGCAAATACCAAGTTGCCAGGGCACATTTCATGTATTTGTTCAGTTTAAGTATTAATAATAATAATAATAAATAATAATTAAAATGACAACAACATGCAACAAAATTACTAAAATCTGTTAGCATTCTGTTAGCTTGGCTGGTGCAGAATAGCATTCTATTGCTTCCGGCATGGTTTTTGAATTGACACACCCCAACTTATGACATTGTGAGGTTCATGTGTGCTCTTATTGTAATTACGTTCATCCTGACAAGACTTGGAGGCAGCAAAAGACTAATGTTAATCACAGCCGCTTTTAATTAAGCGTACGGCTGAACTCAAGAGTCAGAATGAAACGAGGTACATGTCGCAACTAATTTGACTCTGTGAGTTCATCTGAGAAGATGCCTTCGCATCTTTTGAGGCAAGGGTTATCAATGATGAGCGTTACTGCAGCTCTAGTTGAAGTTTATTAGAGATAATGGCAATGCTGACGATGACTCAAGCTTGTTCAAGCTAATTATTGATATTTTAAAAGATGAAATGTGACCACAAGGTCACTCTGGAACATTTCTGAGAAAATAGCAAAGAACAGCCAGCGGGAATGTTTTGACGCAGCTTTGGATATCAGCACTTTAAATGGGGCCTAATACATGCATAAGCAGTCAAAGCCTTGATTAGAGTCTTGCAACTTTTAGGCTGACGTGAAGGAACAGAGTTTAGGGGGAAACCATATTTGACTTTTGCGAGAGCTCACAGAGCACTGTGCTTCAGCAGTAACGCTGGTTTATGATCAAGTTTGAATGAGAACGCTCTCAGTAGATGAATACATAACAGTGAAATGGGAGCTGAGGATGGTGATGATCTGTATGTGTTATAGCTCTGGGCCCAATTAACTCCTGCTGAGTCACCAGAAACCCTTCTTTTTCTTTTCTTTTCTTTTCTTTTCTTTTCTTTTCTTTTCTTTTCTTTTCTTTTCTTTTCTTTTTTGTAACACTTTACAATAAGTTTTCACTTTTCAACATTAGTTAACTACTTTAGTTAACAAGAAATAACAATTAAAAATAATTATAAACATTTCCTAAAAGATTATTAAAATTGGAATATGTTGTATATGTTAATATTATTTTGATAGCTAACATGAAATAACAATGAACAGTTGTATTTTTATTAATTAACAATAACAGTTAATCTCTCTGTCTATCATATGTCTCTACTCTACTGTTCTATCTATCTGTCTGTCTGTCTGTCTGTCTTTCTGTCTGTCTGTCTGTCTGTCTGTCTGTCTGTCTGTCTATCTATCTATCTATCTATCTATCTATCTGTCTGTCTGTCTGTCTGTCTATCTATCTATCTATCTATCTATCTATCTATCCGTCTTAATAATATACATATAAGCAGTTATAATCTGTTTTAAGATGTCCATGTTACAGTGTAATTATACAATTAAATAACTACATGTACTTACTATATGGTTAGAATTTTGGTGTGGTTTAGGGTTAGTTGCATGTAATTATGCACAATTTATAGTAATCATTATAGTAACTACATGCAATGTATAACAAGGACACTGCAAAATAAATTGTTATACATATATACAATTAGGTAGTAGGTTGTGAATTTGCTTTGTGTAAAGTTTGAGTCTGTGAATTGGAATCTAATCTTAGGATTCAGATTTTAATGTGCAAATCTGCTCCATGAGTCTCAGTGTGTATATTAGCGCTGTGTGATTTATAGTTGTTTAGGTGTGATCTAACTGCTGGTGTCCTCAGTCTGTCTGCAGTGAATGAATGATGTCAGAACGCTCCTTTATCTACTCACTCTCTATAATGGCTCCCCTGGTTTATACAGCAGAACAAAACGACCTCAGATTAACCTGGTTTCTCATTAGCAATCATGAACTGAATATGGGTTTGATATCAGTGTGGGGGGGCTTTCATGTCTTTCTAGTTTACTGGAATGACAAATATAATGGATATTTATCATAAAACATTTAATGTTCTTGTTTTGCTTAAATGAATATGCTTGTGTTTTAATTAAGTATATATATATATATATATATATATATATATATATATATATATATATATATATATATATATATTAGGTAAAGAGATTAAAGGCTAAATTGCCAGGTTGTTGTTTTTTTTTGTTACCCTCAGAAATGGCAAAAATGCTCAAAGTATGATTTACATTTCACTCCCATGTTCATCTACAGTATTTGTGATATAATAAAAGACATCGTCCATCTTTAAAAGTTAAATTAATTAAATGTACTGTAGAATAATGAATCTATTGCATTTCTTTACTTTTTAAATTATGTACAGAATTTATTCTCATTTTTAAACGGTTTATAGTCTTAAACACTGTAAGAGAATTAGCATTTTTGAGGAATGGATTCCCTCAGGAGAAGAACAGAAGAAAAACAGAAGAACCATTTTTTCCCCCATTAGTGTGAAGAACATTTTAATAAACTTTTATTTTTCCATAAGAAACATTCTGTGGAATTGAAAGGTTCTATGGATGTTCACGAATCTTCACCGAACCATAAATGCCAATGAAGAACCTTTTTATGAGTGTAGCAGATTTCCATTTATGAATAAATTAAGTGGTTAACTTTTCTAGGATTTTTATTTTTTTTATTTATTTATTTTTTACTTCTATTCTAAAAGCCCATATGAAATTCACACGGGAATCCACGGCAAATTATCCTTCCAGCGTGGCCTACAAATTGTCATCATGACTGAACAGCTTCATTATAATTATATAATTAAATGTTATGTTATATAAAGAATAGATTTGGAGCTGAAACATGCTCATGTGTCATTCATGATGACAAACACAGATGATTGACACATGCTGTAAATGTGCATTGACTCATTATACTCCGGGCTGTCCTTGTTAATGTTTTAATCAAACATACCAGGAAGTTCTGGAATATTCACACCAGCACTCACTCACAACTGCCGACATGCATTAATTCCGTTCCGTCCATTATGGCTCTCATCGAAATGAGAGCTACTGTATCCCACTGCTTTAGCTGTACAGTGAATGAGCCTGACTTCATCCAATCTTCTCCCATTCCCTCTATCTGTACTCCCCCTCATTCTCTATAGCAAGACCTGGGTCACTGGCAATTTACCAAGAGTTGTGGTCTCTCATAATGCTGTAGTTATTTGTGGAAGACAAACAAAGCAATGCCCAATTATTTGGATTTACTGGAGGAATCCATTTCTTGGGATTCAACATTCAACATTCAAAGTGTCCCTTTTATCCTGCACCATCAAAATGTCACTCTCATTTCAGAGGATTCCACTGGTTTTCCCAAGGGTAAAATCTCAACATTAGTATATTCTGTCATTTATTCAGACTCATTTTGATTGAAACCCATATCATTTTCTGTCTTCCATAAAATTTATTTAAATGTCTTTTCCATGCAGTGTACACTAATTTTCAAAAGTTAAATCTTCTGCTCATCAAGGTTGTATTTATTTGATAAAAAAAAAAAAAAAAAAATACAGCAAAAACAGTAATATTTTGTAATATTATTACAATTTAAAATAACTGTTTTCTATGGTAAGATGTTTTAAAATGTAATTTATTCTTGTGATCAAAGCTTAATTTTCAGCATCATTACTCCAGTGTCACATGATCCTTCAAAAATCACTCTAATGTCCTGATTTGCTGCTCAAGAAAAAAAATATTATTTTTATCAAAACATTGATTTGATGAACAGAAAATTCAAAGAACAGCATTTATTGAAATATAAATCTTTTGTAATATTATAAATTACTTTGCTGCCAATTTTGATCAATTTAATGCTTCCTTTCTGAATAAAAAAATATTATATATATATATATATATATATATATATATATATATATATATATATATATATATATATATATATATATATATATATATATATATATATATATATATATTATTATTATTATTATTATTATTTTAAATAATTTTTATGGAAGATTGTTTCCGCCACGGAATAAAAAAAAAACTATCTCACAACTTTATATCTCACAACTGAGTTGTGAGATATAAACTCGCAATTGTGTGTTGTAAAGTCAGAATTATGTGACATAAAGTTGCAACTCTGACTTTTTTTCTCACAATTCTGAGAAAAGAAGTTAGAATTGTGAGAAAAAATAGTCAGAGTTGCGACTTTATATCACGCAATTCTGACTTTACAACACACAATTGCGACTTTATATAATTTATATAATTCTGACAATATAAACTCGCAATTGGGAGTTATGAAGTCCAACTCTGAGGGGGAAAAAAAAGACTGACTTTTTTCTCAGAATTGCGAGTTCTGCCTTTAGAGTTCGCAATTCTGACTTTATAACACACAATTGCAAGTTTATATCTCACAATTCTCTTGTAGTGAGGAACTGAATTAAATGTACACATTTTTTTTTTTTTTTTTTTTTTTTTTTTTTTCTGAAAAAAACATTCATATAGCTCTTAAACCTCATGAACCAAAATGTGTGGAAAAAAAAAAAAAAAAAATAAAATAAATAAATAAATAAAAACCCAGGTCCACATATCGTCGTTGAAGCCTCTTCTGTGTTTCTTGTATCATTTAAACATGATCATCATTTGATATACTGGTGCTCTTTTGGTGGTTTGGTTATTTTTTTGAGTTTGTCAGATGTGGTCACTACAGTATAACTGTCGCAGTATGGAAAAGAGCTGCAAAAATAACATGAGGGTGAGTAAATGACAGAAATGTCATTTCATAGATCAACTATGCCTTTAACTATGAATTGGGCCAGTGCATTCCAGTCTTGTTTTGCTGGTCTGCAGGTTTGTGAACAACAAATAGGCTTTTGCACTAAAATTTGTCTGTCAGAGAGGGAAATACCACAACATAGTAGACTACATTTGCGCACAAACAAATCCAACCACTCAGCCACTCATCTCTCTCTTGCAGCCAGCTTTTATAAGATGGTTTCCTTTTATGAACTTATTTTTGCAGGCGAAAGGCAAAGAAACAGTTTAATTTCACTGGCCTCTGCCTGAGTTTCACTTTGAACTGGAGGCTTGCCGTATTTTCTGCTGAAAGACTCTCTTTTCAAAGATAATTGAGTGTCCGGAGCCTCTCTCCGTGTGCTTCCAAATCTGTGATGTTGTCGTGTGTGTGTGTGTGTGTGTGTGTGTGTGTGTGTGTGTTTCCCCTGTCAGGCTGATTTCTCTGAGGTTTGATGGGGTCCATGCTATTCTCTAGCATTTCTTGTCCTACAGAATTTGTTTCTCTTCACATCAATTTATTTCAGGGTCCTGGACGGTTGTCGTATTCAAACATATTCAGATTTCAGTATTCAGGCATGGCAATTTTCCTCTTAGGAAAACATCAGAATTGAAATAGACATGTTTTTTTTTAGTTTTTGTTTTTTTTCCTCAGAGCTATGTGTTCTCATATAAATGAAGGAGGATGTTTTCCACATTCAGGAGCCTTGAATGCAGAATTATATTGTAAAACATCCACCACATTAACGTATATTGCACGGCAAAGCATTATAAAGCGACAACCGCTTGATCTCTACTGTATTGACGACATGTAAGTGCAGCGGTTCAGAATGAATGCAGCCTGTTTTCTGCTGGCAACTGTTAAAATAATAACTGCGTTTGTAGTGTTTGAAAAGGAGTGAGTATGAAAGCAACTGTCTCTAAAGCCAAGTACACTGTAAATCACTTCTCTCGCTCTTTCCCTTAAGCCTTGGCAAACAAAATAACATTTTATTCGTCCATCCATCAGCTGCTTCCTAAATTGAATTACTAAGGTAAAGCATGGACTGTTAAGAAGCCGCTTTAGCTGTTATGTTTTTGCATCACTGGACTTACATAGTAATGTCTCATTGTCTCAAAGTGACACCATATGAGTCTGTGTTATAATGTTATTTTATTTAAATTATACAAGCTCTGTAAGGCCTGAAACCTACTCTACACAAGCACTCAAGCTCAGACACGAATGCTTGGCCGATGTATACATATGTAATGTGTGATATATGCTGTTTAATGTTTGATGTAAACAATGCTTCTATCGCTTTATTCTGCTTCTTCTTTGCTTGTTTTTGGATCTGGATATTCTGTACTCTTTTAGAAGATGTGTAATAGTGCCCCCCAACGTCAAAAACCAATACTATCTCACGACCAATTCGTACGTAATGTACGAGGTGGTTAATTTGTACAAATTTGTATGACCTCACTCGTACGAATTTGTACGATTTGGATTATTGGTAGGTCATTCGTACGTGCGCAACTCGTAAAATACCTACAATACCTACGAGTGAGATTGTACGAATTCGTATTAGCCACATCGTCAAATACATATGAATTGTCCTGAGATCAGGATGGTGAAAACATGGATTGCTGGAGAATTACGTCAATAGTTTCCTTCCAAAGTTGCAAATTTAACTTGTGCGCAAAATTAGAATATCGCATAAACCATTAGCGAATAAAGCACTATTTCCATCCAGTGAGTCGAAGAGAACAAAATCATCACTTCCTGATAGACTGGTGATAAATGTCACTAAGAAAACTAGGAGAAGCCACTGTATATAATAATTTTCTTATATAATAAATTACTTGCGTATTAGAACGCGCAGATGAAACACAATAAACATGTTCTCTTGCTTTCGGAGGCAGATGCTGGTTTTTGGGAACACAGTTATGTAAGACAGTTCTGGGAGGGAATTATACTGAACCACTTTGACGACAGAATTTGCTCAGGCATTTCAGAATGACCAAAACAGTGTTTCAGATGCTGTGCAATGAGATTAGTCCAGTTATGGCATCCCATCACAAAGTCACATGATTTAATTTAATGTCCATCAAGGAATTTCTCCTGTAAATGTGTTTCTATCATAGTTTATATGCATATATCAGATAAAAAAATAATCCAACTCAAAGGAGCGTACAAGTTTTTTATGCGTATTTTTAGAATTTATGCGCATCTTGATGTTTCCATCCAGCAGTTTTTGATGCGATATCCCAAAATGCACATAAAAATAGGTGGATGGCAGCATAATGACAAGGAAATAGTTAATAGCCATGATTATATGAAATTCATGAAATCGTTCCATGATTGTTAGATCGTGTCTATCTTTTGATTTCGGGTTCCAAATGTGACCCGGACACATTCTTGTTTGCGTTTCACCTCATGCATTTTGCTTTAAAGCCTTGTGACATATTAAAAATAGATCATGTTAGATGATGAATCACAGTATTTAGCCATATTTAACAGTGTTCAAGGCATTAGTAATCCTTAAAAGTATTTTTACAGTACACCCTCAAATGAACCACACGAGCCCTTTGATTCACCGTCTCTGAGCTTCATATGTATGCTCACCATGTCTGATCCAATATACAATATCTCATAGTCTCGAGGCCATTAAAAGAAGCTGTTTGAATTTCATTTTTCAACTTAAAAGACTCCCTTGAGCATCAAAATAGTCATTTATCGTGGCCTGCCAAGGTCTTTAGGCTGAAATATGTAAAAGGCAGAGTGATCCTCCTTTTTTTTTCCTCTGATTTTTTTTCCAAACGGATTTTGTGTGCATAATACACTAGCAGCTAGCCAAGTCATTGCATTTTGCATTGTTGCACAAATATAATTCCAGTAGCATGCACTGTAAAACAAGATAAGATTTTTTTTTTTTTTTTTTTTTTTCCAATTCATTTTTAAATGCATCATTATGGTCAGCCGTTTATTTTGCTGTAAAAGTGTTGAGAATGACTGCTGTTGGTGAAAAAAAAACAAACAACAACAACAACAACAACAAAAAAACACTGTGCTCTTCGTTTTTTTGCTGATAGCATTGGGACACCATATCCTGTGTGATTGATTGTTTAGCCGCGGACACATGCCTGGCCAAAGATTTATGCATTAGGACCACCTGTTTCTCCAGGCCACACCATCACAAAAGGTGTCTTGCCGTCTGTAGGTTCAAGAGCGGCTGTTGAGCTTTTTACAAGGCTGTAGTCCAGTGCAATGTTGTCTAAGCTTGATTTAATGCCTGTCGGGCATGTAAAGACTGTGCCCGCTGTCTTCGGTGTCATTAGAGGTCGGATGAGGCATATTCCGATTGATTAGAGGAGAAGGGTTGAAAATGTACTGCCATGTGTTAATGCACCACATGGTTATCCTCGGAAATCTACCCATAAGCATCATAAGGATATTTTGGTTGTGACCTTGCTAAAAGTGAAATGCATGCGTTTATATGCAAAATCAGATGTGTCGGCATAATTTTACTTCAATGTCCACTGCATCTCCACAAGCCCTCCAGAATTTTTGGCTGTCCCTATCATGTGCCCTATGTAGGGCCTGCATGTTCTGTATGTCACTGCGTGAATGAACGGTACAGTTTTGTCTATTACACAAACTCAAGTAGGCGTGATGCCTGCAGTGTTCTCAGCGTCTGCCTTTACAAGCATTTCACCATTTCAGTTGATAGAATCTATAATAAAATATAATAAACTCACAGAAACTCAAAGGTCTTCATGACAACCCGTCAAAATAGAAGTTCAGTTTAACTTGAAGAAATTGTGACAGAAATATATTAATATTGTGCAGTAGAATGTACTTCTTAAAATAATAACAATAATAATTATAACAAACAAACAAGCAAACAAACATTTTATCGGACCCCATTTAAAATGTTCATAAATGATTAAATTGTTTTATGAATTCAACTGATTAAACATGCTTTTTGATTATTAAAATTGTATGATTAAAACAGAATCCAGAAAAAAAATAAAAAAAATAAACAGACAATACAGAATTCAGGAAAAAATAAAATGGAATTTTGGGGGAAAATAAAACCAATTTCATAGGGCCCTAAAAATGTTTTTGTTAAACTTTTTTAAAAACAGTTGTTGTTAAATTGTATGTTTCATGATTTCTATTAATCAGACATGCTTTTAGATTACTAAAATGTATTTTATCCATTAAAACAAAATCCATAAATATTAAAAAAGAACGATACAAAGTTCAGAAAAATGAAAAAAAAAGAATTTGGTAAAAAAAAAAAAAAAAAAAAACGGCCCTACCTTTGCTAAGATAACAGAACCGTGTGTTCTTGTGCATATACAGTAAATAGATTTGAAACCATTCCCAAATCTCTCCAGATCCGTCAGCGCCTTTGTTCGTCTCGTGTGTGCTCTTCTCAGGTCACCCCACATGTCTGCAGTGGGGTCAGAGGTCAGAAATGGCCACTGCAGAAGCTTGATGGTTTTGGTGTGATCTGGATTATTTTTTTCTAGCTGGATGGTCCAACACTGACACAGTCATGGCCTTCTCACAGAAGAAGATGGCTTTTAAAAATAAAACCCTGTTATGTCATGCCATGTGTCCAAGGGCCTTTAGTAGAAAAACACCCCCACAACATCTCACATCCACCCTCATTCTTCACAGGTTCTGTGTGACCTTGTCTGTTTTTATGCATGGTGCCAGAAGCTCAATGTTGTGTCTTGTCTGACGGTAGTGCTCGCCTCCAACCACAATCCAAAGGTGATTCACAAACTTCTGGCACTTAAACTTGTATTTTGACAGTAGCATAGGTAAGAGACCTAAAAATCATAATTTGTTGTGAGTTCATACTGGGATCTGTGACAAATGTAAGCACATGTTTTCATGTTTAATTTTATTTTATGACACATTAAGTCATCTATGACAAGGATTTTGCAAATATTCAGGAATGCTTTGATTATTCTTTTAGACTTTTTATTTTTATTTTTTTCAGATATTTTATTGTTTTATCTAAGGACATAACAGTCATCTTTGCCACAGATTTTGCCAGTAATTCCGAAATTCTTTGTATAGTTTATAATTGTTGTTGTTGTTGTTGTTATTATTGGACTTATTATTTTATATTTTTTTTATTATTTTATTTTATTTTATTTTATTATGTGTTACAGCCATCTTTCCCAAGGATTTTGCTAATATTCTGAAATGTTTTAAATATATTTTTAGACTTTTTGATTTATTCATTATTTTATTTCATTTTATTTTATTTTTTATGACACATTACAGTCATCTTTACCAAGGATTTTGCTAATGTTCTGAAATGCTTCAAATTTATTTATTTTTTTAGACTTTTTGATTTATTCATGGATTTTTATTTTATTTTCTGATGCATTGCAGTCATCTTTGTCAAGGATTTTGTCAATATTCTAGAATGCTTTGATTATTATTTTATTTTTTTAGACTTTTTGATTTATTCAGAGATCTAATTTATTATTTTATTAAAGGACATTGCAGTCATCTTGCTACAGATTTTGCCAATAATTCTTAAATGCTTTGAATAGTTTATTATTTATTTATTTATTTAATTGACTATGATGTATTCATTATTTTATGAGATGAGATCCAAATGGGATATGCTGTGTCTGTGAACACAGACAAACCAAAAATCCAGGACTTCTGAAATGCATGCTCCTCTATAAATGAGTAATCCTCTCGTAATGAAAGTGCACCTTAGGTTATTGGGGAAGAACTGGCCATTTGTGACCACAATCTTCCATTACGACGGTGTCTGGTTTTACAACAATGTCTGCAATCTAATCGGAGATTGAACAAGAGAGGCGTCTCGAAGTTGAATGAATTTAGCCAATGACAACTTGAAGGTTTAGTGCACTTTTCAAAGAACACAATGGAAAGAGTCAAGACTAACTCCTGGATTTATATCTGACATGTAAAGAAGTTAAGATTTTGTAGTGGATGTATTTCACTAGCGTAGTACTCTTGCAGCAACTCTGAAAATGCATAAAGCATACTTGAGTTATGCAGTCTGAACCATTCTGAAATGCACAAAATTGAGCAAGCGTAGTTAGAAGTGTTTGAAAGTGTTCATGTACTTGTGTAGAGTAGGCTATTTTTGGAGTAGAAGTGGCTGATTTACTGATTTACTAAGTCAAGTCATATATCAGCACAAAATAAATAACGCATCAAGAAAATGAAACATTTTTGGGACCTCTGCAATTTCACACATTTACTCCTTTTTTTTAATTGTTTTGCAGTACAGTACTAAAAGTGGTGCTGCACATTTGTATGTTGGCAGTAAGTTTTGTACGGGTGAGTAGCACTCACAATTCCTCCAGAAAAACTAGTTATTTTACACTAGACCTACATTTTAAAAGAAAAGTTTTTACCTCTTTGCAGAGGCGAAGTACAGCGAGTGTGGGTCATTAACTTTAAATGCATGCTGTGCTATGCCTTCCTAATGCGTACTCTAAATGATTTCTAATTCTATATCCCAGTCGTTAGTAAAAATGACTCTGCTGTTTTGAGTGGAGTCGTGCCAGCGAGAGCGGTTACAACCCGTTCTTTAGCCCTAGACTTGCCTCAATCATCTGCTTGATGAGGGCCAGACAAAAGCTAATGAATGCTGAATGTCTGTTTGTTGACAATCCATTTGGCTTTTAATTAAACTTTTAACTGTCCATCGGGCTCCCTCCCCAGACGCCTTGGCTTCACTCCTCAATGAGTCTCATAGCCTTGAAAGAAGAAAAGGAAACAATAGCTGTATTATTGCTCTTTTATCAATCAGTATGTGTCAAGTAATTGAACCAGAATCATATCTGAACGCTAACCCCTGACGCCTCAGACCGCCTGTTTAATATCATTTTTCATTTTCAAACATTTTTCATTGTTTACATCATTACTAATTAAAAAGAGGAAGAGCATAAGGTGAATGATAATGTCTGTTCTGAAGGAGAAAACATTTTAAATTCAAAGCCAATAGAAGGAAACAGTCGAGTTCTGGGAGTATAAATCCTGTTCATTTTCTCTATATCAAAACTGATTTTTAGCCGTATAAACCTGATATTTGCTTCTGTAGAAGCCACAAGCCAATGTGATTTCATCTTAATTTTCATAAGTTTAGTGGCCAAAATTATTCTTGGAAAATGACTACACAAAGTCTTGAGAACATCCGTCCTCCATTCACACTCAAAAAAAAAAAAAAAAAAAAAAAAAAAAAACAGTGTCAAGTGGTTCCACACAACTATATTGAGTAATTTGTACAGATAGCAATTTAGTTGTATGAACAAAAGAAATTCAAGTAAAGCTGACAAAATTTCTTTGAGTAAATACAAATCATTTGAATTTGTCACAGTTGCATAATATTTATATGTGCAGTTTACTTAATGTTATGTTTGTTACGTAAGGTGCACATTTATTGACTTGATTTACCTTATTAAATTAACTATTTGCTCTACAAAATCCACTCAAAATATAACTCATTGAACAAACTCAACTGAATTGAGAGCAGGGATTCCATCCTAAGCATGCATATATGAGTGATCACAGCCTCTCTTCTGCATAATGCCAACCACAAAATTCATAAACATTACATAAACTTCTCTAAATGTCCAACATAACTGAACATTAAACACTAACATAGCAACATCTTTCCCTTTACTGAAAAACACATAAAATAACAATTTAGTCCCTAAATTTACTCCCATAATGCAGTCCCTTGTTAAGTATGCTGGGAACTATGGATCCACTGCCCAGTTAGTTATGTCAATGTTAATTGTGTTTCACTCAGCAATGTTAAGCTGACTGAACAAACACTTAAGTAAAGCTGATAATACTCATTTTTAGTAGAAACAACTCAGTTAAATTAAGTTCATGTAGTTACATGAGTTTTTAAGTAATGTGAACAAGGATGGTTTGAGTGAAATATGATTTCTTTCAGATATCTTCTTTCAAATGAACACAATACATCTGGTCAGAGGTCACTCTTCTGGCAGAACTCGACTTGCGTGTGGCCGTTGTCGGAAGTCACTTAGTTCCTAAAGCTTTAAATAAGGTTATTTTCATTTAAAATCCATCACTTCGCTTCAGAAGGCCTTTATTAACCCCCTGGAGCCGTATGGTTTACTTTTTATGATGGATGGATGCACTTTTTTGGGCTTCAAAATCTCAACCCCCATTCACTACCATTATAAAGCTTGGATGAGCCAGGATATTCTTTAATATAACTCTGATTGTTTTCATCTGAAAGAAGATAGTCATATACACGATGGCTTGAGGGTGAGTAAATCATGATAATTTAAATTTTTGGGTAAACTATCCCTTTAAGTCATATTTACTGTACCACTGGGAAGCTCGGGGATAATTTTGATACCCTAGTTCCTAAGTTGTGCAGGCCATAAACATGATGGAGAAATTGCTGCTGTAACTGTTTTTCTTTATTACTACATCACCTTGTCTTGTCATTAAAGTAGTACATATTCTCATATATGAATAATCATTTGAAGCATAATGTATGCTTTATCCACAGCAAAAATAGCCTGAATTTGACTGAAATTTCAGAATTGTCAGCAAGCTGACTATCTAGATAGTGCGATGAATGTTTATATGGTTATCAATGAAAGGGATGCTAAATATCATTTTGGCTTTAGTAAGATTTTCCCAATAAATAGGCAAGAATAAACCTGGTATCCACCATAATTCCTGTTCTTTCTGACAACAAAGCACTTAAATGTGACTTCAGAGTGGGAAGTAGAAAATTTCCAATAGCATGTAAAGGCAGCATCAGTGCGTGAAATGATGGTTTCCTTCCAAATTCAAATGACTGCAATGTCTTGGAACATCTAGTTTGCTTCAAGCAAACTTGCAGTGTATGGCCTCTGCATTTTCCGTAGCCTCCGGGTTTCCCTTGACAGCATCAAAACTGTTCTTTAAATAAACCTGGGATATCTTAGCATATATTGACCCACTTTTGAGATAAAATCAAGAAGGTGCAATGATAACTGTTTTTTCTTGAAACATCAGCCATGTAAATAGCAAAATTCATAACGACGTGAGGCATTTATATCTCTTTCTAGTTCTTTCATGTTTAGACTTTCACACAGCATGTATCTAAGAGCGGTGGCCCTGTAAGAACATCACGTTAAAGTTTTATCCAGCACGAATGCATGTATAATAACATGACGTGGTTTGCTGAGATGGCAAAGGAAGTGAGAAAAAGATCTATTCATGCACTACAAGCATAAAAACTATTTTATTATGTTGTACCTAATTTATCACTGAATGTCAGCTGAATCATCATAAGTGAATTTAGGGCTGTATTTATTCCTTTGCTGAGCTTCCATAATACACAAAGCATGACAGAAAAGTACTTTCTTTGAAATACTTTGAGATTTCCATTATGAACTGACTATTATGTGTGAGTCAATGTTTAATCTGTTAGAAATTATTTAACTGTGAAATTAATTTTAAACTACCATAAATTGATGACAGTAATGTTTAAAGCATCATATTGATGGTGCAGTGACTGCACAGAAAACTCCATGAATTTCCTTTGATTCACAAAGTTTTACATTTCCCTGGCCACTTGCATTTTTGTTTATGAGACAGGCATGGAAGGAATGAAGGTCATCTATGGTATAGCCTATTGTTGGGCTCAGGGGAGGGAGCTCCATCTATAAATTTTGCTTTGGGCCCTGTGAATTTAAGTGCTGGTGTGGTGTCAGGCCTTGGGGAGGCATTTTGTTTAAATTAAAGTTAAATATAAATATTAAAAAGGGAAAACTAGTTGTCCTCGTTGTGCTGGGGCAAAATTCTGTCATAATGTAAACACGGCAATATCATTTAAATTGGTTTGCTGTTATTTTTCAGGAGTGATTTTAAAGAATTGCAGTTCAGTTACCATGTTTTGCAAGCTGAAGTCTTCCGATGTCATGCGATAAAAATAATGTAATAAACCAAATTTATGTTGTTTTCACCATGGTTGTGTGCCACGAATCTCGAATGGCTTTTAAATTTCAATTTACTTCCTGAATTTGCTTTGAGATATCAAACAGGATGCAGAATGTAGGAATGCTTAGAATTAGAATTTAAATGAATGGAAATTCAAGGAAATCAATATTACTTAGTGTTAGCTTGACAAAGCCAAGTTTTGAAGTTTATTTCAAACACATTTGATTGATTGATTGATGGATTTGATCGATTAATTTGATCGATTGATTGACTTCACTTCAAATTCCAGTGCATCAATTGCGCCCAGAAAGCCGCGTCTCAGACAGCGTGTGAACTGAATTGAGTTCTCTTTCGCTTCTTCTTGCACTTGAACACACAAATTTACACAAAATTATTTCAAAATGCCCATCTTGCCGAATATCCTACTAAACACAGTCGGTTATGGCTCAAGTGAGCGTAAATAGTTGAAAAATAAAATGCACATGTGTATCAGTATATTGGATCTGTGCATTAGCTCTTAAAGTGACAGCAGCCTAATATTCCTGTTGTTGTCTGTGTTTTAATGTTAATGTTTAATGTTAACAACAAAAGGCAAATATGCAGTGTTATCTTACATTATATTACTTTTTTAATTTCTGTACCTGAAAACTACTGTCAGACCCACCTGAAAAGCACTGTTTATTTGATATTTATCTTTGTTCTGTTGAATTTATGTATTTATGTTGGCCTGTTGAATGTTAGATGGATACAATCCATGATTATTTAATGATGCACCAATAAACTAGCCAGTATGCATGCATTTTTGAACTTTGCTCATTTAAAACATGATCAAACCAGTAATCTATTTTAATGAGTAGTTACATCAGAATTGTTTGATCGGCATCGGCGTCCTCATAAAGGCTGAAATCAGTATCGGCCAAAAAATATCCCTACAAGAAGCCAATCCCTTTACGACCCAGGGGCTCGTTTCCACTTCATGTAAGGTCCTGTATCAAGACACATGAACCTGCATGTTAAAGTTCCTGCATGTACATTGACCTCATTGGCAGGAAGTTCCTCTGTGATTAACCTTAATTGTGTTCACTTGTGCTGTGAGCATATTCACCACGACAGGTGATGAGCGCGAGACAGCTGGCTTTAGCCTGATGAATGCTAATCAATGGCACACTGACTAAACTGTATCCTGCTCTCTTTATTCCCAATGGCCGTTGGGAGACTGACAAATCGAGTTTGGCATGCAGTCTCATTTTGAATTCACAGGCTTCCCATTTTGCATTCAGGCTTTGTGTGTATTTACTCCAGAGAGAGTTATTACTATGTTCGAGTTTCTTCTCCTGGGTGGTGATTTGTTGGGAGAACAGGACAAGTGTTCTTCTCTGGCGCTTTACAGAATTGACTGGTTCTCCCAGCTGTTAACGGCACGAAACATCCCTGGGTAGTGCGAACAGATAAGCAGATGTCTAACCAGGTGTCTATGAAGGATTGCAATCATACAAGTAGTCAACTGAATATCATCTGGAAAAGTGGTTCTCATCTGGTTCGGATTGTAGGTCTGTTCCCGATAGGATTGTGGACAGAAGGTAAAAACAATACTTAATGCAAATAACAAATTGCAGCGAAACATGTATAATTGTGCTTAGTTAGAAATTACAGGCTTGTTTTCTTTTAAAAGGGAGGAACTTAAATACTCTTGCTGTATTTTTCCACTATTAGGTCCTCTAAGGGCTCAGGGGAAGGAGGTCCATTCATCCTATATTCTCAGTCTTCCAAAGTCAAAGGATAGCTTTGTAATGAAACAAACTCAAATTTGTATTTCGACAAGGGGTGTGCACCATTCAGAACTCAATTTCTAATTGAAACTGCGATTCTGCATCCTGTTTGCTACCTCAGTGTATTTAAATGCTAGGAATCAAATGTAAGAAAGGAGTTTTGTTGTTGTTGTTCATGTTCAAATCACAGGTCTCTACAGTATTTAGCACAGTTTTATCTGTCAGAAGCTAGTCCAGTAAAAGCTAGTGAAATATTTCAATATCCATTGCAAGTAGTTGGGCTTGTAGAGTTGTAGAGATATTTTATTTTATTTTATTTTATTTTATTTTATTTTAATAAATGATAAAGCTACTGGGTTGCCACTTGATGTCCTGAAAAACAATTGAGAACCACTGATCTAGAATTCATTCAGAAGCATGTGGATCTGTTTTACTGAATGCATCTGCCACTCATTTGTGTCGCTCCATAAGTTGCAGGGTGGCAAAGGTGTTTTATAGGCACAAAAGCACAGCTCCCAGATGGGATCAGCAGTCAACTGTCAGCCAGTAGCACTCTTTACCTGGAAAAGGTGGACAGGAAAGTGGCAAACATTTACATTTTCTTTCATTTGTCAGATAAAAGTAACCTGCACTGCATTCAAGGTATCCAATTTATCAGTATGTGTGTTTACCGGGATTTGAACCCATGACCTTGTCATTGTCAATGCCATGCTGTACCAGCTGAGCTTTCCAAGAAATTGATCTACAAATGCCTTCCTGGAAATAAAACCCAGCTATTGGTTTAGAGAAAGGAATGATAGGTCAAAGTCAAAACCTATGGAGAAAGTGCTTTTATAGAAGGTGTCAATGCATACACATAACTTTTTACACTGGTGGAACACAAAATGGCTTTTCTTTATGGCACAGTATTGATAATAATGGTGAAGCTTCAGAAATTAAAGGTTGCAGAAAACCAGCACTCACAGACCATTACCTGTTGTCTCTTCCATCACCTACAGTACTAGAACATCAATTCTGGGTTGGTATTCTATGCAACTGAAAACTGAACAGAAAAGTATGACCAGCTTAAAGGTGTGTTTGGGATTCAATCAAGCTATGCTCTCTCAGCATTTGTGGAATACTGACAACTAAAGAAAATAATTTAACACATCTATCAGTTACAGTAAGACATACTGGAAGTGCATGAGGCATTTCGATGGTTTAGCAGCAGGTTTGTTTAAAACATTTAAATGAATAGTTTGAACAGAAATACCATCCATCCATCCGGAGCACCACTTTGACAAACCTTGTTTTACCGCTACGTTTTTCCTGCAATGCACCATTGAAATCAATGCACCTTTGAAATCAATGCACCTTAAACTTTAGTATGTAGGTGCCCAAAGACAGAAACTCAAGGGATAGAATAGCCAAGTCACAAACAAAGCAAAATACTTAAGTTAGTTCAATGCATTGAAGAGTTCCTGCACTTGAATGGGAAAGAAATAAAGCACTTCAGGGTACACAAAGTCCAATTCAGCTAGCAGGACACGATACCTGCATTTCAAGGATGTGGATCAATTTTTAAGCCAGTTTAGGCAGTGGGGTCAGAACGTTCAAGAGCGTTTTATAGTATTAAAGCATAAAAATAGCATTAAAATTAAAGTTATGAATAGAGGTTTGAGGCAATTACTCTCCAGCATTTACCAATGTTGTTGCTTCTTTGGTTTTGTGAATAAGCGAAACATCTTCAGTAAATGGAATAGAAAGTTCTTAAAGGCTTTCACAGTGATGTTAAGACAAGCTTATGAATGAGTTTTGATTGACACTCGTGCGTGTTTTTCACTTATGTAGCAACTCTATTGTACCTTTATCAAACACCTGGACAAAACCACCCATTGAAAAGATACATGGAAAGAAAAGTTAACAAATGCAGGATTATAATTCACATACTTTTTTTTTTTTTTTGTCATTTCAAATCCATTTTTACGTATGGCACACTGGAACACTTGAGGTTCTTACCTTGAAAACCTATAGGCTAGTCCGTTAGCATTCTCATATATACATCCTTTTTATATTTATTTATTAATTAATTTATTTATTCTGAACTATATATATATATATATCGTGAGCTTGTTTGCAGTGCACTCTGGGTTTGCATTCTCCATAATGCTGCAAAAAATCAGCTAAAATCAGATGCAAAATGTTGTCTTAGAAGCCAACATAACTAAGGCTTTGCAACAAAGTATGCCTATGATGCCTTTATAATGCTGTATAGTTTAGCTCACCAGGTTTTGGAACAGAGAATATGTGCCACCATGAGGAAATGAATCACCACAGAGTTAGAACAACCGCACTTACTGAATAATGGACGTGTGTGGCTAAACTGAGTCTCGCTGGGCCGGTGATTAATCAGCTGGAGACCTGACACATGAGAGAGACAGACAGCCACACTAAAGCTGCTCATTTCAGAAAAAAAGACCCTCACTATTTCTCACAGTGGTTTTGAAACAAAGCAGTATTAGTTACTTGGTAAAAAGAAGGAGGTCTCTGCCTCAGAGACCCACAGCTTTGAATCCTGCAGGGACGTAAACGAGAGACAGCGAGGAGACAGATACCCAGACAGATTGGTTGTGGCAAGAAAAGGCTTGGCTCGGCTGATTCATGTAAGGGCCAGGCCGGGGTTTCCGTACTCAGCAGGGTCTCAAGGGCCTCGGCGGTGACCTAGATCACGAAACTATGCCTGCAAGACCCTGGAGGGGCTCGCCTCAGCTCTGCAGGGGGACTCTGGCTAACAGGGGAAGATGTATATGGGGTTGTTTCAGAGGCCACGGAAGCCCCAAGAACCCATCAGTCACAAGAGGGAGATAACAGCAAGGATCACCGTTCCATGCAATTTGGTGGTGGTTAAAATGCTAGTCACCTCCTATAGTTTAAACAGACGTTTAAATTATGTATGTATGTATCTATTTATCTATTTATGCATGCCACATGCAGTTTGGACCGTTGCTGCTTGTTTGCAATGCAAGTTATATATATGCAAGTTATTACACATGTATATATATATATATATGTGTGTGTGTGTGTGTGTCAAAAATGAGATGATATTGAGCATGCATAGAGTACGTTCATCAAACTTTTGCTTCACATCTGCTAAATCCCAGTGTCAGCCCATTCAGAAATACTGGTTCATTGGCAGAAACCGCTAAACACCACTTCCCTGTCAACAAAAGCCTCTAAGTCTACAGAAGAACCAGTCGGAAGACGCAAATCGAATTACAGGTGCTGGTCATATAATTAGAATATCATCAAAAAGTTCATTTTTTTATTATAAATTATTTTTAAAAATGAAACTTTCATATATTCTAGATTCCCTACATGTAAAGTAAAACATTTCAAAAGTTTTTTTTTTTTAATTTTGATGATTAGAGCGTACAGCTCATGAAAGTCCAAAATCCAGTATTTCAAAATATTAGAATATTTCCTAAAATCAATCAAAAAATGGATTTGCAAAACAGAAAAGTTCAAGTTCTTTAAAGTATGTTCTTTTGTGCACTCAATACTTGATCGGCAGGACATATTACAGCAAATGACTTGCTCCTAGCACAAATTACTGCATCAGTGAAGTGTGGCATGGAAGTGATCAGCCTGTGGCACTGCTGAGGCACTATTGAGCCTTCAGATCATCTGTATATTGTTGGATCTACTGTTTCTCATCTTTCTCTTGAAAATATCCCATAGATTCAGGTCAGGCATATTGGCTGGCCAATAAAGCACAGTAATATCATGGTCAGCAAACCACTTGGAAGTGGTTTTTGCACTGTGGGCAGGTGCTAAAGTCCTGCTGGAAAAGGAAATCAGCATCTCCATAAAGCTTGTCAGCAGATGGAAGCATAAAGTGCTCCAAAATCTCCTGGAAGATGGCTGCATTGACTTTGCACTTGATAAAACACAATGGACCAACACCAGCAGACGTCACGCCCCCCCCAAATCATTATTGACTTCAGAAACTTCACACTAGACTTCAAGCAGTTTGGATTCTGTGCCTCTCCAGTCTTCCTTCAGACTCTGGGACCATGATTTCAACATGAAATGCAAAATTTACTTTTATCTGAAAAGAGGACTTTCGACCACTGTTCACTGTCCAGTTCTTTTTCTCCTTAGCTCAGGTAAGATGCTTCTGACATTGTCTCTGGTTCAGAAGTGGCTTGGTAGTCCTTTTCCTGAAGATGTCTGAGTGTGGTGACTCTTGATGTGCTGACTCCGGCTTCATTCTACTCATTGTGAAGCTCTCCCAAGTGTTTGAATCGGCTTTACTTGACAGTATTGTCAAGCTTGCGGTCATCCCTGTTGCTTGTGCACCTTTGCCTACCCAATTTCTTCCTTCCAGTCAACTTTGCATTTAATATGCTTTGATATTTCACTCTGTAAACAGCCACCCCATTCAGTAATGACCTTCTGTGACTTACTCTCTTTGTGGAGGGTGTCAATGATTGTCTCCTGGACCATTGCCAAGTCAGCAGTCTTCCCCATTAGTGTGGTTTCAAAAAACAAAAGATACCCGGATTTTATACTGTAGGGATGGTCATTTAATGAAACTCAAATGTAAATATTCTAATATTTTGAGATACTGGATTTTGGACTTTCATTAGCTGTACGCTCTAATCAACAAATTTACAAAAAAAAACTTTTGAAATGTTTTACTTTACATGTAGGGAATCTAGAATATATGAAAGTTTCATTTTTTAAAATAATTTACAATAAAAAAATGAACTTTTTCACGATATTCTAATTATATGACCAGCACCTGTATATGATTTTAAAATGAATGACAGTATGCGTATGAGCCGGCTTTCAATTGCCGAGCTGCAAGTTTTTATCATGTTTTGTCCATCGGCAAAGACAGGATTTCGTGAGTAGCAAATAAACACAAACAGTGTTACTTTTGCTGCTGTCAAACTGACAGAAACGAATGTTTTATTGTCTTGTTGTCCAAATAGGTGGACTTAGAGCTTTTTGCAAAAAAAAAGCACACATGGACTCAGCTGGTTTTGCAGCTAAAGACAGTCAAATTTGTAAAATACCAATGAATTGTCTAAAAGAGACATTTAAAAAAAGTAAAAAAAAAAAAAAAAAAAAGAAAAAAAGAAAAGGCATTTCAATAACTGACTAATAACCTTTTTTCACTGCCATTAAAGTGAAATTACTGAACCTAAACATAGGAGGATAAAAAAGGGAAAATATATATATATATATATATATATATATATATTAGGGTGATGCAAAAATGAGTACACCGCACTGAAAGTCTCTGCAGCAAAGCTACATTTTAGACTACAAATGTCTAATTTAACAAGAATTCAACCACAGGTGAGTCTAATTATTCATTACACAGGTGTCCAGCAGACAGTTGACTATAAAAGGGTGTTAAAACCCCTTCCCATTTCATGCTGTCAGCAATGGCACCACATGACTACATGGAAGAGAAATGTCACAATTTCTTTACACCAGAAAGGTGAAGGCTACAAGAAGATCAGCAAAGCTTTACTTATCAGTCAGAATGCTGTAGCAAAAGTGGTACAAAAATTCACAAAAAAAGCCCACCTAGAGTTTGCCAGGGCCCATGCTGACAAAGATGAAGACTACTGGGACTCTATACTCTGGAGTGATGAGACCAAGATAAATGTTTTTGGAACTGATGGCTTCAAAACTGTATGGCGTCACAAAGGTGGGGAATACAAAGAAAAATGCATGGTGCCTACAGTGAAACATGGTGGTGGCAGTGTCCTTATGTGGGGCTGCATGAGTGCTGCTGCTGTCGGGGAGCTGCATTTCATTGATGGCATCATGAATTCACAGATGTACTTCTCTATACCGAAAGAGAAGATGCTACCATCACTCCGTGCCCTTGGTCGTCGTGCATTTTTCCAACATGAAAATGATCCTAAACACACATCTAAGGCCACTGTTGGATTTCTGAAGAAGAACATGGTGAAAGTGATTCAGTGGCTCCCGATCGAACACGTATGGGGAATTCTGAAGAGACAAGTTGAGCATCACTCTCCATCCAGCATCCAGTCTCTAAAAGAGGTCATTCTTGGAGAATGGAAAAAGATAGATGTTGCGAAATGTCGCCAACTTGTTCATTCCATGCCTTGAAGACTTGGTGCTGTCATTAAAAATCATGGAGGCCATATAAAGTACTAGATGTAGTAGTTTTTATTGTGGGGTGTACTCATTGGTCCATTCTACAGAATTGGTGCAAACTGCTGTCCCACAACCAAAAAACACATTTGAAAAGAATTTATAAATATATTCATAAAATATAATTGCAGCTACAATCAGCATCAAGCAGCACATCAAAATTCATGAGATTATTACTGTTTTTGCTCAAAACCCACTTTAAACCATCACTGACTTCTCATTGTGACCTAAAGTGGATTTCGATTATATAATGGGCAGACATGCATTATTTGTAGTGTGTTATAATGAACTGAATGCTACACCTGCTTAGCATTTCTCATGTAACCATCCTTTGTTGTTATAAAAATACCCTGACCCCCATGAAAAACACATACAGAACATATATTGTCGCAATTATATGTTTATTTGGCTCCGTGGTTCATTTGTAGAAATATTTCTCAGTTGTTTGTGTACAGAACTCAGAACAAGGAAGTGTACGGGGCGTCATCATCCAGAAGGGCAGGAGTCATGATCATGTAACATGATTGGCAGATCTAGAGCATATATGAGGGCTCTCTGACTCATACAGGTAACACACACATACCTGGAAGAACAGCGCTCTGTACGCTGTTTCAAGCTCATCAGATTGCATAATTCAGTGGAAAATTAATAGAAATGATATTCTGTATAAAGAAATATGAAGTAAACTTGAGAATAAATCAATATTTCTCCAAATGTGCGCACTTTTCAACTAAAATCACTAATGGATGCTGATAAGTGAAGCCATGTGAACTCAAATAAATGGGAGGAGACACGATTGAATGTGTAAAGGGAAAAATCTAAAATCTTGCTTTGTTGCGCCACGATTGAATGCGGCTGGTGTGAATAGCTTCATATGGGTCTATTGTTTCGATTCAAGAGTGTCATTGCGTCATACATTTGCATTGCTTAATTGCGTAATCAGTATGAAAGGCGCTTTAGTCTACCATTTGCCGTCGAGTCATAGCCAGTATTCTCTTAAATAGCCTGTGTGAAGCACTTCATCTTTAATAACATGGGATTTTGGCAAAAATGACAGAAAAAAACTGAGTGTCCACATAGCTGCAATAAACTTTATAACCTGTAAATTGATGAAAATGTGATGTACTTACTGCCTTAGATAAGGCCGTTTGAATGACTGACATGTATGTCCGAAATTCTCCAAAATTTGCTAGTCTAAAACCTTGTAAATCCTCAGTCATAAAACGTTAATAATATGCAAATGTCTGACAACTTTGACAATGTGATGTTTAGTTATTTAAAAAGTACAGTGTTTTTTTTTTTTTTTTTTTTTTCATTTTTTCCATTGAAGAGTACAAGGTTTCCGTCTGACAGTGATGATTTGCAATGCGATTGGACAAAAGTACGAGGACACCCCCTTCTAATTAACAGGTTTATTGACTAATTCTAGTTGATACATTTTAATGCAGTACCAATGACGTCCTGCAACCATGGACCAGCTCCATATTAACGTCCATGGTTTTGAAATGAATAGTTCATCATATATGAGAGTCCACATCCTTTTGATTATATAGAACAGATAGATTCTTAGATGAGCATATTTCATCAAATTCAGATGCCCATCTCAAAGAAAATCTTTCCCAGAATGCCTGAGCTTGTGGGTTCGACCATGTCTCTGTCACTAAATGGGCTGGGAATTGGGAAGCTGAAGCCAAATTGCAAAAAATCAGGTGGAAAGACTCTTCAATGTCAGAGTGAGCTAGATGAGGCTTGACATGGGTATTGACCTTGTCATCAGTTCCGTTTTGACAAGGTAAGAAGGCAAGATTGTGGTCAGAGTCCATCATCTTTGGCCTGTCAGTTGCTCTACTCTTTTGTCTATGTGACTTGAAGCTCTAAACCAGAGACAGTTCATCACAGGAGCATATAGTTGTCCTCATTGCACTTGATTTCGAGCATTTATAAAATGCTTTGGAAATCAAACATGCATATCCATCTCATTTTTCTTAACAACTTAATTGTCATACGCAGTGAGTCATTAAAGAGCTACATTTTTTGCTTTAATGAACGTGTCGGCTTGGTAATGTTCCTGCCCATCAGATACTAACTATTCGTTTATTCATTTCTACGAAAATGTTCCAGGACCAAAACCGCCTGAATAAAAGCAAAAGTTCAGTTACTTTTTCCTATTTAATTGGGCTTCATTTTTCATAATTTATTGGCTTATAGACTGTTTTCAGTTTTATTATCTTCTTGCAGAAAGACTGTCCTACTTCACTGGTGTAGTGTATTTTTCACTACATCTGGAGCGTGACATTTTCTCAATGCTGAGACGCACCTGTGGTGTGAAAAAAGGAAGATGGCTGACAGGCGAGACAATGATAAACAACATCATTAATTTTCATTAATTTTACAGGTATGTGAAAATGAGCTGCAAATGCTTGCAAAAACATCACTGCGGTGTTTATCTTCATAAGCGTTGTGTTGTTCCCATGTTAGAACAAAACATTACCAGTCAGTATATCTTTGAAATGCCACAAGTCACAAATGAGAAAAAATTGTCTGAAGAGTGATTAACATAGATGTCAGTGAAATGTCAAAACAAGGCAAGATTATACCAATCCTACATAATTACTATTACAGTTTATTATTGTACACAGTCCATGTTGAAGTCTGTAGATTGTGACAATTGAAGGACGATAAAGACGATAAAGGGGGGTTATATAGTTGCTATTTGTACCTGATCTAAACATAAACATACTTGGTGTAACCCAATACAGTATTCAGGTTTTGTATTAAATTGATATATTAAATCATTTCTTGGACTTTAGATAAACATTTTTTTGCAGATTGTGTAACAGAACGGTCTATATGCAATATGTTCATGCTAACAGAACTCAATTCTCCATGAACAATAGTATACTGACAATTTTCATTAGCATTATATTACAGTGACAGCTGGTGGAGATTGACCAAAGTTGCTGATAGACTTTGTCAACATCCCAACATCAATGATTATATCTACGCTTTAAGATATGGGGCTTTACCACGGCCAGCTGCTCGTCCTTGGATAACACAGATAACAAACATTGTCTTCAGCTATCATGGTGCTACTTAATTCACCAGACAGATGTTGAGAAGAACAGAATTCTTGGCAGGCGTATGAACAGCTGGCCGGTGGTGCTTGAATCTCAGAGAAGTGAAGATCGCAGAGCTCTGCCAGGGAGCAGCTTTTGCAGTAGTCAACTTGAGAAAGGTTATAAGAGTCTCTCTTTAATCAAGTTTTTAGCAGGCTGTCTAATAAACTACATCCCGTTAAAGTTGTGATAAATCAGTGAGATGATGCTGACGCTTATGAGCTCTGCTCTTTAAATATGGCTGGCAGCTCCACTCATTCACAAACACTGTGTTTGTTCTATTCTCGAATGCGATTCCTAAAGGGGATATAAATATTGGGAATTGGGTGGGAGTGGAAAAAAATGTGACACTAATGGCCATATTGGCTGATGCTAAGGTGTATTTCTGGATTCTAAGGTATTGCTAGGATCTTTTGGATGGTTGTTAGTGGTGTTTGATAAGCCAAATCTTTTGACTAGTGTTGTCAAAAGTACCGACTTTGGTAGCAAGTTGGTACTGAAGTTTTAAAAATGTGACGATACAAGCATTTCCCCCTCGCTGTTGAGCGGATTCTTAATCCGTGTCTGTGATTGGCTACAGTGATCAACACTTCAAAAACAGGTTGTAAATAGACATCCGTGATGCTCTTCACTGAGCGCTTACACAGATACACACAGGAGCGTTTGAAAGCAGGCGTCTATCAGTAAATCCGTCTGTCAGCGAATATATTAGGGATCTGCTGATAAATGTCTGCTTTCAAACGCTCCTGTATCTGTGTAAGCACTCGGTGAAGAGCATCACAGACTTCAACATATCTGTTCAGCTCGTGAACACAATGGCCAATCAGAGGTGTTTAAGAATCTGCTTAACAGCGCTCAAAATGCTAGGGGTAAATGCTGGTATTGTCACATTTTTAAAATTTTAGTACCGAATTGATACCAAAGTCAGTACTTTTGACTAACCATAACTCTATTCCAAAACCCTGCTTGCTGTCTGCACCCTACATAGGCAGCTGACTTCTAAGGGGCCGTTCACACAGAACACTTGTTTCCATTCCACTGCGCTGCTTTTCCATTGTTTTTCAGTGTAACCACGTCTTTTGCAGCTTCTCACTCATGACAGCATTCTACAAACTCTTTCTTCAATGAGTTTGTTGCAGTACATTCTTGGATTTGCTTCAAACGATATGATAGAATAAAAGTAGTGTTAATTTTAGTGTTAATATATATATATATATATATATACACACACACACACATACACACACACACACACACACACACACACACACTGGCTGATAGGTCCTTAACTCATTTTGTAGCGATCACCTCATTATATATATATATGATTGGTTGCTGTGGTATCAGCGGACAATGAGCGTGCTGCTCAATCATTCAAATACTTGTTTGTTGTCAGCAGTCTGCAGCGCGCTTTCAGAAACCCTCCACCTTCCCCAGCTCCACCTGTATAGATCTGCTACAGGGTTTATTTCATGCATGTTATATGTGCAGCAGAAGCATGTCTTACATGCTCATAGTCTGTGAACGTATTGGCATTAGCAAGTCTCTGTACTTGCTCTGCAGCAGCAGCAATAATAAATAGCAACAGCAGCAGCGTAGCAGATCTATTCCGCCAAGACCAAATACATTACATTGCCATATACATTACCATGCTAATCTCCCCGAGTTGTCATGACAAATGTATTTATTAATATTTTGAATTGACTTTTATTTTTATAGGTTTAGTCTCCATTTAAGATCTAGTTTTAGTAATTTTGGTATGTTGTCATTTGTAATAGATTTTTTTATATTTTGTCGTGTCAAAGATACATCCTAGGATGTGCTGGGACACATCTTCAGTGATGTTCCTGGGGTCATTGGGCGTTTTGGGTCTTTCAACATCATACGCCCTCACCCAGGTGACCCAGCCAGTGTTGATCAGACCCTGGCTTGTGTCCCAGCAGTACTGGCCCACAGATCACACCTCTTAAACCACAGCCATCTAGAGGCCCTTTCTGCATCCTCCATTGCGGATTTGATGGCTTTCCTCTTCGCAGCCCCAGTAATGCCAAGCAGCGTGTAGATCTTACACAGTGACCGACCAGCAAAGCCTCTTCACCCAACTTCGATGGGCTCACAGTGTGCCTTCCAGCCCGCCCTTCTGCACTCCTCCACCAGCTCCTGATACTTGGACCGCTTCCGTTCATTTGCTTCTTCGATGCAGTCCTCCAAGGGAACTGTGAGCTCCATCAAGAGCACCTGCTTCAAAGTGGCTGATGTTAGCACGACGTCTGGCCTCTATCCATTTGCCATGGTGTGTACTGGGAACTTGAGCTGCCTCCCCAGATCAACTTGCAGCTCCCAATCCGAAGCCGAGGGGAAGAGCCCAGCTGCCGGCTTGAGCTGTGAATATGGCTGCTCCCCGGCTTTGACAAAGGTGATGTTCCTCCGGTTGCAGCTGTGCTTATTGTTGGCTTTAGCTGTGGAGATGGCTATATAGCTTTTCTATATGTTTTTAATTTATTTTTATTTCAGTTGTAGTTTTAGTAATTTTCTTACTTTAAAATTACATTTTCTAATTTCTAAACTTAACATTTGTAATTTTCATTTCAGTTTTTCAGTTTTTATTATTATTTTAGCTTTAGTTTTGAGAATAACTATCCAAACAGGCAGTGCTGGAAAATAATGGTGGCCACACAAAATATTGACACTTTGGGCCCAATTTGGACATTTTCACTTAGGGGTGTACTCACTTTTGTGGCCAGCGGTTTAGACATTAATGGCTGTGTGTTGAGTTATTTTGAGGGGACGGCAAATTTACACTCTTATACAAGCTGTACACTCACTACTTTACATTGTAGCAAAGTGTCATTTCTTCAGTGTTGTCACATGAAAAGATATAATAAAATATTTACAAAAATGTGAGGAGTGTACTCACTTCTGTGAGATACTGTAAGTCATGCTAGAATTTGGCCAAATTTAGGTGTCTTAGAATTAACTGGAGTGTCAGGAGTAGATAGTGTACTTGCCCTGCCTTAAAATGCTGTCTCTGTAGACAGCTCACTGGCTTTTGTAACAGAGCTTATGTCTCCTCAGCTTAAGCTGAAAAGCTCAGTTTCCTCACTATTCTCGGACAAGACCATGGAAGGCGTACATTTACTCTTAATTAGGCTGACCTTTTCCATCCAGGTCACTGCAGGATAGGTGATGAAAAGAACCTTCAGTGAAGGCCATCAGTCTTCCTGAACCCAGACCGCTTTGATTCATATGTTTCATTTCAGCATCCAGCCACCAACAGAACTGACAGCCTGACAAAACGATATCACACTTCCCATCATGCCCCAAAGAAAATGTTAAAGGATTTCTACACCGCTAACGGTACCAAATGGAATTGCAAAATAACTAGATATGCATTTCCTGAAGTAAATGTGAGTATTGCTTACTGGTGCAAAACTTGCTGCCACAGTGTTGGAGTTTGGCTCTCGTTCAAATATGGCTCAAATTCTTTATTTTGTTCATATTTTGAAAGCCAAAATATTAAATGTACAGTATGAGTATTTAATGAGTAATTCACTATTTTGTAGAGGGAGATCAAAATGACAATATTCATCTAAGATTTCCCTTGCACATTTCACCTTTAAAACTGACAAATCTTGAGATCTCCAAATGGTTTTTGAACAAAGACTGTTGTTTACAATGCATGGATTCATCAATCATCATAGCGTTCCCTAGCGATTTTTTATTTTTTTCGTTTGTTGTTGTTCATATTATGACTGACATATTTTGATGGATGACTTGTATGTTTAGATCTGTGTGCTGCTTTGAATCATTTTGTCATCTATTGCTAATTGCTATAATTAAAGACTACAACGAAGCCAATCACCCAGTATCAAACTTTGAAAAACTTTCCCTGTTGCAACTTTCATTATTTATTTATTTGGGAATGAACTTTGTAATCAGAATGAGTTAATATATTTTAGAAATGATTGCAGAATGTTGTGGAACAACAACAACAGCATTGACTTGTAAGTGCAATTTGTTTTTTAAACAAATGAGCACTTTTGCATATTTGATATGTATGAAGAGCTAGAGAAGCTATGTCTGCTGTCAGTATAATTATGCATGTGTATTTATATAATATAATAATGTAATAATGTGATATAAACAAATGATATATGTTAATAGAAAGCAATACAAATCTAAAATGATGCATACAATATACTTTAAACATTCTTATTATTCTTATTATTCACATAATAGGATGCTAATCAGGGAGGTCTATAATAAATGGTGTGAAATCTGTCTGTTAGTTTTTTGCTGCCAGATGGTGTAGTTACAGCATCTACAAGCAGTGGATAATGGGGCCATGCTAACCAGCTAAACCTTGACCCTTTGATGTTAATGATATCAAACTGAAGGACGTACACATTTGTCATGTGCACAACAAAGTTAAAATTGTAAATGGAGCACATGCCATTGAAGTTGCCACCTCTGAAATGGAAATTGCATTTGTATTCCCTGTGTATTATTGTCTCCTTGAAGCATTTCCATTTTATTTAAAATGGAGCTTCTAATTGTCCAGGGGAAGGACATCTTTGATAGAAGTTAGATATGCAAGGTTATCAACCAAGGACACAAATAAACACTTGGGGCTCAGCCAAGGAAACCAGTGAAGGGTATATTACAATTAGAAACCAAGTAAATAAATGATATATGCCCATTTGCATTGGTTAATGCTTTCTGTGCATGCATTTACACCAGGATTTACCATATCAAACAAACACAGTCCACTGTTCGGTTTAGATTGCTCAGTCTCGCATGTGTGCCATTATATATGATGAACTGATTTATGATCTGAGGCTTGGATATTCACAATGCAAACATTTGATTTAATTTTTTCTTTTTCATAGGATATGCTGATTTTGAGAGATTCTATAGGAGGCAAACGGTGAACCATCTGGGTTGTATATTCATTAAAATGTTTGCTAACTTTATTATTGTTGTTGTTTTAGGCACTTTATTTTAGCACCTTTATCAATATAAGAACTTATATTGATGTCAAAAATTAAGCAATGAGCAATTACAGAATAAATACAGAAATAATTCAAATAATTTAAAATTGTTATTTTAAGTTATAAATAACAATTATAAATAACCAAAAATAAATTATGGAGTGGCGCAAGGGTCGGTTTTAGGCCCTCTGCTATTCTCAATATACATGCTGCCTATGTTAATATTATTAGAAAACATGGAATTAGTTTGCGCTGATGATACTTAGTTAGATATTTCATCACGGCCAGATTTAATCTCTAAATTATCCAAGTTGAAATGTTATGAACAGCAGTTATGCTAATTATTTTCCATTTGCTCTTCTGTCTCTACTTTGGGATGCCTAGCTCCAGTTTGGATCCAGCCGCTCACGAAGATTTCAGAAGCCCCAACACCTGTGAAGCAATGACGCCAACTCTGAATCAACATGCACTACTGCCAAATTTTCTATATATTGTAATCATTATGATCACAACTTGTAATAATTGCTTTTAGATCATTGTTTCTGCCTAAACGAATAAATTGTATTAGCTAACTGCATGATTTGTATCATCTTAGTACATTTTTGACATACGGACATTATTTTGACACAGTCACCTCTGATTACAGATTACTCTAAATTGTAATGTAGACACATGCACTTTTCTATAAAGCTGCTTTGAAATGATATGTATTGTGAAAAGCGCTATACAAATAAATGTGAATTGAAATTTATTGATGTATTGTTAATAAATTTATTCCCACAAAATTGGAGAAAAAAAAAAAAAATAGTGGTATCAGCGACATTGATTGTATGATGTTTTGTGTTGAATAGAAAAAGAAAACAAGTGTCATTGCCTATCCATAAGGGAATGTCTCTTTTGAAATTGCATTAGACATAATTTGTGCTGTAACATTTTTCCATCCAGCTGAACTTCTGAACTTCTGTCTTAAATCTAATCGTCACTTTCGGTTGAGCTCATTCTGGATCAATCTTGAACTGTCGGCTTTGTATCACTGTGGTGCCAGATTTAGAATCTGTTATTTTGAAGGAAAAAAAAATAAATACGGAGAGAGAGAGACAGGGTGAAGGAGAGACAGAAAAGTTACGGCAGCTGAGTCAGACAGCTGAGCATTCCCAGTATAGAGTGCTTTCAAGTGCAACAATTAGCAGTACACATTTCAGTGTTTGGTTTGCATGCAGAGAGATGGTACACGGACTGCAAGGTGGCAGCATAATTTATTTCCACCCAGCAAATGTGATTTCATTTAAGCAAATGAGTTGGAGAGGCAGCGCGACTGATAGAGCTGACAGTCACTCGCCGTACTGCGGGTTCATCGGTCAGATTACTAACTTTGGCTCTGTGTGGCAGATGGGTACATCACATAATATCAAATCTGATTTATAATCCATTTGGGTTAATGGTTATGCGACTGCAGAGTTTAACGGTTTAGGGCATCAAAATATAAATTATACAGTGCATCTGCATTGTGTGCTTGCAGAGATCCTACTTCCACAAAGCTTGTCATTTCTGCACCATAGTGGCTCCAAACAAAAGTGCAAAATTGATGTGGTTTTCAATGCATTGTTTGCACAACAGATTTACTAAAGTTAGAAAAATAGTTTAGTATTATCATCATCATTTACTCAACCTCATGTCATTCCAAGCCTTTTTCTTTCTGTCTTTCTTTTGTGGACACAAAAAGAGACATTTAGCTAAATGTTTACATTGCTCTTTTTCATTTGGTCACCAGGGGGGTTGTCAAAAATTGCTAAAAAACGATAAAAAAAAAAGCATATAGCTACAAGAAAAGTCACTTCAGAAAGTGTTCTGAAGCCATACATGAGCTTTGTGTGTGAGTAATAAACTGAAATTTGTTCATTCACAAATCATGAAAATGCATATTTAATTCTAAATGTCCATATTAAATTTTGAATGTGTGCATATTCAAATTTGATGTGTCGTGGCATGGGAAACATGAATGAGAATTGAGGGCTGTGGTGGGCAAGAAGATTAGTCATATTTGACTACTTTTAGGTTGCTTTTGGACTTTTTGGAGCTTAAAGTCACCATGAAATCAAAATGGACAGTTCTGTTTTTTTTTTTTTGTTTGTTTGTTTGTTTGTTTGTTTTTTTTGTTTTTTTTTGGAATATTGCAGTATTTATTATAAATGATTATCAGTGAAGATTTTTTTTTTTTTTTTATTATTATTATTCATGTATCTTTAATCAAAATAACTTCCGCTCTCTCTTGCAGCGACATCCCTTCTCTGATGACGTGTTTACTGGTGTGAGGGTGGGGCAACATGTCACTCACATGAGATCCACCAATAGCAAACCACAACCATTCAATCAATTCATGATAGACAAAATCAAGTCCCGTCCTATATTTGTTCTTGTTCCAGAAGCTGTTTCACTCAGATATACAATAGGAAACAAAAGACTATCACAACTTCTGTATAATGCCGACTTTATATTGTGAACATCTTACCTAACATCTCCTTTTGTGGTCTAAAGAAGAAATTGCTGCACTACAAATCCAACAAAAAACAGGAAATCGCAACACAGGTAGAAATGTTTCGCAAATCTGCATATCCACTACAATATAAGACAAAAACCATTAGACTGCGAGTATGTAAGCACTACAAATCAATATAGCAGCAGTGTTTAAAGTGCAGACTATCTGGGGAAAACTATAATTGTATTCTCTATTACAGATGAACTCATTACACCAGAGATAAAATACTAACAAAACTCGCAATAATAGGGTTATAATGAGAAACTCACTCTTTCACGTGACTCCTGTCATTCCCCAATGCATTGAACCCTGTATTGAAGCGTCAGCTGCAGAATAACTCCCAGCGGTGTGTTGTGCGCCAGTCAAGCGTTCTAACATGGTGCTCAGAGTTCAAACAATTTCAACTTTGACCTTGTTTCCCGTCGACCTTTCGAAGCAAAGCCAGTGATTACTTGACAATCCCTATGATATGTCCAATGTCAGTCTTTGCAATGACAGAAACTTTGTTAAACATGATTGTGAAATTCCTCATATTTTTGTTCAAGTGCATTTATATTTTAATTTAATTTAACATTTTTTTTTTAAATTCTTTATTAAGAACTTTTTAAGTCTTCTGTTTTTACATCCTATTTTTTGTATATTTCAAAATATTTCAAAGAATAATTAAAAATAAACTAACTAGGGGATATACATACATACATATATATATATATATATATATACATAGGATATATATATATATATAGGATATACATCCTATATTGGCTGACAGACAAAACAAAAAAAGTTGGAATATATAGTCATATAGGGGTCAAAGCAGTGTGTTTCTGATTCAGGTCATGTGAAAAGGACAGAAGTGACCAATTTATAGTTAGTAATGGTACTGAGTCCATATTCATATATTTATCCGCAGGGTGTAACATTCAGTAACACTGCATACTCAGCAGCCTTTGTTCATATTGCTCTGGTTTAAACAGTACAATCCACTAGCTTACCTTGCATAGCGAAGCCCCATATCTCTTTCTCTTTGCACATTTTGTCTAGTCTGTGAAGTTAAGCCTGGCTTTGAACCAAATATTTGTGCTGATAAGTCGTTTTCAGAAGTAAAAAGCTCACTTTTCTACCTCAGAACCAATTGTTCTGCAAGGCGAGCTAATACATGTCAAGATCGGGGCAGCCCTTGGTATTTCTGCAGGCCCGCTGAAGTTATTATGCGAAAGAAGACCTCATTCTTCGCCCGAAGTTCACAGCGCATTAGGTTGTGTAGTTTAATGCAGTGTGGAAATTTATAGCACCGAGCAGGGCAGAACAATATGGCACACACTGCGAGGGTGATATTCAAAGCATGACCTGATGTAGCTTATTTTTTCAACAATTCGCTTGGCATTGCATGTCATGCTTTGTTAGATGTGTGCAGAGATAGCTGAACTTCTCAGGTTTACAGGGCATTTGTCATTTACAGGTACATAGAGATGAAGCCTACAAAAAGTCAATGGAATATTGGAGTCATTTTATAGGTATTACAAGAGTTTAAGTGTCCAATCTGACCTTGATTTCAGCTTCATGTCATGTTTAGTGTCCACAGTTTGGGCTTCTGCAGTTTGTTTGTACTGGCATGGATCTTATGCATATGGCACACTAATCTACGCTGAAGTTAAGGGAGAAATATCTTTTAAATGTGTAAATAAATTGTCAGATGATATGGTATATTTTTTCAGCATTTGCATGGCATGAAAGCAATGAGGATCCCAGCTGACGACGACAGCATTATAATTCAATAGACACATTTACAGGTAATTTCTTATAAAATATAATGCCCCATTGCTTATTGAACCATTTCACCCACATGAATTGTTTGAATGAATTAATTCACTGAAATAAATTGTATGACGTATAGTATAGTATAGCGTGTTTGATTATGGGATAATTTCACCTGGAATTGTGTGTAATACATATTAATGCAATACAAAATTATAACACTTCCAATTAATCAATCAATTTTTGCACTATATGCACAGAACTTGGTTTTGTGGATACAAGTTACACTTTCTCTTTTTTACAACATTTTTTGTCATTTATAATTGCGTCATTCTCCATTGACTAAAGTTCAAGGTCCCCTTTATTAATATTATGCCGCAATATGACATGAAAACCAATGTTTTTGTAATACTATGTTGCTACCCATTGTAAAAAGGAGTTTGATGGTAGAAAGGCTACAAAATATTTGTTCAAATAAAAGCAGCCTTGGTAAACATAAGAGATTCTTTCAAAAACATTGAAAGACCTCGTCGACCCCAAACGTTTGAATGGTAGTGTTATATTTACTGTCGGTGTTATCTAATAAAATCTGCACTGGTTTTATTAAAATGTCTTAATGAGAATTCAGGAACGCAGGCTTATTATTGCCAAATAACTTCATTAAAAATGTTCTTCCCTTGTGCTTGACATCTGCAAGTTTCAAAGTTAATTCTTTATTTTGTGTTGTTGAAATCATCACTAGTACTTTCTAAGACAAACATACCCAATTGCACACGTTCATATTCTATTCTCCCCAGATCTGTCGAGTCATTAAGCAGACGCTCGCTCTCAGGAGAACTTGGTGATAATTGAAGCAGGTGGGAGCAAAAACAGTTGGAAATGTCAATCACTGTTCAGTTAGTATAACTGTCTCTGTTATTTTGGTAATCTGTCTCCAAGAGAAGTTCAAATATTGAAGAAAATTATCTGGTGTCATTTTGAGTTCACTGCTTTTTTCCCCCATTAGCCTCAGGGGAGCCTGCTAGTATGCAGCAGATCTGATTTATTGTGGATCACGGGTGTCAGATTGGGTTTAGTTAGAGTTGGCTACATTCACACAGTGTTTGAGATTGACAACCGTATTTACTAACAGGTGTGACTCTTGTTGTGTTCATATGACAGCTTGAGCCTCTCAAATAGGCATGATGACATATTTCCATGTTGATTTTTTTTTTCTTTTTTTTTTCTTGTTGTTGTGCACCTGAGGCCGTCCACTACCCTCTCTGTCCTGGTTAGATCCTGTTTGATTTCTTGTTTCAGTGCAGTGCATGGAACAGTTCAATCATTCAGTCATGAAACTCTAGATGATGCAGGCTGATAGGTCCTTAACTCAATCTGCTTGCAGTCACATCATTCTCTATAGGGCACAGCTGATTGGTTCCTGCTGTATCAGTAGCCAATGAGCTCACTGCTCAACCTTCAAATACTTGGTCAGCATTTTCTGTAGTAGTTGCAGCGCGCTTTCAGAAACCCTCCACCTTCCCCAGCTCCACCTGTATAGATCTGCTACGGGTAATTCATGTATGCTATATTGTACAGCAGCAGCATGCATTACTTGCTCACAGCAGTGTGTCACGTATGTATTGGCAGTAGAAAGTCCCGTACTTGCTCTGCAGCAGCAGCAGCAATAACAGTAGCAGCGGTGTAACAGATCTATTCTGCCAAGACCAAACAGATCAACATTGTTATATCCATTACCATGCCAAACACTCTGAGAGTTCTCATGGCAAAACTAAGACTATTGGGTTTCTAGAGAAAGGTTTCTTTTTAGTTATTTTCAAAACACAATTTGACTTTGAAAATGAAAGTTTACTTACAACTGTTGAAACTGAAAACAAAGACATTGTATTGTGATTTTTGACCATGCTAATATACCCCTTTAGAGTAATTTTTCAATGTCCAGGAACTCCATTGCTTTCAATGAGAAACCTTTGGCGTCATACACATGAGCACGGGAATGTTATCGCCATGTTGAAATTGGGGTAGAATTTTGCCATTGTGACGTATGTTGGAGTATTATTTTCAAATGTAAATAGCTAACAATTTTTTTTTTTTTTTTTTTTTTTTTTTTTTACATTGCACTGTTTAGACATTTTTGGGCTTGTAGCCCAGCCCCTACTCCTAAATCTAACCATCGGTATATAATATAAAACACAGGAAATATCAGGCAGACAGACACAACTATTCAAAATTTATTCCAAAAGTACAACTATTCCAAGTGTTCCGAGGCCAAATGATTGATTTGTGTGAGGAACAGACCCAAAACAGATCATCGTCTCCATCCACTATAAAACTCAGAATCAGATTCTGTGCACACATTCACAAACTGCCGCCAGAAGAAGCATTATGTCAGCTTTGTAAGATTATTGTGAAATGCCACTGGCTCTTGTGTCTCATGACTGATTGCATCATAGTAATGTTTGGGTGTATCATTTGAATAAGATACAGTATATGACTGTGTGCGTTCACAGAACGTAATCATTTTCAGCAATTAAAACCTTGAGTTCCACTCTGTTCTTCACATAAAGATATTGTATGGCTTCAGAAGACTTGGAATGAAACATGGGTTGTTTGTAATATGTTTTTGGTCAGTTTTTACATACATTTTCCTGTTACATGTTTTATATTGTGGAAAAGTGGGTAGATTTAGGGTAGGAGTGGGGTTAGGTGCTCCAAAATACCTATAAATTTTCTAAAATTTATAAAACTTTTACAAATTCATGCAAAGAATAAAATGTGTCTTGATCTGATTCATAAGGCAAACAACTGAAAGCAATGGAATACCCTGCACAATGAAAAAAAATGACACTAAAAGGATACCCTGTGCATTAAAAAGTGACCAAGGGGTCCTGACCAAGCATCCATATATGACAAGTTGAGAGTGACAATGTGTTGGTATTTCAAAAAATAAATAAATAAATAAATAAAAAAATAAATGTTCAAAAAACAGTTTGAGATGAGTTGAGCTTTGTGACATGGTGCGTTATCCTGCTGGAAGTAGCCATCAGAAGATGGGTACACTGTGGACATAAAGAGATTGACATGGTCAGCATCAAAACTTTGGCTGTGGCGTTTAAACGATGCTCAGTTGGTACTAAGAGGCCCAAAGTGTGCCAAGAAAATATCCCACACACCATTACACCACCAGCAGCCTGAACCGCTGATACAAGGCAGGATGGACCCATGGTTTCATGTTGTTTAGAAGCTAGATATACACCTAGGATGGCTTGAGGTTGAGTAAATTATGGGATCATTTTTATTTTTGAACTATCATTTTAATGTTCGTTTAGTAGTGCTGTCAAGCAATGAAATCACATCTCATTTATGTAGTGGTACTGTAGAAAATGACCATACATTGTATACATGTATCCTCCAGAGAAAATGCCTACACACTTATGGCAGAATGAATTTCACATAAAGTGGTTTTTTGTTGCACTTTATTCTAGGTCAGACCTGAAAATCTGCATACTTGGAAAGGTGTCTGATCCTTCTTGACTGTAGCGCTTAATTAGTACATACACTTACTCTTCTGCTGCTGTAGCTCATCTGCTTCAAGGTTCAACGTGTTTTGTGTTCAGAGATGCTCTTCTGCAGACCTCGGTTGTAACGAGTTGTTATTTGAGTTACTGTTGCCTTTCTATCAGCTTGGACCAGTCTGGCCATTCTCCTATGACCCCAACAAGGTATTTTTGCCAACATTCTCTGTAAACCCTACAGATGGTTGTGTGTGAAAATCCCAGTAGATCAGAAGTATCTGTATACTCAGTCCAGCCTGTCTGGCACCAAAAACCATGGCAAGTTCAAAGTCACTTAAATGACTTTGAACTTGAGCAGATTGTCTTGCTCTTGACCATATCTGCATGCCCTGCTGCCCTGTGGCTTGAATGGCAGTGCACATCAATTTTAGGTTGTTTTTATTGCTCTTTTGCACAGCTGCATCTCAAAGCGTGGATGCATTTTTTGATTTCCTTTCCCATTGAGTCCTCTGAGATTCTCACAGAGGTTGGTGCACAGGCGTGCATGTTTAAATGCTTCTCTCTCTGTGACCTAACAAGCATTTCTCCATGTGCTTGGGTCCCCACAGCTGTGGTCAATCTGCTAACAGGCAATTTGAGTTCCTGATCCTGTGATGCAAATTAAGGATGCTTATTGGATTCCTTGTGTCAATTTGTGCTCAGAATTTGCCACCAGAGTGGAGACCAATGGTGCATTCACGCTTGGCCTTGCACGTCTTATTTGAAGAAGCAGTGAGATGTTTGCATGTTTGAGTTGGATTTTGTGGAAATGAAAGTTTCATGACTAAGTCTTCATTCCAAGTGATACATTCCAGTTTTCTTTTCCAGATTGTTAAAGGGTTAGTTCACCCAAAAATGAAAATGATCCCACCATGATTTACTCACCCTCAAGCCATATGTGTATATGACTATCTTCTTTCAGATGAACACAATCAGAGTTGTAGTAAAAATATCCTGGCTCTTCCAAGCTTTATAATGGTAGTGATTGGTGCTTGAGATTTTGAAGCCCAGAAAAGTGCATCCAGTGTGGAAGTGCGGAAGCGCTGAGGATAGAGCAAAACAAAACACCGGTCACTAATCTAAAACAAGAATTTTTAAAGAGAAATGTTGGAGGAGCTTGAGTTTGTTGCTCAGTCTTCTTCATACGTCAAGTCAGAAGTCACTCTTGCGTACTCCACTTGCGTATGGCCATTACCAGAAGCCAGTTATTAAAGTTTATCAAGTGATAAATATGGATATTTTGCTTACAAAAACCAATTGTTTCACTTCAGAAGGCCTTTTATAACCCCCCTGGATTACTTTTATGATGGATGCATGCACTTTTTGGGGCTTCAAAATCTTGAGCACCATTCACTACATTTTAAAGTTTGGAAGAGCCAGGGTATTTTTAATAGAACTCAGATTGTGTTCATCTGAAAGAGGATAGTCAAATACACCTAGGATGGCTTTAGGGTGAGTAAATCATGGGATTATTTGAATTTTTGGGTGAACTATCACTTTAATGTCCATTTAGTAGTGCTGTCAAGCAATGAAGTCACTCATTTGTGTAGTGGTACTGTAAAAAATGACCATACATTTTATCCTGTATCCTCCAGAGAAAATGCCTACACACTTATGTCAGAATGAATTTCACATAAAGTGGTTTTCTGTTGCACTTTTTTCCAAGTTAGACCTGAAAATATGCATACTAGGAAAGGTCTCTGATCCATCTTGACTGTAGCACTTAAGTAGTTACATACACTTACTTTTAACATTTCACTTCTCCTTCCATGTGCATGCTGTTTTGTGTATTGCTGATTGCCAGCATTTTAGTGCTTGTCCCAGTTGACATCAGTTAAAATGACCATTGTTGCCAAAACATAGATCACAGATGCTTGTCAGTTCGGGTTAATAGTCTCGTACAGCCTGGTAAAAATAGTTTCCTCTCATTGCTTTACATTTGGATGGACTTCTTCAAAAACACAATAAAGATGGTTATGTTTAACAAGGTTTATTAAATGAAAGCCGACAAACACACATAGGTTAGCGTTTCTAATTGTCTCATATTGAATTGCTGTCCCCCCAGGGTTGATTACAAATTATATTGTGGAACATTATGAACAGTAAGGGATCAATAGTTATCAAATTAAGTTGTCACCTCTTCATGGACTCTTTGACATGTCTCATAAATGGTGAACTGTTTTGTGCTGTTATTGTCTTACTGAGTTATATCTTACAGCATCAGACCATTCAAAACTATCAGAGAAATGTTAGTAGCCATTTAGCTGCCATTATAAATGAATCTCTTTTAAATTAGCTTGAAATCTGGTCATAATCTCATTATAGCCATAAAGGCTGTCTCCTCTAAAGCGGATCATAGATGTTGTACTTCTGAAAAGTCTTATGTATTGCTCTTCTTTTAAACTAACTGCAGGTGTTCTTAATTGAACTCTCAATATGGTGTGAATAACATTAAACTGATGCATTTCAATCATTTAAACTACAATCTGCCCTAAGGGCCGTTCTCAAATGACCTTGAGCAAGAAAAGCTTAAACTCTAATTAGTCCAAAAGGCACACATCTACAGGAAGAAATAAATGTGCTTATATACTTGATGGATTCGGTTATACCTAAGTTTTCTGATGAATGCATAAAAATAAATGTTGCATTTATAGCTGTGTATCTGCTATATTTATTTATAATTTAATGTTAGAAGCCTGTTTTATTATATATATATATATATATATATATATATATATATATATATATATATATATATATAAGTAAATTAACTTTTCATGTGATTATCTCACAATGTTTTTTAAAACAATAATCCATTATAATTAAAAAGCCATATTTAAATATTCTTTAGAATGTGTAATGTTTATTCAACTTTCTATTCATGTGCCACAATAATGATAATTAATTTAATAATTAATCTACTTAATTTATCTGCATACCATGTAATTAATTTGATTCACATTTTTATCACATTTATTTACTTTTAATTGCAATATTATTTTTAAATTGTGGGATAGGAAAGCCTGTTTTTGACTCAGAGTTCTATATATACATACATTCTCTCTCTCTCTCTCTCTCTCTCTCTCTCTCTCTCTCTCTCTCTCTCTCTATATATATATATATATATATATATATATATATAGAGAGAGAGAGAGAGAGAGAGAGAGTTATATATATCTTAAGCTCACAGTTACGATGTTATTATAGAAAACATCAGGATCAGTCTTCCATACTGAAAACTTCCCACCCAAGTTAAGTTAGTAGCATCTGCACAACCTCCAACACAGTCATATAGAAAATATGTAATTTGTTTTATCATGCATGAAGCAGAGAAAATGAGAGTAGGGGTGAAATGAAAGCAGCATAATTTGTGACGGCCACCAAACGAGACTCTCAACCCTTGAGCCGATCCACTGTGTGCAGGACTTAAAAGTGGAGCCAGTGTTTTCCTACCTTTCAACATCAGTGAACACAGATAATTAGTGTCACAGCTGGAGCACTGGCCCTGTTTGATGATGCAATAAGATAAATGGCCAAAGATTTATTTGCCAGTGCTGCCTTGGGAATCAGTGCTATCATGTTATCCAATCATCTTGTGCCTTTTCAAAGATCTCTGTAGGGGACGCCCATGATAACACCATCTCATTAAACCCAGAGTGACTATTGCAGAATTCTACATGTCTTAGTACCAAGCCCCTGAACAAAAGTGCTTTTCATGTTGTTCCATCTTTCATGTTTATGTTTTGAGATCCCGGCCATCATACAAACAGAATAAGGCATGCATGCTTTAAAAAGTAGAATACTAAGTTTGAACTATACAGTAAAACTTCATTCTGTGTGCAGTGACACATGCCATGAACATCAGTTGTGATGCTGAGCATGAGAAAGCTTTAGCATGCGTATAGTTGCATCAATTTGACACATATGAGCAGCCCTATATTTATCTGTTAGAAGCGGTTCTCTACATTTGGGATTTGTGATGCATATTTAAAGACATGGCATGAGGATTTGCATTGAAAGAAACCCGAAGCAGTGGCGTAGAAAGGTCCCGCCGGGTGGGCGCTGTGGGGGGCCCCTGAACAGTAGGGGGTCCTCCAAGTTGTTGAATTCAAACGAGCGCATATTAAAATTAATCTACAATTCGGTGAACATTGGTGATGGTAGACTGTTTGGAAAATATATATTGAAACAAGGAGAAACACATCAAAACTTATCAAGCAAGCAAACAGAAATATCCTAGCGGCATATACGGATCTCCTCGGTACTTCCAAAGCAGCCTTCTGCAACTGAAGGAAAGCAAAGGGTGCTTTTATGCAATACCAAGTCTATCCTGACTAACTGTGTCAGCTGCATGTATTATGTGACATTAAATGCAGCATTAAACTGTTTAGTGTTTGTGCACAGAAATACAAAAGCCGGATGCATTTCATCAATGGAAATGAAAAGGCACTTAATTTCATGTAACTTTGAAGTTTGAATGAACTTTTCATTTCGGCAGCGGCTAGGTGCTATTTACACTAAGTGAAAATAGCTGTAGATGCTATGTATACCAAGTGAAAATAGCAATATATTTTATTTACACTAAGTGGCAATAGCAGCATTCTCTTAGCGATATGCTATTTACACTAGGTGAAAATAGCAATATATTCTATTATCGTACATATTTTACGAGTTGCCAAATTCATATGAATTCGTACGAATGACCTACCCCTAACCCTGCCCCTAAACCTACCCGTCACTGGGGTTTAGACAAATCGTATGAATGAGGTCACCTCGTAAAATACGTACAAATTGGTCATGAGATAGCGTTGGGTGGGAAAAAGGAGAAGAAGAGCGAGTTCTGCAAAAGGCCAGTTCAAACTCAGGTCGATCGCGTCAAAAGCTACTTCCACATGTCATACTCCCTATGGTCTACGCCACTGCAGATGCAGTTTTTATTTTTGGGTGAGCAACCCCTTTAAGCATATCATGGGGAAAATTGTATTTTGTAACTTTTTTTATGCATTTTGTCATCTATTTTCCATAAAACGAAATGTGCAATGGAATGGAATGGAAAATGAAATGGAAGGAAATGTTGTGAATTTTGTTACTTTTGTCTGTATTCGAAGTGCATTATTGTACATTTTGTCATGAAATACTGCATTTTGTGTCGCTTTCCTTCCCTTTCCATCCCTTAAGCCCAAACTATACTTCGCTTTTTTACGCATACAGCGTACAGTGTGCGTTATGCGAATTCCGTCATCAGAAGAGTACACACACTGCCAGATTTTTGTAACCGCGTGTACTTGTCCGCGCAGGTCGCATGTGCGCTTTTATTTATTTATTTTTGTTTAGTTTATCCACAAGGTGGCTACCGTGCCCTGGGGGTGTCGATTCACAAGGTAGTCAAAGAAAAACTGCATAAAAAAAACAGACCGAACACATGCAAGCTACAGCAACAATGAAGGCCTACATAGACGAGAGATTGTGCGAAGAGGTTAGAAAATACCCTAATTTCTACAACTCTAGCAAAGATGTTTACATGTGTTGTAACTCGTGGCGAGTGATTGCTCAAAACTGTGCATGCCTTGAATGCCTGTGTAGCATGTATGCATATGAGTCTTTGACCATTGACAAAGGTGTCTTTGTTACAAAAACCCCCATTGGTTTGCCTTCACGTGTCTATGAAGTTCCTGAGACTGTTGAGTGTACTGTTTGTCATGTTAAATGCTCGCATGCCCTCTTTGCACCCTTTAGCAAAGCCTGCTGACTGATGCGAACCCACGTATATGAGTAATTATATCACCGAAGTGTTTACTGCCAGGGCTGAGGGCATCATTCTGGACAATAGTGTACTGTGCTAAGTACTAAAATTAGCCAATGAATAGGCCTCCGTCATCATGCTTCCGCTACGCCACTGATCTGAAGAAAAAAATAAGTATAAAGTAAAGTACAGTACAACAATTTTACACTAAACTGCTTGTTGAATCTATGTGGTCAGCTTTGCAAGACATGCTTCTGTTTTTATAACCATTTATAGGCAGCACAAAGAAGAGCGACAGGATATGCAACCAGCATGCTGTGCAATGTCCTCGCACAACCCTACTTCATTATAATGTCTGAGTTGTTCGCTTTCACCTTGCTTTCTTCATACCAGTTCTGAATTGTAAGACAAACATAGCAAAAACAGCATTCCCTGTAGGGAGCTAACAGCTCTTCAGGTTTCCATGCTAAGCAAAACTAATAAACCATTAGATAAATTCACAGTATCCCCCCATTTATGACTTGCTCATACTTGCAGATACAAATTGAAACAGGCCTTGCTCATATGAGTCAATAATATTTTCCAAGCACAGTACAAATGAGGCTATAAACCAGAGATAATCTGCTTCTGTCACTCAGTTCCATGTGCTTCATCACGGACGTCAAGAGCTAATCACCAGATGTGACGTAAACCTGACATGCACATATGAAAAGCTGTAGCTTGGAAAACTTATTCATGAGACGCAGGCACACGTGGGCTTTGACTGTTGCAAAATAAATAAATAATAATAAATAAACCTCCTTGAGTGTCATAAAGTATCTCATTCCCTTCAAACAGCAATAAACGTCATTCCTTGGAGAAACCATTGCAGCTACACAGCATATATAAGAATAAGCCTCTTAAAGAGACATGCATGCGCTGAGGTCTTAATAAGTGATGCTGTTGTTGCGGTAATTATGTGCTCTATTTTCAAAGATGCCTTTAAGCGCTTGATTAGCCTGTTTTCGTTTCTCATTCATAATTCTCATGGTGCACAGAAATTTGTAAGGATGTAATACATGGGGATGGGTTAGTCATGATAAGAGAGTAGAAGCAGTGATTCTTCGAATTGGAGAGGATGCTCACTGCAGAGCCAGTGGGTGGAGCAGAGCTTGACGTCCAACTCCCTCTCTCTTAATGTAATGGGTGGAGCTTGAAGGTCCAGCCACACCCTAACCCTAACCTTACCCTAATTAGGTTAAGCCCCACCCATTACGTCAAGACAGGGGGAGCTGGACATCATTTGGCTCTCCAGCACTTTTTAATTTGCGGGCTGTGCTTTAAGATGAAGTGTGCAATTTTTTGCACTAAACAGAACTGCAAAGATAATGTTTTTTTTTTTTTTTTTTTTTCAAACAGGTTTTCTCCCCCATCTTCCACTGGTTGACCAAACAGATCTCACTATGAACTCCATTAGTTGAGCCAATGTTGTTACAAATGTCTTGCTTAAAGGAAATTTAAATACTTCAACTTTAAATATTATATAGTTTGTTGTGGTGAAGGTAATAGATTACCTCAAGGATGACGTGTTTTTCTAGGCAAAACCCAGAAGCGAGTTAGCATTTTAGGACTTCCGGTTCCATCGCCCTAAAGTCTATGGGTTTTTGAATGGGTTTTTGCTAAATTGCCTGAAATAAGGTCTGAGATTAACAAAGCCTCTAAATATTTTCACGTTTTGATCTATGACATAAAACACACCAGTTATAACCCGCTTGTGATTTTTTAAACCTTTATTGTGTCTTAAAAATGGCGGTTGCTAACAAATTGCTAAAAGGGACTACTTCTTTTGGCGGGGACTTTAGACGTCATCATGACGAACAGGACATTTGGACAGCATTTCTCATGAAAAAGTGTATAAGTATTCATACCCAGCGCAGATCATAATCAGCGAGCATGTTTTTAAATAAAGTTGTTTTTTAAATAAAGTTTGAGGAGATTTTGTGGTGGTGACGTTGATCCGCGACCATGGTGTGCTGTAGTCCGTTTATAGCCTACTGTTAGCTTTTTATATCTGACGACTTTATTTAGGCTTCAAAATGTATAAATGTTGTGTTAACTTATAAAGATTATTTTGATAGACAAAACGTGTAAGTGTCATAATCCTTTGTTAAACACAGAGCTTTTTTTTTGCAATTTTCCAAAAGTCTATGGGGAAAATGCATAGGCTTTCAGTCGAGGGAACCCGTGCGCCGCTAACTTCCGGGTTGGCCTACAAAAACATGTCATCCCTGAGGTACTCTATACCGTAAGCTTGGGGTCACTAAGATTTATTTATTATTATTATTATTTTTTTTTACAAATTAATACTTTTTCTATCAAAAGTAACAGTAAAGACATTTATGTTTTATATATTATTGCATTTATATTAAACGGCAGCTGTGGTTGCCAGAACTTTACCATAAAAAAATACGGTTGCAACATTTTAGGTTTTATGGGACAGCACTTATTTTGCTGTCTATTTTACAGTTCAAAACCGTATAATTTAAAGGCTTACATTGTAATAATTATGGTTCATAAAAAATAAATAAATAAATGAAAAAATCCATTAAATTTACAGTAAAAAAAGTATTTCATTAACTCTTATAATATTAACTGACCAACCTATTGAAATACTAATATCTGTTTTGTACCTTTGTAATACACTGACAAGAACCAAACACAGTGCTGATGAGAGTCACATGATGAATCAAAGCTCATCAGAAGCAGCTTTTCCACAAGCTGAGAAGGACAATACTAATATATAGAAGGTGCACAGTGTCATTCACACAAACAATAAACACCATCATGGTAACACACATGAAATTTTAAAAATTCAATAAACATTAATGTAACATAAAACCCTAATATACATAACTGATTAGAAAAAACTAAACAGAAAAGTCATTTCAAAGAAAATACATCAAATGTAAAGCGTCACGCAGGGAAGTGTGGGAATGTCAATTTACAGGTTTTCATTGTAAATTATACAGTGACTTGTTATTTTTCACTTCCAAAAACTAAATTTAACGGTATGTTACTATAAAATTACATTAAATGTACCGTTAGATCTATTACAGTTATTCACCGTATATAGTACGGAAACTTTCTGAAAAACCAATTAACTGTTTTTCACCGTAGCATTTTTACAGTTAAAATCACGGTCATTTTTTACAGTATCGATAATAGTAAGAAATGTTTCTTGAGCAGCAAATCAGCATATTAGTATGATTTCTGAAGGATCATGTGACACTGAAAAAAAGGAAAAGATAGCAAAACCAAACAAAAGAAGAGATGAAGATGAGATAAACTGAACTTGCAGACATTTCTATTAAAGTCTCCTGTTTTCCAGCCAAAATAATGACCTGGGAGAGTTGCTCAGTCCATTATGGTGAAGTTGTTTATGGATGTGTATGTCAGTTTTAGTCTTCATATGAGGGAAAAACAGACAATGGCATCACCCTTAGGACACAGTCCATTGTATAATGTAATTATAAGTGGTTTACTACCTACTGTATGTCTGCCGGCACTGATATACTGTCCCAGCAAACCCTTTTAGCTCACCTAATAGGGATCTTTCATGGGCTTCACAGTGAGTCTGCAACATGCTGTCTTGGGTAACGAGTTTAAAAAAAATAAATAAATAAAAAATACTCCAAATGCATGAATGCTTTAAGGGCAAAGTATGCATTTCAAATGAGAGGAGAGGAAATTAAGATTCACTCAGTCGCCTACAGATGGTCTCCAACAATAAAAAAAAATAAAAATAAAAATAAAAAATCCTTGTGTAGTGTAACCACTTGGGATCCCAGGCACTGTAATTAGGCTTTCAATTAATTCAAGCATGCTCTGAAAAAAAAAAACCCATTAAGTATCCTCGAATGCGTGTCAAACGTGCCCCTTCTAATTGGTCTTTTATGAAGTTGTAGGCAAATCCTTGAACGAGCAGAACTAACACTGAAGTTCTCCTGAGTTTTTAGCGAAGCGAACACATTATATAAACCCTGTCTCGAGCGAAGGCACTATTATTTGGCATTTCTGCTAGAGCCTCCCACATGCATCACATTGATCTCGTGAGTCATTATCGAAATCACTTTAGCTGGCTTTTTTGACAAGCCTCAGTGATTGCCTCTAATGAACACGGCACATCGAAGATACATCAAAGACAGAAAAGGCTGGTTTTATGGGGTGTAGAAGATGTTGTGTGGACATTAGCGATGGGTTTGGAGATGGCATAGTTAATTTGAGACTCTAAATGATGGAAGTTTAGGGAGGGTTGCATTAGTCAGGTTTAGTGCTTTCATCATGGTCTATTGTGTATATCTGATTTTAAGCCATATTTTTATTAGATGTGCTAGAAATTTGATTCTAAACCATTTCTAAATATGACTAGGCAGTTGTGCAGACAATGTCATGTTGACTGTTATCCAGTTCACAGTTGTGTACTGCTAGTGCTTATTAGTGATACTTGTAAGGTTGCTACCTATTGATCATGCTTATGGTTAGTGCTTTAAATAGTGCTTTTGATATTGCATGTATTTCACTCAAAACACTGCAAAACAACCTCAGTACACTATAAACAATCTAGCACACCCAGGACAACCTTGAAGCTGTATATAGCAATCCATAGAACATCTTAGCAATCACATTGCAATGCAATAACAACCTCAGAACACTGTAGCATCCATCCAGCACACCGTAGTAAACACTTGGACTACCCTAGCAATGTAAACTAGCATAGTAAAGTGCTAACAAACAAGACAGCAGTGATGCAACCACCCAAAACACCCTAGTCATAGCAATGTGCTAATAACCACTCTGAATGTTGTAGTCACCTGCTAGAATCATATAGCAGATTTGCATGGGCAAGCGCTTCTCACATTTTCTTCAGAAATTTAAATAATATATAATTTAGCTGTTCTTATTATTATTCAGAAGATTTTTTTCCCCGTTATTGGTAATTTTGGATTGCTTTAGGGGGAACAGAGGTATGTAAATGCATTTTATGAGAGTAAATGAAACCTGAAATCTACACTATTTACATTTTTTTCCTAAAAGTGTGCTGTGATCACAGAGCATGGATGAAGTTTAATACATGTTCTCTCTATGTGCCTATAGCAAAATGTATAAAAAGGCATTTGCAGGTTGGGTTGAGTGTTTGATTGACTGGATCTAGGACTCTTGTGTTACCTAGGTATTCTTTAGTCTCAGTAACGTTTATACGGTGTAGTTATCACGCCTGTGTACACGTCATTAGTCATATAACTCTCTGACTTGTGGTCTCTGCAGATTGTTCGCACCTGCTTCTGCCTGCCTTGCATTTACCAGGAACTTTGATTTATTACTTAATGTAAATTTCATTTTGTGTTTTGTTCCTGCACCATCAATATTACGGCAGCGTGTACACAAAAGCCAGAGGAAGTTCAAACATTTGTTCATGTGGTGACACGGCGGTTTTTAACAAACTTTATATTTTCAGTCAAGTGGGAAAGCAGTGTCAGCCACCGCAAGGAGCGAACTGATTGATTGCTGTGAGGTACTTGCAGGTACTCGCATACTGTAGGGCTCCAAAACTGTGAGTCTTGAAATTTAACGGGCTTTTAGTGAGTCTAACATACCGCACAGCGATTTACCTGTGATTTATTATGAATATAGACTCTGCTGAAACCAGCATATTTTGTTTTGTATGCTGGTTGCACAATACTTCTGTACTAGTCTAACCAGAAAGTTTTCCTTGTCTGTCCGTCCATCCATCCCATCCATCCATCCATCCATCTATCCACAAACCTACCTACCTATCTGTTTGTTCCATCCATCCATCCATCTACAAACCTACCTACTTATCCATTTGTTCCATCCATCCATCCATCCATCCATCAATCCATCCATCCATCCATCCATCCACAAACCTACCTACCTATCTGTTTGTTCCATCCATCCATCCATCCATCCATCCACCCATCCACCAACCTACCTAACTACCTATCCATTTGTTCCATCCATCCCTATGGTCATTTTTAAATAGTTAAAATCAATCCATCCATCCATCCATCCATCCATCCTACCTATCTATCCATTATTCTATCCATTCATCCATCATTTTTAAATAGTTAAAATCCATCCATCCATCCATCCATCCATCCATCCACCAACCTTCCTAACTGCCTGTCCATTTCTTCCATCCATCCATCTCTATAGTCATTTTTAAATTGTTAAAATCCATCCATCCATCCATCCACCAACCTACCTATACATCCATTTGTTCCATCCATCCATCCATCCATCCATCCATCCATCCATTCCTATTGTCATTTTTAAATAGTTCAAATTAATCCATCCATCCATTCATCCATGCACCAACCTACCTAATTACCTATCCATTTGTTCCATCCATCCATCCATCCATCCATCATCCATCCATCCATCCATCCATCCATCCATCCATCCATCCATCCATCCATCCATCCACAAACCTACCTACCTATCTGTTTGTTTGTTCCATCCATCCATCCATCCATCAACCTACCTATCTATCCATTTGTTCCATCCATCCATCCATCCATCCATCCATATGGTCATTTTGAAATAGTTAAAATCCATCCATCCACCAACCTACCCAACTACCTATCCATTTGTTCCATCCATTCATCAATCCGTCCGTCCGTCTGTCTATCCATTCGTTTGTTTGTTTGTCCATCTAACTGTCCACACACCCTATTAAATTTTACCATGTGCAAACAGCTGGAAAAACACCACAATAATCAATATGTACAACTGAGCCTGCAAGCAAGTATATATAAAAAAAAAAAAAAAAAATACAAATACAAATAAAGAGAGAGAGAGAGAGCAAAAAATGGATATTGAAATCAGCTCCATCCCACCGTTAAGAAGTGAAGTGCTTCATTATCAGTCTCCTAGCTGTCAGCTTGAAGGTGACACCACGGTTTATACTATGTGCTTTGCTTCACTGCCGGGTCTGTTGGTTTGTAAGTCTTTGACTCTTGTGTTACCTAGGTATTCTTTAGTCTCAGTAACGTTTATACGGTGTAGTTATCACGCCTGTGTACACGTCATTAGTCATATAACTCTCTGACTTGTGGTCTCTGCAGATTGTTCGCACCTGCTTCTGCCTGCCTTGCATTTACCAGGAACTTTGATTTATTACTTAATGTAAATTTCATTTTGTGTTTTGTTCCTGCACCATCAATATTACGGCAGCGTGTACACAAAAGCCAGAGGAAGTTCAAACATTTGTTCATGTGGTGACACGGCGGTTTTTAACAAACTTTATATTTTCAGTCAAGTGGGAAAGCAGTGTCAGCCACCGCAAGGAGCGAACTGATTGATTGCTGTGAGGTACTTGCAGGTACTCGCATACTGTAGGGCTCCAAAACTGTGAGTCTTGAAATTTAACGGGCTTTTAGTGAGTCTAACATACCGCACAGCGATTTACCTGTGATTTATTATGAATATAGACTCTGCTGAAACCAGCATATTTTGTTTTGTATGCTGGTTGCACAATACTTCTGTACTAGTCTAACCAGAAAGTTTTCCTTGTCTGTCCGTCCATCCATCCCATCCATCCATCCATCCATCTATCCACAAACCTACCTACCTATCTGTTTGTTCCATCCATCCATCCATCTACAAACCTACCTACTTATCCATTTGTTCCATCCATCCATCCATCCATCCATCAATCCATCCATCCATCCATCCATCCACAAACCTACCTACCTATCTGTTTGTTCCATCCATCCATCCATCCATCCATCCACCCATCCACCAACCTACCTAACTACCTATCCATTTGTTCCATCCATCCCTATGGTCATTTTTAAATAGTTAAAATCAATCCATCCATCCATCCATCCATCCATCCTACCTATCTATCCATTATTCTATCCATTCATCCATCATTTTTAAATAGTTAAAATCCATCCATCCATCCATCCATCCATCCATCCATCCACCAACCTTCCTAACTGCCTGTCCATTTCTTCCATCCATCCATCTCTATAGTCATTTTTAAATTGTTAAAATCCATCCATCCATCCATCCACCAACCTACCTATACATCCATTTGTTCCATCCATCCATCCATCCATCCATCCATCCATCCATTCCTATTGTCATTTTTAAATAGTTCAAATTAATCCATCCATCCATTCATCCATGCACCAACCTACCTAATTACCTATCCATTTGTTCCATCCATCCATCCATCCATCCATCATCCATCCATCCATCCATCCATCCATCCATCCATCCATCCATCCACAAACCTACCTACCTATCTGTTTGTTTGTTCCATCCATCCATCCATCCATCAACCTACCTATCTATCCATTTGTTCCATCCATCCATCCATCCATATGGTCATTTTGAAATAGTTAAAATCCATCCATCCACCAACCTACCCAACTACCTATCCATTTGTTCCATCCATTCATCAATCCGTCCGTCCGTCTGTCTATCCATTCGTTTGTTTGTTTGTCCATCTAACTGTCCACACACCCTATTAAATTTTACCATGTGCAAACAGCTGGAAAAACACCACAATAATCAATATGTACAACTGAGCCTGCAAGCAAGTATATATAAAAAAAAAAAAAAAAAATACAAATACAAATAAAGAGAGAGAGAGAGAGCAAAAAATGGATATTGAAATCAGCTCCATCCCACCGTTAAGAAGTGAAGTGCTTCATTATCAGTCTCCTAGCTGTCAGCTTGAAGGTGACACCACGGTTTATACTATGTGCTTTGCTTCACTGCCGGGTCTGTTGGTTTGTAAGTCTTTGACTTTGAGGAAAGCAATATCCAACATATTTACAAGGTCCCTTGATCAAAGCACCTCAACACAAAACCAATGTGGCATTTTTACTAATGCGGTGGCATCAGTTTCCTTGCAGAGAAAGTGGTTGCACCCAACAGGGCTGTTACAATTAAAGTAACCGGGACAGCTTCAGCCTGCTAGTTAACTCTGTGGTTGCTATGGGGGTGAAGCCTGCGGTAGCTATTCCACAAAGCTTGCTAATAATTTAATCATCATCTTAACTAGCTAACAGCTGTTGATTGATGGTACGTGACACATGTAGACTCTTCATTAGACGTGCTGCGTAGGAGGTTCAACTGTTGGGTGTCGACAAAGCAAAGTCGAACTACCTCACAGTGCCAATCAGTATTACCTGGCAGCTCCTGGGAAGACAGGGAAGATAAAGAACACCTGAATTAGCTGCCACAGCAGTTAGAGGCACAGCTGCATTGTGGGAAACTCCAAGCTTCTGCTGTGAATTACATCTCTAAGAGCTGATGCACGTCAACATTAATTTGAAGATGTAACCGCCCACCTTTTATTTTTGCAGGCTCAGCTGCTTGACACACATATTATGAAAAACATGTATAGTATATATGTTAATCAAAACAATTATGGTTCTGTTCTACCAAGAAGGCCTGAAAAGCCTTTTATGCTAATTGACGAAAAGCTTTGTGTTCAGTTAAAATCTCACCTCAGTGAAATTTATGGGAATGAAGGAATGTACCCTACAATCTCTGTATGAGCAGGTGCACAGAAAAATAGTGGCTAATCTGGGCCATGTCCTTCATTCATCAAATTTTGTCCTCAGGTAATTATACTTATCCTTATCTTTATACTGTTTTGGTTTGAAGCAATTTGATTCTTCAAGATTATGCAAATCTTGAATACTTTGAATACTTAGTTGCTTGCCATTTGCTATAGAGTTCTTTGTGTTTGAAAGTTCGGGTGATCTGGTCACTAGGACATTGCAAGGAAATCCTGGGAGGTTGCTCGAATGTTGCTTGCCGCTTGTTTGTGTTTTCTTTGAAAGTTAGGGTGTTCTGATTGGTTGCTAGGACAATCCTAGGGAGCTGTTAGGGTATTCTGACCTGTTGCTAGGCAGTTTCTAGGGTTTGCTGGGTGGTTCCTAGGTTGTTGCCTGGTATTTGCTAGAGTGTTCTTAGTATTTGGAAGTTAGGCTGTTCTAGCTGGTTACTAGAATGTCACTATGCAGGTTATCCTGACATGTTACTGTGGAGTTGTTAGGGTGTCCTGGCTGGTTGCTTGGGGCATTGCTAGATATTCTCCAGGGTGTTTTTGATGATTGAGGGTTTAGTGGGTCTTGAAAGCTCAGTGAGGAGTTGGAAGTAGATTTTTAGGACTTTCCTTGTCAAAGCAACATAATAAGCTGCCGCAGTAGTAATGATTTCTTTGTGACTTTATCACTCTGCCTTCACCATGCCAAATAATGTTTTTTTTTTGTTTGTTTGTTTTTTGTTTTTTTTTTTAATAGAATTCAATAACTGTGTCTTATCTACAGGTTTTAACCATTTTAACATCTCTTGTACAAAATTCACTCAGATTAAATTCTGTGGAACACAGAGTTGCTGTGCGGCACTCCAGGAAGTGACATGTAAAGCTAAAAATTACAGCTGTATTATAGCTCAGCTCCTTTCACACAAACTCAATTATAAGTTTACAAGGAAAACAAGTGGCTTGCCTCCTTTAGTTTTCTGGTTTAAATTACTTGTTTGACTTGTGCTCAGTGTGTGCTTCATTCTGTTGCTCAGATTTCATACAGTGTTACTTCTGCCTTTACAATGCATTTGCATACACAGCTACATTTTCCAGAAAGTGTCCAATGCAGAGGTTGAGTTCAGTTTTATTATATGATAGCTATGTGTACTGTGAGAACCTTTAGTTTTTTTTTTGTTTTTTTTTGTTTTTTTCTCTGTGTACCGATATACACATGCCTGGAACACAAACAAATGCTGTACAATTGAAGGAAGCAATGCTGCAGTCAATTTACTAGCATAATTTCAAAATAAATAACAAGGCTAATTTAGCAACAGTAACATTCACTGGGTAATTTGAGGTGTAATTAATTTGTGTGTGTCTGTTTGTTTAGGAAGCCTAAAAGTATGCTCCAAATGGTAACATCTTAATTGGCTTTACCTGTTCAAATGATCGTTAACGCAAATATATAATCAGCCACTCACATGGCAGCAACTCACTGCATTTAGGCATGTAGATGGTCAAGACAATCTGTTGAAGCTGAAACTAAGCATCAAGAATGGGAAAAAAAGGTTATTTAAATGACTTTGAACATGGCATGGTTGTTGGTGCCAGACGGGCTGGTCTGAGTATTTCAGAAACTGCTGATCTACTGGGATTTTCACGCGCAACCATCTGTAGGGTTTACACAGAATGGTCTGAATGAGAGAAAATATTGAGTGAGTGTCAGTTCTCTGGGTGAAAATGCCTTGTTGATGCCAGAGGTCAGAGGAGAACTGGTTTGAGCTGATAGAAAGGCAACAGTAACTCAAATAAGCACTCGTTACAACCGAGGTCTGCAGAAGAGCATCTCTGAACACACAGCATGTCCAACCTTGAAGCAGATGAGCTACAGCAGCAGAAGACACACCGGTGCCACTCCTGTCATCTAAGAACAGAAAACTGAGGCTACAATTCACACGGGCTCACCAAAATTGGACTATAGAAGATTGGAAAACATCGCCTGGTCTGATGAGTTTCGATTTCTGCTGCGACACTCAGATGGTAGGGTCAGATTTCGGCATCAACAACATGAAAGCATGGATCCATCCTGCCTTGTATCAATGGTTCAGGCTGCTGGTGGTGGTGTAATGGTGTCGGCGATATTTTCTTGACACACTTTGGGCACCTTGGGTACCAATTGAGCATTGTTTAAATGTTACAGCTTAACTGAGTATTGTTGCTGACCATGTCTATATATATATATATATATATATATATATATATATATATATATATATATATATATATATATATATATATATATATATATATATATATATATATATATATATATATATAATATATATAAAATACACTTCATAGCAGTTGCATATATTCAATCACTCATGCAACAGTGGTCTCTTGTATGCAAAGAGTATATCCTAAAAAACCTCACTTAATGAGACACAAAGGGCTTTACCCCACCATTGAGAATACATCATGCATGTTAAACAGCTCTTTGATGATCTCACTATGGGTTTTTTTTATCTCTTCCTTTTTCTTTTCCATCCTCCCCGACTCTTCCTGTCTCTCTTGGCTGCCACAGAAAAACTCAACCAGTTTCTGTTTCTCACATCACTCATTCCAGAAGCTGCATGTTATGCATTGATTAGAGCATTGACGATTTACAAGATTATGCAGACAATTAACTAAGCCATTGATCTATGTTTAATTGCACAAATGTTTCTGTTCTATCCTTCTTTACTTTGCACATCCCAGACAGGACCACCTAAAACTTTTTGCGCTCAGTTTTGAACTGATGAATGAATGTGAATGTAGATGTGTAAATGCATTATGTGTTTGTTGCTTGCAATGCCAAGTTCATGATTCCCAAAGACTGCACATACTGTACACTGTAAACCCGAACAGTACTACTAATTTATAAAGATTGAGAACACTGCAAGTAAAGTCTGTTTTATAGTTAATGCAACTTAAAACAATTACATTTTTTTAACAAGGAATTTTGTTTTATTTTTGTGTGGCTCAATATTTTTGAGTAAATGCTTCTATTTAAATTATTATTTTTAAGTTTACTGAGCAACGTAAAGTGACGTCATCCACGTCACGTTGTTGCTTAACCGCGAAGAATCCATTCAACATGGCGGACACTCGCAAGCGACCGGAGCAAACTTAATGGAATAACTTTTAAGTAAATCAAAACATCTGTGAACATTTCTTATTTGTTTTTTTAATTGTTTTCCCCAGTGCTTTTGAATGCGCATTTTGAATGCTATTTTAGCGTAACTGCTTATAGTGTAGTTTTAACGTCAAAGCAGGGCAGTAATGGTAACATTAGCTGGTATTTTTTTTCAGTAAACACAGTCCTACGTTTTGAATGTTGCTCTTGTTAAGTGCACTGTTTAGGGCTGCGTTTCCCAAAAGCACCGTGAGCTAAGTCGATCATTGAGACCATTGGTGGCAAATGCTTCTACGATCAACTTAGACTTACGATGCTTTTGGGGAAACGCTACCCTGCTAAATGTGATTTTATTTGGTCTATGTATTAAAGTAGTCAACATTCGAAGTGGATCAAAAAAGTTAATCAAAATTGTCCTAAGAACTAAGTTGTCCTCAGATGGTTTTAGGACAACTTTGATGAAATCTTTTTGATCCACTTCAAATGTTGACTACTATATTTCTACATGCATCCAAGATTAGGTTAAGGCTAATACACATACACAGACATGAATTTAGCAGTATATGGGATATTAAGTTTACAAAACAAAAGTTTGTTTTTTATGGTGAACTTCAGCATGATGAATTATTAGCCTGAGTTATGCATAGGTGTATTTTTTTTTTTTTTTTTTTTTTTTTTAGTTAATATTTGTATTTAATAAAGTACCACTGCATCAAAATAATTGAGAAATGAAAAACATTAGCATTAATGGTAAACAATAGTTTTAAGTACAGTGCACTTTAACATTAAATAAAAATAAAAGAAATTAGTTTGACAATTGTTATTTATAATTGTTGATTTACTTAAAAGTTTTGAGGTAATTGGTGTCTACAAAAATTTGTAGTACTTTGAATTCACTTTAGAGCATCTGCTAAATTAATAAATGTAAAAGTAGATGTACTGTGCAATGCATTCTGGGAGAATGGCAGGTTTGGAGACTGATGATCTTGTGATGACCACCGTCTTCCAACCTGTTAATGAGAACATCTGCATGTGGTGGACAGTATGAGTCAACAGGAAGCCACAGAGGGATGTTCTTCCTGTGGTGTAGAAAAGCTGCTGAGCAAGTTAGAGACACTTGTACGTAACAATTAAGATGCTTGCGCCACATCAGTCTGATTGTCGTGCAATTTTATGGACCATGAGATGTTTCTATTCATTTTTGCTGCACTGAAACAGCACTGTTCATTATCTTCTTTTAATCATATACTCACTAACTGCATGTGGAAGTGCTGAATAAAACATTCAGAAGACAGACTGTGCATTAGGAGTGCTGCTGCTCATTATACTAGCCGCATTTCTTGAGCATGTGTCACATTTCCCAGAATAGATGGCATAATTGCCATTGCATAAGGATGGGCAGGCTGAGGCAGCAGGGCACTCCTTGTAGTTCTGCTGTGCAGGGATGCTCTCCGACACAAACTGCGGGAGATTTGGGGCCATAATCGCAGCTGAGGAATGCAGCAGTATGGGGCAAGCTGTTAAGAGGGGTCACTTGATAGCTAGGCTCACAAAGCCAGACTTTTCACTAGATCGGCACAAAATCTGGTCCAATTTGCAAGTTATTACGGCCAAGAGCTGTCCACTTAAGCAGAAAGAGACTGGCATGTAAAGTGACCAATCGCAGCTGGTTTTTGACTCTTGAAAATCTTGAAGACTCAATGCTATGAACTGAGTCCCAGAAATGTTAAACTGGAGTTTTCAGCCAGCTCTTGCTATTTTAGTTTGTAATGCTTATCAGTTGGTCCATAAGCGGTTGGTTGGCATGCTGTCTGAGGCTCTGACTCTTGCAAATTGCCAGTCCACAGATCAGATGTAGTTTTCAGCAGCATTACCTTGTGGAATTGTGATGGTTTGTAAATGTTGTATGTTTTTTGTGGGTTGATTTTGCAGCGGTTCTCTCATTCAAAACAAATTTCTCCTGAGGGAGACTATAAATAGTACCTTGACTTTGACCTTGGAATTGCATAAAGGTCTTCATTAAGCAAAGTGTTGTAGAGAGATCATCAGTCAAGGTTTGAACAGGCTTGTGGGTATAGTGGAAGTTGTCTTTTTAAAAAAAAAAATCCATAATCAGGGGGAAATGTTGAAAAACTAACCAAAAAACAAAAAGTATTGCCAAAATTCATTGATTGATTGATTCATTCATTCATCCTGTCACGATAACAATATCAGTTCACCATGCCTGGCACTATGTTTCCCATGATCCTGTCTGTTTACCACCTGCACACACTCCCCTATTAACACACCTGTCAGCTATCACACTCATCAGTACCACTCTTTATAAGCTAGCACCACACAGACACACACAGACACACAGACACACACAGACACACACACACAGACACACACACACACAGACACACAGACACACAGACACACACACACACAGACACACACAGACACACACAGACACACACACAGACACACACAGACAGACACACACACAGACACACAGACACACACACACACAGACACACACACACACACACACACACACACACACACACACACACACACACACAGACACAGACACACACAGACACACACAGACACACACACAGAGTCTGGTCTTGTCTATGACTAGGACTATCATCTTGGAATAGGAATGATTTCTTCTATGTGGTTTAGGACTAATGGTGCGTTCACATCAGATGCGAATGAAGCGTTAAGTGCGAGTGATTTACATGTTCAGTCAATGCAAAGATGCAATTTGCGCGAATTGAGCGTTTCGCGCAAGTTGAAAAATCGGAACTTTGGCGAATATTCGTGTCGCGTTAACCAATCAAGAGCTTGCTCTAGTAGTGATATGATTACGACGTAGCGAGCAGAGGCAGAAATCCGAAACAACAATGGAGGACAAAACCATCATCACTGTATGTGGATACCCGGAGCTGTACGATACATCTTCGTACTTTTATAGAAACAGGAATAAAAAGGATCTTACTTGGAAGAAAGTGAGTGAGGAGGTCGGACAATCTGGTAAGTTGTAAAAAATGCTCTTTACTCAATTTGAGCTATATATATATATATATATATATATATATATATATATATATATATATACATATTGAGACTACAAGCTAGCTAAAGCCGGCAAATTGAGCTTATTTGCCGTATTTCAGCCTTCCATAGCACATAAAGCGCAGCTACCCTCTCAACAAAATCCATGTCAGCCATTTTGCAACGAGACTGGAGCTGCCTGGCAGAATTCGCATCTGTTGTGAAGTGAACACCCGACGGCCAAGTAGCACGTCCATTCTACATCTGCGTAAGAAGAAATGCCTTTCCGTACCAGCAGGTGGCAGTAGCTGAACAGCCAATCAGAATGATCAGATGGCCCGACCGACCGACGAGCTTCGGAAAAAAGCCAAAGAGGACCAACTTCAGCCGACGGTGCGGAACACACTGAGAAAGCTTAGTCGGCCGACGAACAAAAACTGCCCTACGGCCGACTGTCGGCTTGGTGTGTTCCAGGCTTTATACCTTCTTCAGTCAGCCTGCACCATTCTGCACCTGCTAATAAGAGACTGTGTTACTCAAAGCTAAGTGTTTACTTCAAATTCATGAACTCAGTGACTTACCTGCTTGCCATCCATCCATCCATCCATCCACACACCCACCCTCTAATCTTAACCCATGTAGTTACCTTATATTCTTTCTTGGTAAGCGCACTGTAAGTACATTGAAAGAGCACATGCTGAAAAATAAAGTGCAGCCACAATAATAATACAGTACCCAATAAGATTCTAGGACTCTAATAAAATCCATTATGTGATGGTAGTTTCCCTGACATTGTCACGTGTTGCTGCACAAATTGTTAAATCCAAGACTCCTTGTAATGAGCATCTCCATTTGTAGTTAGATGCACTTCCCATGAAAAGCTAAATCGGCATTCCTTGTGCATCTACAAATCGTGTATGTGTTTATTTTTGTTGCTGCGCACTTTTATCCCCGTCGTGTCAAGTGGCTGGCTTGCTTCTGCGTTACTGCTGCTGTGCTCGCCAGTGATCAATATTTTCAGTGTGTGCCATAACAGGGCTCATCTCACACATAATAAGGCTGCACACAAGTCCTCGCAGCCCTGGGGAAAGTGCACTGCATTCAGATTCCCTGCTGTACGCTGCTGGAATCGTCTTCAGCACAGCATGTCAGATGCTCACACAGACAAGACTGTTCTGGAAACAGTCACACCACAAATTTTACTGATAAAAGATGTCAGACTGTAGGAGACCCCAGTAGTAATTTGTCCTTCATCTTTTTTCCCTTTATTCTTTAATCTGATCACTATTTGTTGAAAAATTATAATCAGTGGTGTTCAAAAGTCTGAGATAAGTAGTGAAAGTGTTATCTCTCTCTCTATCTCTCTGTCTAGCTATCTATTGTTCGTTCGTTATGTCATATCATTCTATCTTAACTAACAACATACTGTACATCAAGTTTTCAATTTAGGTTAACATTTTTGTGATCCACAACAATTATTTCTAATATTTTTATATAGTTATCATTGATTATTTTAACCCTCTGTTGTTCATTGGGGGGTCACACTTGAGTTGTTTGTGGTCTATTATATCTATTTTGACATAAGCTTTTTTGAATCAAGTCCACAATTTTTTTTTGTGGTCACGTAGCTTTTTTTTTTTTTTTTTTGGTCTAAAATGACAGAACAACACCAGAGGGTTAATATAAAACTGAAATATAAAAATATATCTAATGCAGTGAAATTCAGATATTTTAGTGTTGAAATACTTTTGCTTCTGGGACTTTTTTTCTCACTTTTGACTTTTTGAAGTCTGAAAGGGTTGCTGAAGCAGGCTCAGGATGCAATCATGTCATTATCTCAGAAGTGCCTCTTCTTCATTCCTAAATTAAAAAATCTAAAAGTATATTCTGATCACTCCTGACAGGGTCATTAACTCTCTAATTACTGCTTGACAGCTCCTTGACTTGCTGTGATGTGACTTTACGGGCAGAGTTTTGAAAATAAACACCCTCAAGGTTACTAATTTTAAGTTCAAATTAAACACGCACGCCTTTTTTAAGATGCCAAGGGGCCTCAAGACCTGTAATTGGTCTGCTACACCTCAAAAGGCACACCATCATTACTGCCTTAGATAAGAGGATGCAAAGTTACAGAGAGAGCCAGTGGGAAAGTCAGAGAGATTGTTTGCAATAATGTGTCCGCTCTGAACGATGTCAGGAGATGTTCTGAGAAATATCAAAGTGCTTGGGTGCTTTTTATAGTCATGCTAATATTGCAGTCTTTGGGTGAGAGCATGGAAACATAAGATGAAGCTTTTGTGGGAAGGTTTGCTACTAACATGAAAACATCAACTTTGGCAACTGCTCGCATACTCATAAGTTTTAATCACAGAAGAGCGTTGAAGCATTGTTTCAGTTTTTCAGAGCCGTTTGCAAAAAGGTATTGAGTTTATCCTTGTTTTGGTTTGGGGGGCTTTTTGCCTCTCTTCAGAATGTATTGGTTTAAATTATGATTATAAAACTGTATATTTGTGTAAAGTTTTCATGTCTTCTTCCTTGCAGGAAGTTCAACCAATTCAGTGCCATGAGAACAAAAACAGAAGTACAATATCCTTTGATTTTGCCATTCATCTCATACAAATTATAACAAGTTATCACAAGAGCGTGTTGAATAAAACTTACATTGCTGAGGTAAAGCTTTGTAAAGCAAACTTGAGCCATCTTAAATCTTAAGTCCGTCCATACATCATGCACCAACCTACCTAACCATCCGTCCATCCATCCATCCATCCATCCATGCATCAACCTACCTAACTATCCATCCATCCATCCATCAACCTACTTAACTACTTATCCATCCATCCATCCGTCCATCCATCCATCCATGCATCAACCTACCTAACTATCCATCCGTCCATCCATCCATCCATGCATCAAGCTACCTAACTATCCATCCATTCATCCACCAACCTACCTGACTACCCATCCATCCGTCCATCCATCCATCCATTCACCCATCCATCCAACAACCTACTTAACTACCCATCCATCCATCCGTCCGTCCATCCGTCCATCCATCCATCCATGCACAAACCTACCTAACTACCCATCTGTCCGTCCATCCATCCATCCATCCATCCATCCATGCACCAACCTACCTAAATACCCATCCATCCATGCACCAACCTAACTACCCACCCATCCATCCATCCATTCATGCACCAACCTAACTACCCATCCATCCATCCATCCATCCATCCATGCACCATCCATCCATCCAGTTTTCATTAATAATACATCATGAGTGATCTGCTAAAAGTGTGTATTTCCTGAAAGATAAAGAAACTCAAGATTCCCTCAGCGAGTTTCAGTCTGTGATATCCATTAAAACCCTCTGCCATATTCCTGATTTTCACTGATCTCATTATATTATCATATATTCATTTTCCGTTTGTCAGACCACATCAATTAAACATAGCTTTACTTTCCCACCTTCAGAAATGAGAATAAGTCAGATAAATTAGATTGGGGTCAGATCTTGTTATGCAGTGGAGAGAAAAGTAACTCTGTCCGAAAAGACAAATAGAAAAATGATTTCCACAAGTTTAGGCTGTTTAAATATGATGATATAAGTCAATAATCTTCACCTTCATGTCAATCTAACTACAACACTTAGTCAAAGGCTGAATCTAAATGCACCAAGCAGCCGGAATGAGAAAACGATTCATCGTTTGCTCATGAGCTCATGGGCATCAGGACGTTGAACCTCTTCACATCCATTCTGTCATTTTGATGTATGTGTGGCTTGTGGCGTATGAATTCAATTAACATATAGTACTGTATACAGCTGCCATTTCCCTGTAAACAATACATCAAAATGACAGCTCCATAACACATTTCAAACACGATCAGCTTTGATCGAATCGATAGACCCATCCCAAATATACATTATCTCTCAATTCTGTACCCATTTATAGTGTTTGCTAAGGTAAGCAGAACTTTTACTATTGCAATGGACATGAATGATTCGTGACATTTTTTCAGATGTATTTTTGATTTTCTAAGCAATGTTTGACTGGCAGGCTATTAAACGGTAGACAATATTTCATACATTTACATTGAAGGAGTGAGCCGTGCTTTATCTAGAAACAAAAAAAAAATCATAGAGACTTGGTGGACTCTTTAGTTTGGACCAGAAAATGTGAAAAGCTAGTTGTATTTTTATTGTGCATTTACAATAAAATTACTGTGAGGTTCTGTTTATTAACATTATTTAATGCAATAGCTAACATGAAATGTCAATGAAGCATCTTGTATTTAACTTGGTTAATATATAATATGTATATAATACATTTGTATAAAATTCATTTGTAATATCTCAATTTGAAATTGTCAACCATTGTATACATTAGCATTGTAATAATAAATAATATAATATGAAAAAAAAATATTATTTTTTATTATTATTATTATTATTATTAATACAATACATTTCATTTGTTACACAAATTAACTCAAGTTTAAAGGGAATTCGGAAACCCTTGTTATTAGCGTCACCGTTGGCCGTTAAGTGAACTGCAGTCAGCAACTTGCTGCTCGTGCTCGGGTCACACGCTTGCATATGTAACTTACAAGTGACTGAACGTGATTCAGTTCCTTGATATACTCATGTAATGGCGAAGTTCTTATTCTTTCTTCGCTTTGAAGTAAAAGAAGAAGGAAACTTTGCAGTGATATCGTGTTAACGAACATCCAGACGCCGTCCACGCTGCTGAGAGCAATGTTTAGATGAATATGTACGCTAACAAAATAAACACAACAAAAATGACAGCGGTGAGAAAGCAGTTTAGAAAGCATCTGATCATAGCGATGTGGATATATGTACACCAGCTCTGCAGTTCAGCAGCATCATGTCGACAGATGATGAGGTAATTCAAATTACACTGTTATAATAGTTTGATTATAAAGTATATTTGAGATAGACTGTATAGATCTGACTATGTTAAACTATAGTTTGAATTAATCCCTTTTCTTTGCACGACACATTGACTTTACAGTACAGAATGGCTCTTTCAACATTGATTCCTGAACTTTGTACAAGCATTAGTTTCATGTGTCATTGAACTGAAGAGAGGCTAGGAGCGCGTGTAACCTTAACATGTTTTTGATTTTCCCGGCAAAAACGTCCCGAGTCCTTGACGTAAAAATTATTATACAGGCTTGCCTTTTATAGACAACCTAGGAAGTTGGGAAGGTCTCACCAGAGCCGTTAAATATGAGAGTTGCGACACTCTTTGATCTCGCCGCCACGCTGTCACGTGGTTCGTGTAGCTCTAAATAGTTCCATATAAATCCACGCTGTCAACCAGTTTGAATGGTTTTAAGCGGGACAGACAGCTGTAGCTATATTTGCAGCAATTATCGGTAAATATTGACGCATAATATACATTGATTATTACGTTGACACTTACATTACATACCTATAATAGCCTTTTTTCCTGGGGAGTGGCGGAAACACAGCATTAATCAGTTTTTGTGTTTAATTTTGGAGGGAAGAGGGGCTGCTCCCATAACATAAAATACATTTACAGCAACTACTGTATTTGCAGCAATTTTCTCGGTAAATATTAACGCATAATATTGATTAAATATTGAATAAAATTGATTACTACGTTGAGTACACTTAAAGTAGTGTATTGTATCTGGAGAGATAGAGAGACGGCATTATCGTTAACAGTGTGGTCTGTTAAAATGTACAGGTAACTGGAGAGATGGTTACTTAGTGAATTAACAATGTTCCTAAATATGATCCATAACATTAACATTTCTGTTAACTGGATTCATTTCAGTATGGCTAATGTACCCCTTCATCCTGACTTTCCCTAAACATAGGCTAAACCATTCATCAGAACACACACAAATGTATGTTATATAATATATATATATATCTTGCAAATAAATCCCTTTGAATTTAATTAATTTTTTGTGTGTGTTTAATTTTAGAGGGAAGGGGGGCTGCTCCCATAAGGTATACATTTACAGCATGTACTGTATATATTTCTCATGCTTCTATGGTCATAATTACTAACATCCTAATGTTGTGTTATGTTAAGATAGATTCACATGCACAACAAGTGAATATCAATGAATGAAGCTGCTCAGTTTAAGTCAAGAAAGAAGTTTGGTCAACAGTGAAAAATATACAAGACAAACAATTGCATTCAACAAAACATTTAATTATATATTATATCCAGGGAGAGGGTAGGTAAGTTTTCCTTGAATGTTCTGTCTTCAAAGAAACTCATTCGACTTCCTACAGGGAGAGAAAGATGGCACAAAGGCCAGAGAAGGAATATAAGTGTTCACAATATCCATTACATGCTTCCAGCCCAGCTGTAGGATGATCTGGAGACCTGGGGCCTGTACCATGAAGCTCGATTAGCTGGCTAGCCAGGTAAGTTTCAGATTAGTCATCTGATTGGCTGTTCACCACTAATGTCACACATTCATGTGCACCCGCTCCACAAACTCAGGATCAAAGCCTGAGTTGACAGAGCAAGTTGATGATCAGCATCATGGTACCAACAAAGCCGGATTGGAGTGGTTTGGTTTTGTCAACTCGAAACTAATCCTATAACCCTGAGTTTGTTCAACTACCATTATGGTACAGGCCCCTGGTGGTGAATCAAGAATCAGTCAAATGCTTATCCATACATTGATAACAAAAACATTCAAACTCCACACTAAAAGTAATGCTATAGTTACTTGATTTTTTTGGGTGAGAGCATTCCACTGCCAGAAGCAGACTGTGGGCCTGTTTGCACCTGGTATTAAGATGCGTTTTGGCTGATCGGATCACAAGTGGACGACACTAAATACAGGTGTAAACGGTCTAAAACGGTTTGAGTTTGTCCACTTTCGACCACTTCCAGAAGTAGTCGAAAATGCATTCGACCGGACTGCTTTCGTAGTGTAAATGCTCATGTAGTCGAATGTGTTTGAACAGCCACTAAAGACCACCTACTCTCCATCTACTGACCTAATGTGTAAACATTATAGGAAGCACTCGAGTCAGACAGGATTTAAACTTTGTTGGCTGAAGACCCAAGTTTGGTTTAACGTACTAAGCACAATGTTCTCTCACCATTACTGATTTCTAACACACACTCACAGCATTCGGCTGGTCTCGCGGCTGTCAGAGCAGAAGCGAACACTGATGCTCTCAATATGTTTTCCTGTCATCTCTGGGTGCGTTCATATGTAAACTGCTCAAGCTTATTTTGTCCATTAGATTGAAAGATCTGTAAAAACCCATACATTTAACCACCCCCTCGAAGAAATCAGGACAGAAGTAGTTGAAAGAGGACAAAAGAGATGGATTAAAACACCAGGTGTAAACATGTATGTGTCTCCTTCGTCCACTTGTGATCCGATCGACCAAAATGCATGTTAACTCCAGGTGGAAACAGCCTGTGTCAGAGGCCCCAGAGGAGACCGGGTCTGGAGTCGAGTCAAGCCTGTTGTTGCTGGAGAGAACTGGGAGTTGTAAAGAAAGAGGAAACAGTGTTAAGGTTAATACATTGAAGGACAAATTAAATACACGTTTCCCAAACATTTTCACAAAGCTGACATTACAGAAGTGAGAGCACACACCTATAGTTAGGTCCATACCTATTTGGACATTTGTCATGATTTCTGTTATTTTGGCTCTGTACTCCAGTACAGATTTTGAAATTAAATGAGAAAAAAAAAGATATCTATACAGAAACCACTATTGTTATTCAAATTTTTATTCTTCCACACAATAACATTATGGAAGAAGCTGGGTGATTATTTTGCTCATCCAAGAAATTATGCAAATAAGGGAAAAGATATATATATATATATATATATATATATATATATATATATTTTTTTTTTTTTTTTTTATGCTGTCATAGAGGTGTAAATTTAATGATGATTTAGCATTGAGGTCATAGTTTGTGGGGGTGTTTTTGCACTTGTTGCTTCATATCCAGATGTGTTTAATATTCTGGCCACCTCATGTATGTAAATAAGAAACCCATCTGAACACAATGTAGTGCAACATCACCTTTAACTATGACCTCAGTATTGAATTTACACATTTCTGGCTGATTATAAACTTCATTAAAGTAGAATTCCTGGCAGAGCTGTTGTATTGAATTACACTAGATTGTAAAGGTGTTCCTAATATAGTGGCCACTAAGTGTATGCAACCTCCTTACTCTGTTATTCTCTGGTACTTTAAAGAACTGGCAACTAAGTGTTGCTAACATTAACAACAAATCTAATAACCGAAGCTAAACGTTGTTTGACAACGAACTTGTAAATGTAAAGGTAAATGTAGCCTAACTGACGTCAGGTTATAGCTAAAGTTAGTGAAGTGTTGGTCACTTAAGCTAGCTGCAATTAGAGTCTAACAAACGTTATCTTCCAATAAACATTAACTAAAGCTGGTTACATAAAATACAACTATTGACTAGATTCATGAGAGGTCAGGTAATGCGTTCAAATGTCAAAAATGCAGTAATTTCATAAACTTACCAGCGAGCGAACTTCAGAGTCACTGAAAATGAATGGGGTTCAGCGCTGGAACTATCAGTGTTTGGAACTATCGGCTGCTCCACGACACGCGTTACTTCCGCATTCCAAAGTTCCTATGGAGGTCTATGGGAGTGTCGCAACTCTGTTTTTCAACGGCTCTGGGTCTCACTATTTAATTTTTGTTACATGCTATTCACACATTGTCATTAAAAGTGATTAATAGGTTACATGAAAATTCTTATATTTAGCCCCTTTAAAGGGGACCTATTATGCCCCATTTTACAAGATGTAAAATAAGTCTCTGATGTCCCCAGAGTGTGTATGTGAAGTTTTAGCTCAAAATAACCCACAGATAATTTTTTATAGCATGTTAAAATTGCCACTTTTGGGGGTTGAGCAAAAACGCGCTGTTTCAGTGTGTGCCCTTTAAATGCAAATGAGCTGCTGCGCTCGGCCTGAGAGGGCGGAGCTTCAAGAGCTGATTCTCCGGTGTCAGGATTCAGTCAGGACGCACTATAATGTCATAAACTGCGAATATATGCTGCATAAGTCAATTACGGTTATAACTTATATTGTCTTCTTGTTTTTATCCACTATATTAGTACAAGCCTGTTTACTGATGAGTTTTATAACGCTTATTATACTTCACACAAAATATGAAGCGTCTGTTTTTACTTTAGAAAATCACTGTAAGAGCTTAATAAAACAGTGCATGTGTGCATTAAAATATTATCCATAAACTCTCTCTATCTCCCTTGCATTATCATCAACATACATTGCAAAGTACACAGAAACACTCGTTACAACTAACAGTAAACAAATATATAAAGACCTTATGCCTTTTCGGGTGGTGCTTAATAAACTGGTAAACTTTATATCCATAAATCAACTCCGATAAACTAATAAAGTGCTCTCACCTTCATTACTGCTGTATCCAGTATCACTCTGGAGACTGTAAGCTGGATCATGAACAGTTTACTGATCTATCCTTGAGTAACAACTTTTTAGCACAACCTCTGTTTTGTATTGTCCCTTTGTATTAACATTCGTTCACAAAGCAGTCCGGTGTGTAATGATTCGCGCAGGCATAAACAAATTTCGGTAGAGTTGAGGGAGCATTTTCTTCGAAAACAAAATCAATCCACCTCGTCTTCAACAGCTCAGATTTCGGGAGTAAATTGAGAGAGCTATGTGGATTAATCCATCCAGCTACAGAACCCCTAAAATGCTTGGGAGACATTCTCGTCAGTGCAGCAATGGCGGACTGTGTACAGCTCGCTGTGAACTCGTACAGGGCGGTTCTATGTTAAAACGGTAGTGTCTGTCAACATTCGTGGGCGGGGCCTGTGGCTAAAGTGACGTCACATTGCCAGGGATCTGGAAACGGCTTGTTCTGAGACACTGCTTATGATTTATGGGGATTAAAAAAAAAAAAAAAAAAGGAGTGATTGGATTTTTTTATCATTATAGGGTGGTTGTGTACACACACTGCCAACACCAATTTTATTTATGTCCAAACACCGTGCAAAAGAGAATTTTGCATAATAGGTCCCCTTTAACATTTTATTTTCCAAAGAACCTGAAGAATATTTGACCTATGAGAATATGACAGGTATTGAAAAGGTGGTTTTATTTTAGATTGCAGTGTCAATGTTACACATATTATATGCACAGTGAGATCATTAAAGTAGGTTTGATTAAAGTATTATAAAAAAAAAAAAAAAAAAATCATATTTGTAGTTAGTTACTTGTGTAGACTCATTAATTAAAGTGTGTGGCAAAAATAGTGTATTTATTTAATTATTTAAAGATACAGATAATTAAACATTTTTTATATTGTCTTTGCATAGTTTAAGCACAATTGCTTGTTTTATTGCTCTTTGTTCCACAATCACAAAATTCATAGTGCTACCTAATCAACTATACATATTTTATAAGGCTTTTGTAGTTATATAGTGCACAGTGTGATGTCTTCATGTTGGTCCAAGCAAATTTTACACACAAATTGGCTATAAAGGATCTTTTGGACCCAAGTGGGCTGTCTGTAATATGAAAGCATTTCTTCCTCAGGCATTTTCTAAAATGACTATACGATGAACACAATGACTAAAGCTATGAAGTGCCTTAAATTAGCTTAGCTCAGCAGAGAGACTGAATAAGAGGTTATGATATGGGGGGAAAAGAGTCTTCTGGGATATTGGGTCAGTCATGCAAGCTGAAGCGTATTCTGTAAGTATTACTTAAAAGGCCACAGGAGCGAGGAGGGTCACATATAGTTATTTAATGCTAAGTGACCCTTGCGTTCTGTTGGAAGACATAGGCAGCTTTACCATCTGTTGAGCCCAACTGTTCTCTCCCACAAGAAGGTGCAATCATAGGTAGACTTTGGCAAGCGCCTTTGGCTTCGAGCCTCTCCGATGATTATCACCCCTTGAATTCACCAAACAGTATAGTGCCACTTTAGCATGTGATATTTCAGTGAAACCCCTGTGTCTTATTTATGAACCACCTGCAATCCAGCTTAAATAGGTGCTAAATGTGCCACAAGATTGCTGTGCCGTTTTTAAATGAAACCCAAACACTCATCCTTTCGATGCAAATGTTGCTTATTATAAAATTTACTAAATCGCATTCACATTGTTGTCCAGTTAATCATTCTATACAGTGTATGTCGTGTATAGAAGTGTGTTGTCAGTAAGATTTTAAAGATTTTTTTAAAGAAATTAATAAATTTAATACATAATACATTCAGCAAGGATCAGTGAAAGTAAAGGCATTTATAATGTTACACAATATTTCTGTCAAATTAATTATGTTCTTTTGAACTTTCCAATCACAGAAATACATTACATTTTAAAATATAATAGAATAGAAAAAAGTAATTATATTTCACAATATTGCTACTTTTACTGCATTTTTGATTAAATAAATGCAGCCTTGTTGAGCATAAAATACTTATTAGTGTGTGTGTGTGTGTGTGTGTGTGTGTGTGTGTGTGTGTGTGTGTGTACAGGTTTGGCTATACTTGTGAGGGCCAAATGTCCTCGCTTATATAGTGAAATACTGTGACTAGTGAGGACATTTTACTGGCCCTAACTAGTCAAAAAGGCTTATAAATCAGCCAAAACATGTTTTTTTTTATTTAAATCTAGTGTTTGCACATGTTTCTGTGATGGGTAGTTTTGGGGGTAGCGGTTGGGTTAGGCCATAGAAAATATCATTAACCTGATATAAAATCAATAGAAGTCTATACAATGTCCTCACTAAACAAATTATATTTTGACTATTTAGCAAAACGTCTCTTACTTTAGACCCATATACACTCTTAAGCTTCTGTGTTGGATTGTGCGACTTTACTCTTAAGCAGCTTAAGGTCTGCAGATTTGTTTTTTTCATTTTTTCAAAGGGACGTTGACGGAGGTAGAAATGAGTGTTTTTTCACATACTCTACACTGTAAAAAAAAAAAAAAAAAAAAAATCCTCGTAAAATGTACCGTAAAAAAAACGGCAGCTGTGGTTACCTGAACTTTACCGTAAAAAAATATGGTAGCAAGGTAAAAAGCAATTCCGTTAAATTTACGGTAAAAAATGTATTTCATTAACTGATATAATGTTAATTTACCAACCTATTGAAGTACTAATATCTGTTTTGTACCTTTGTAATACACTGACAAGCACCAAACACAGTGGTGATGAGAGTCACATGATGAATCAAAGTTCATCACAAGCAGCTTTTCCACAAGCTGAGAAGGACAATACTAATATACACAGTGTCATTCACACAAATGCTAAACACCATCATGGTAACACACATGAAATTTTAAATTCAATAATCAATTTAAATGCAATAATCATTAATTTAACAACATTAGATGTAACATAAAACCCTAATGTACATAACTGATTAAAAAAACTAAGAAGAAACAGCGTTATTTCAACAAAAATACATCAAATATGAAGTGTCACGCAGGGAATTGTGGGAATGTCAATTTACGGTTTTTCACTGTAAATTATACAATGACGTTATTTTTCACTTCCAAAAACTGTAAATTTAATGGTATTTTACCGTAAAATTACATTAAATGTACCGTTTTATCTATTACAGTTATTCACCATATATAGTACGGAAACTTTCTGTAAACCAATTAACGTTTTTTCACTGTAGCATTTTTACAGTCTTTTACCGTTAAAATCACGGTCATTTTTTACAGTGTGTGAAGGAGTCAGCATCAGGGAACTTTAACAAGAGTGGGAAAAAGGAATGACTTCCCTGATACTCAAAGGAATAGTTCAGATTATGTCATTTTACTCACCCCAATGTCATTTCCAAGCCTGCATGGCCACTTTTCACATATGAAGAACGTCTTTCATTATATGGAATTCATCAATTTCGTTATAATCAGTCATATGGAGTAAGTCATATAAAGTTTATTTTTAGATATAATAATCAACACTCTATGTAAATGTACATTGCACATAAGTTAGGTTTTGCATAAGTTAGGTTTTGCATTATCTCATTATAAAATTATTTTTCAATTATTTGTTTTACTCCAATTCATTTTTGAAATATAATCATGTACACAGTTACTATCATAATTTGTTTTCGCGACAAATTTATTTAAACATATATTAAATAATTAAGACATTACTAACAGATAAATATAATGGATATATGAGCTAATATAGTGCATATATTTAGTGAAAGGCTCCTCTCTACAGTTAATTTCTCTTGTGAACTAACATGCTGTGGACACTAAATGACTTGCCTGAGGTAAATGTACGTGATATATTATTCTCAAGCTGTTTTATTGATGTCTTTCCACAGTTAAAACATCTAGTGTTACATTTAACACTAGATTAAACGTAAACATGTCAATGCATAGATTGTCGGTTCTTCTTCTTCTGCGTTTTTTCCTGTTGTGGTGGTTAGCAAACAGCGTTGCGCGCCCCCTTCTGGATTGGAGTGTGGATTGCCTGTGACCGACTGTATTCGTCGTCTGACTGCATGCACCCGAACTGTGACGCCTGTACCGTGACGGTTCGGGGCGAAAACATGTACCACTACACCCTAGTAAATAATAAGACCATGATGACCACAATCATGGTCTTATTGTGCACAATTAATCACTGCACTCCAACCTCGTCATTTACAGCAGAAAGTGCTTTTCACCATCCAATCATTTATCAACAGATAAAATCACATCCCAACACTTTCATTTATTTTTTCTTGTTAAATATCCCATCATCCCACTCTTTCTTATGTGGTAACACAGAGTTAAATTGAGTTGAGAATACCCTGTCATGTTGACTTCAAGAACTTGTGTTACAATTACCAAATTGAGGGGGTCATTTAATCATCTACGCCTCCTTTAATAAACAAGGCCTGTTTTCTCATGGTAGAATAGCTCCTTTGCCAAGATATGCATGAACAGGAAGGTATCCTGTAAGTAATTAAGGAAAAAATAGCCTTCTCGTTGTAATTATTGACGACCTTATGATGAGTACTTGAAATGCATGGTTGACTTCAACAGTAATGTGAGAAGGGATTCTCTCTGTTGGTAATATACAGTAGGTCCAGCAGATCTCAACAGGGGTTTATGAACTAGATGTGGGTTGATTTTTAATCTAGTTGCTAGGTGGGTGTCATATATGGTAGAACCGGGCTCATGCTGGGTGTAAGGGAAAAAAAGCTCAATTATAATAAATGAGGAAAACTGCTTCATATCTTTGATGAATAGAAAGTTCAAAAGAACAGCATTGATTTGAAATATGTCTTTTGTAAAACTTTTGATCAAATGAATGCATCCTTGTTAAATAAAAATATTAAATTCTTTACAAAATTTTGTTTTGAAAGGTCATGAGGAAACCAGAGTTTCTTTTAGTTCCAGTTGGTGGTCACATTCAAAGCAGCAATCTATTGGCCATATGATCTTTGATTATTATGTTGCTTGGCAACCAGCTTATATTCAGAATAATAAATATCACATGGTGGAAAAACAGTTTATTATGAATATTACTCCTTACTATTGGTGTCTTTTATCATACTGCATTTTCTTCATGTCTAACAGTCCTTAATCATGGTAAAATCATTATAGAACGGCTGCTGTGGCTTATTGCTTTATTCAGAACAGCAAGCAAACACCAAAATGAAATGATATTTTCCATACTTGAAACTATATATGGCAGAACTTGTAATTTGTATCTCATTGAGCTGAAGTGTCTCATAACCTACATTTAGTTTCTTGCTGCATTTTTTAAAGCCACCATCTTTAGCTGAAGCAGTGGATGCTGCTCTTATTACAAGACTATTAAAAAGAAGAGTATTACATCTACTGCTTTAATCTGTTGTTTCCACTCACACACACACACATACACTAAGGGGGCTTTTTAATTGGGTTACCACAGAAGGTGCTGTCAGATTAACCACATGTAGAGGAAAAAAAGTGAGATTTTGACTGGTCACACTTCTGGCAGGGAATTTGATTGCCTTTGACAGCCTGTTTTGAATAATTCTATTACGAGATGATAAAGAGAAGGCAATGCTTAGATCAAGTCATGTCAGAGTAGCATAGATCTCATTGAACAGCACAAGCTAACTAAAGCTGAACACGTTTTTAATGGCCATGTACTTTAATGAGGCACAATCACGTGGCACAGTTTTCAAGCAACTAACCTACAATCTGAGCTTCTCCAATGCAATCAAGATGTTTCATTTGATAAGAAAAGCCTTTTTAATGCACCTATATATATATATATATATATGGAGTGAGAGAGAGAGAAAGAGAGAGAGAGAGAGCTATTTAAAAAGTGAAAGCCTGTACTTTGGATGGCTTAAAGGTTCTCCTGGGTTGGAAGGGTGTTATTAAGAGCTTTGTTTTTCTTTAAACATATATATATATATATTTTTTTTTTTTTTTTTTTTTTTTTGGCAATAGAGGTTTTATGCAAGTTATACAGTACTGAAATGTCAGACAAGGCTCTACATTTGGGTTATTCATTGAGCCCTTGCTAACTGTACTTTGTGGCCGAATACAAAATTACACTGGCGGATTTAGTCACAAAACCAACCTGAGAGCATTACATTATGAATGATTATACTGTACTTTAAATTATGGATCATTTGATATGGGAGAACTGCCACAGCTGTCACCTCTGATAAGTAGTCAGGAATAAGTAGAATGATTATTAGTTGTAGTTACGGTGTTAGTCATTTGACCAAAACCCTACTACTAAGTATGAATCTTCCTCTTGAAAAAGATGAGAGCTTAATTGTATTGAATGTACACTTATAGTTTCTAAAACACTGTACATGCAGATAATATATTAATGCACTAAAAGGCCACTTAAGTGTACTATCTATCTATCTATCTATCTATCTATCTATCTATCTATCTATCTATCTGCTGGAAAGATGCATAGATTTTAAAGGTTCTTCATGGAACCATAAATGTCAATAAAGAACCTTCAGTTTTAAGAGTGAATCTATCTATGTATTGACCTAATTCTGTATAGGATTTATTTATCTTTGAAATTTTGCTTCTTAGATGCATTTTCAAGAACCAAATATGGGTTATTTCACAATAGTCGGTATCAGATATCTGAATGAACACAAAGCCATAAATATTTGATTTTTAACACTGATGAGTTTATTGAATACATGTGTGGCTAATCTGGAGGTGGTTACAGAAATATTTTCAGTCTCCCACACAGGACAACGACAAATAATCGCACGTCTTACAGTATTGATCCTCAACCTACTTCTGTGAATTGCATTATGAACAGAGTGCTGCCTGTGACGCAAGACAAGCGTTTCTGAGCCAGATTTTTTTGGTGTAGTAGTTGAGTTTCATTTCTATTTATGTGCTTAAGAGACACCTGCACTGTATAGGAAACATTTGCTGTCTGTGAGTCATATTAGGATGTCTGTACTCAGCCTAGAAACTATTACAATCATTTGTGGATTGTACAAGTGGAATGACCCTTCTCTAAAGCTCTGCCTCCCTTCATTGCTGTGGCTCGCGCAGGCAAGATTTACAAAACGTCCTATGTGAATGAATTGAAAATTGCCATGATCATTTTTCATAGAATGCGCTCAAAGTGGTAATTTGGCTAGAAATAAGTATGACCTTGCAAAGAGTTTTTATCTTTTTAACCACATAAATTGTGAAATGCGAGATTTAACTCGATTTAAGTCAGTTTAATAATTAAGATAAATTACTTGTACAGTCAATTTGATTATACTTACAAATTTCAGGCAGCAACTCAACTTTCTGAAGTTCAAGGTGGACATTTTTACAGTGTTTTTATAAAATTGTTAAATGATTTTGATGAGATAAAGTGTATGGAAGAATGTATGTTGCCATGACTTATTGATCATATCATTAGAAGTAAGTATGTTTTCATCACTGATTTTCGTCATGTTCAATTGAGAATAAGGGCAACATAGTTTAATCCACAGTATGAACTTCTCAAGATTTATTTAAAGGGAAAAGGGAAAAACATACCACATATGACGATGATGATGTTCTCTGGGTTACTTGGCCACTATAAGTGTTATTATGACAACATCATGTTACCGTGTTTTGTATAATCTCTGTAAAATTATGATTGATACAGTTCAACCACACCAATCTTCCTCAATTTTTTTGATAATATAGCAGATGACAACACTTGCAAGGTATGATTGGTCTGTAATGGTTCAAAGGCGGGGCTTAATGAGTGGTCAGGCGGTATAATTGCTGTTATTTTAGTAATTTATATATTATTTTGAATTACCTTTTATTTTTAGATTTTCAGTTTCCATTTTTACTGCAAGTATTAGTAATTGTATGTGCTTTTGTCGTTTTTATTAGAAGTTTTTTTTTTTTTTGAAATAATTTTATTTCAATTCTAGTTTTAGTAATCTTATTAGTTCAACTTAATCTCAGTTATTTCAGTTAGTTGCCAAGGCAACATTTTTAAAGGTTTTTTTTTTTTTTTTTTTATGTTTGTTTTTTTTATAGAATATTTATTTATTTTTCTTTATTTCAACCGAAAAGTTGATAGTTTTAGTTTTAGCCTAGGTTTAGGGTATGTATACATGGCAACGGTGTACTAAAAACGGTAAAATATTTCCTTTGCATTTTTCTCGTACAGACGACACCATTGTCAAAACGATCCTCATTCACACGGATCTGCGAAAATGACAAAAAACACTGTATTTTGCTGTCAGGCCGTAAAAGAAAAAGTAAAGAAACACTACACGCCTATTGACTGAACACGTAATACGCATGTGCATGATGTCGCCATTTTCACAAATTTGCATTTTTGGAGTTTACACAGAGACGATTATTTATATATTTATTTATTTATTTATTTTTAAACTTGCACTTTGAAACCCGTTTTCAAAAGTTTGCATTTTCAGGCCCCCAAAACGCCGTTGTCATGTAAATGAATGGCCAAAACGCATAAAAAGTTTTACATTTTTAGTGTCATGTAAACGGCCCCTTAGTTAACAACAACCTGGGTTCCATTTTTTTTTTTTTTTTTTAAATGGTTAACTTCATATAAAGAGAGAGTTTACCCCCCCAAAAAATCACCATTTACTCAACTCTGTCATTCCAAAGCTGTTGAATTTCATTATGCGGACAATCAATCAATCAATCAATCAATTGCTTGGAATGAGATGATGAGTAAATAATGGAGTAATATTAATTTAAATCTTTTAACTATCCCCAAACAAGATGCCGAGCATATCAGACACAAATAAATGCTAGACGTTTGCTAAGCAGCCAAATGTTTTTTTATTTTTTTTTTTCCTCTCTCCCTCAGACCACTTTCATTAACATTATTGCAAACACAAGTGCTCTTCACACCTCACATTCAGCTGCACTAAAACAACCTGAATTGTTGCCTTTCAACCCAGTTCCATCAAATAGTTTAACATTTCAAAGCCCTACTTAAAATGTCAGGTCACCACCCTGACTCAACAAAACACTCTGTGTGGGAATGTTCTGCTAGTGCCGCAACCTCGTGCAAGCATTTCAGTTCAGTCGTGAGTCTGTGGTTGTCATGCCAATGTGAAGATAGCCAGACTGCACTTCCTGTGACAGAATGGTTTGTAGGAGGTTCCACTTGCACCATCCAGTTACAGGCATGTCGTCAGAAAGGAAAAAGGGCGATTTATTCCTGTATGCATTGGCAAACAGGGCCAGTTTGTGGGCTGGTTGGGTTCAATAGATCTTTTCTGCTACATCTGCTGTGAATCAAGGGTACTTTTGCTCTTGTTGCCATGGGGACAGTTTAGGAGGTTTTGTTCCAGTTTCCTACATAAAGTTAGTGCCTACATTAGACCTAAAAGTGACAATTACGATGGCTGTAAATATGGTGCACTCAACATGTGCTTGTTGTCCTTCGGAATTAATTAGTAGTAGGAGCAATCCATGAGCACTTGGTACCGTTAGTGACGTCAAAGGCCTGTGTCCATGATAAAAATAGAGAATGTTTTACTGACACACTGTGGCTATTTGAAATACAGTGTTTGTACTGTATATATTGGCTTGACGGAATGACATTATATACTTCGAAACTACAAGAACTGTGTCAGCTGGTAGAGATTTTGCTATATTGTTTATGTTGCATGTATACGTTCCGTCTAGTAAGCAGGACTGCTTTTTATTATATCATCTAAGAGCAATAAACATAGGGAAATGTGAAAATGCAGAGTGGGACGTGTTGCAAACAGGATCAGACTTAGAATTTTCGTCTGGCAGACAAAACAGTTGAACAAATCCCATAGACTTGTATTAAAGAAGGGACCTGGGCCATATCTAGAGAAAAGAATGGTACAAAGAATTGGGGGTGGGATTGAGGGATGGTTTGTACCCTAGCAACCACCTAGCAACATTCTAGTATTACGGCAGAGAGGCAAGCATCACTTACATTTTCAGAAATTAATAATAATAATAATAATAATAATGTTTTGTTATTTCTCTTTTCTCTTTTTTCCCTCAAGTTTTATATGAAGCATAGTATTGATTAGTAATGAACAATACTATAATTCAGCTTGCATTTGTCCAATTTTAAATACAAGACAAAATGATGTTGGACTGAGAGCAATCGCCGCACCTGTATAACTCATAATATCTCCAGCAGATGAATCCAGAGCTATTCTCAGAGATGTTACTGATGAGACCACAGTGTGCCGGACCGCTGTGAGCACACCTGCGGTGGATTATGAAAGTGATTCTCTACAGGTCAGTCTTGAAAAACCACAGATTCAATTCCCATCAGGAAACAGTTTCTTCCACTGCGTTTTATCCCATTTGACAGGATTGCGGTACCCCACAACTGCACAGTAATGCCACGTGCCTTCGCATATAATAAACCTTTTTTTACCAGGAATGGTTGACCATAGGATGGATGCCAGATGAAAATGAGCCTGCAAAGAGTCAAATTCATGAAATCTAAAGTATATTGTGTCTATTGGTGTTAGACTGATATATCTAACACTACAAATCTAACACCACAACCCAATCTCATAGCAATTTGTATGTATTTTACGAGGTGGCTAATTCGTACAAATTCGTACAACCTCACTTGTACAAATTTGTACTTTTTTTTGTCAAATTGTACGTATTTTACGAGTCATATAAATTAGCCATCTTGTTAAATAAGTACGAATTGGACATGAGATAGATGTCCAATGATGTCCAGTGATAGATGGGCAGTAGTAGGAAACGGAGGCCAGCCAGTAAGAGCTGTGCAAGTAAACCTCACTCCCCTGGCCTCAAGAGACGCACTAGTGGCTGACGCTAGAGGCTGCGGTCTTTAGCATCCTTGTTAGCGTGCCTGCCTCTTATACCAGAAACGCCAATTCGAATCCCGCTCGGAGCAGTGTGTGAGTACAACCGGAGGGGTTACAGGCATTTTGTGATTATCATTATTTGATTGGCAAATTAGTTGACCTTGCTAATGAGAGTCAGACACCACATTTTCTGTTTTCAAAATATTTGTAGTGGAATTTGAGTTAATATTGTCTAATATTAATTTAAACAATTTTACACACATCTTAGCTGCTATAATTAAATTGTAATTTCTTTACAATGCCCTCTCCTCTCTATATCGAGATCAACATCAGTCGGTAACACTTTATTTTGATGGTCACTTTTGAACATTCTGTTGACTATAAGTAACTTTGCGAGTACATGTTAACTAACTCCCATTAGAGTATTAGTAGACTGTCTGCTTAATATCTGCTAACTCTTTATTGTGATGCTCCCCAACAGACATTCAACATGTCAACTTTTTCTACTAACCCTACCAGTTTACTAATACTCTACTAATTCTCTAATGAGAGTTAGTAGACATGTAGGTGCAATGTTAATTATAGTCAACAGAATGTGTTAAATGGACCATCAAAATAAAGTGAAACCCTTCAGTCACTGCAAAACCAATATTGGTTATTGGTCGACCACAAATAATTGGATCAATACACTACTTTAAATTATATTTTATATTATTATATACATATCCAAAACAAGTATGGGTTTTGTAATGGCTGAATGGCCTGATCAATTTGTAAGTATGCCTATTCAGTGGGGAAGCTTTCTTTTTGTGGTTTGTTTCCATTGATTTCCTCTTATTCTTTTGCTTTGTTCAATTTTTCCGAGCTGTTCTTCTCTCTTGCACCTTCAAACCACAAAGGAAAGCTTCTCGGTTACATTTTATTTTGATGGTCCCCTTTAAATATTTTTGTAACGTTGCACCTGTGTGTCATTACATGTCACCTAACTCTCATTAGAGTACTAGTAGACTGGTAGGGTTAGTGTTCAGGTTAGTAGAATAAGTTGACATGTACTTGCAAAGTTATAGTCAGTAGAATGTCTGTTGGGGGCAAAAATAAAGTGTTAGCAGATTAAGTAGATAGACTACTAATACTGACTGCTGAATATGCATATTGCTCATTAGGTTATGTATTTTAAATTTTACAGACTCTTAAACAACCATTTGGGGTTCCTTGTATCGAGAACCACTAGGTGCTCTTTGAAGGTGCCTCAGATGTACTATTGCATCTTCTCTGGACTTCAGAAATTTTTCACTTTTCTCTGTCCTTTATGTTTTTACAGGAACTATTGGTTCCATATTTAAATTTTCCCAGAAAACTGCCATTTTGGTGCACTAGATATTCTCCAGAAGGTTCCACCAATGTGCAATCTGAGGAAATCCAAATGGTGCATCAAGGGTCTTTTCATTCTTCAATGATAGTGTCCTAAGGCCTAGTATATTTTTCATGACTGGAGCTTTTTGTTCACTGGCAGTTCTCAGTTGAATGATTGACCCCATAGTATAAAATATAAAACCCACTAAAAATATTATATGTCTCTTAACATTCAAAGATTTAGCAATGTGCCACATAAACAATATGTTTTAAGCACTATTCTGATCCCGCAGCAGCTCAGTGAACATGTTCCGTGTTCAACCAAGCAAGTGAAACGATATAACCATGCCTTGTAATCTGGCGAGACATGGATGATATATCAATGAATTTAAGCTGAAATATCTCACCCTTTTGATAGTGCTCAGGCTTATACGCTGGTATCTGCTCGAATTCATTCTAGACACAACAAATGTAATCCTCTCTATAAGTGCGCTACATATGTCCTGTTCTTATTGACAGCTTTTCTTTAAACACATTTCTTGCACCTAAGTATGTACGAACGAAGTTGCAGAACGACTTTTAGTAGTGATATTATTAAGTTGAATGGATTTGCATCTGTTGTAGGCATATTAGTGATGTTTGTGAAGGCAGACATTTGTAGAAAACTTGGCATGCATTGTCTGTTCTCATCTTCTGGTAATTGCCAATAACCTGATGTTTGCGCTGTATTGTATATCTTTCTGTTAAGGAAATATCTGCTGAGAACGTAAATGTAAATGTTCAAGGATTGGTTGAGAATAAGAGGTGAAACCGCAGTCGTACTTCCAGTGGTGTTTATTGGGAAAGTGTGTGATTTTTATTAAATGCTTAAGGGTGGTACATCAATGAATAAAACATTATAATGAGTTCCCCTCAGGGGATTATGGAAATGGAAATGTAATAAGTATAGAGTGCTAGGATGAAATATTTGGTGTCTGTCATGAATGAGGTTTGTGTTGAGGGTGTTGTTCAGAAAGACTCTATATGTTTCCTGATGCTGATAAACGGCTGTGCACATTGCTGTCTCACACTGTTTAATGATTAAATACATTCCTCTTGGCAGAAATTACAAACAACCCATGAATTCAGAACATGTTTATAATAATCATACATTGCTCTCAATGTTAGAAAGTATATGTCATTGCAGCAAAGACAAAAAAGCTTAGTCAAGTAAATGGATTTTACGGAATGATGCAGTGCACCAATAGTTCATATTTTGTTCCTGGCTAAGTGTCTCAATGGTTTATCTCGAATTAGTATAATTTGTTCTAGACCTGTGTATAAAGACTGATGTGTGTGAAAGTAAATGTTTCTACTGTAGCTAAACAAGCTTAATTTCACACACTGTTGGTTCTGAAATGTGTCAGAATGCAATTTATAAAGTATTGTAATTGTATTCTCAGCCAGAAGAGGCACTACTGTTATTTAAAAAAATTGTTTGATGAACAAGTTAAAGTTTGTAAACTGTCAACATGTTTATAGCAGGTTTGTGTGCTTTGTGCACTTGACATGCGGGGGAAAAATATAAGTACATTGTTGCTGGGTTGTTGATGTAACATGGCATTTTCACTGTCACACAAGATAAAAATTTATATAATTAGTATTGTTATCATTTAAAATGCAGTAAATGGTTAAACATTTCTTTGTACTGTTGTTATAAAAACTGCTTTATTGGATTTTTTTTTTTTTTTTTTTTGAACCAAATCTCAAAAGTGTCTAATGGTGTGACTGTCTCAAGCATGGTTCAATAAATTACAACTTTTATAAATTAAAAAGAAAAGCATACAAATGTTAATAAATACCTCAGGCATAATTTTACAAGTGTCTGTTTTAGTAATGACAGTCTTTTTTTTTTTTTTTCTCCATCCATATATTTCTAAAAGCATAGGAACTTGATACACTTTGTCACTGAAAACCATGTCCTCCGGTGTGACACCATATTGTGATTTTAAACTGGGCAATTCCACTGACAAGTTTAATTAGTTGAAGGACCCCATTCAAGGTCATGTTACTGAAGCCCCCTGTGAAGCCCATGACATGTGCATATGCCAAGTTTTTGTCTCAGAATTGTTCAAATATTTAACTTTTTTTGGAACCACTATAAAAGTGTTGTTGTCCTTTGGTGCGACACCCCTGTATTCTTAATTGTTGCTATAGGACACATTTCAGTAAAAATTATCAAAAAACAGTGAAAGAACTGACAAAGTTAGCGACCCCTTATATTTTCTCAAACATCAGAGTTCACGCTACATATTAATATGTATTTTTCAACTTAACATTATTCTAGTTTATTGCCAAGGCAATATTTCTAATTTTTGTTTAGTTTTTAATTAACTTTTAGTTAATTATAATAACCCTGTTTCAAGATACACAGTGCATTAATTAATGTTAACAAACTAAACCTTACTCTATTGTTACTGAATAGTTCAAGAAGCATATACAAGTTTGTTTATATATATATATATATATATATATATATATATATATATATTGTGTGCCTAATTCCAGCCCCAATATAAAATTTGGTAACTTAAGAACTATTTACAACAAATACTTAAAGTGTAATTAATTAAGACATTATAGCGTGTCCCACTGTATGATGTCAAGAATTTTTCTACTTAGTTGTGGTCTGTTTTGAAAAAAGGACACCTGGGATTCGCTGTCGAAAAGTCTGAATTAATTAAAGTCATAAAAAGGGAGTTTAATTTATTGGAACATGATCAGAAACCTATTTGCATAACATATCTTGTATGCACCAAGGGTAAAATTAACTTTCCTACAAAAAGACAGTATATACAGTACACCCGATTGTCTTCTCATTGAATAGAAGTGCCATTTATTTTGCTACAAAGGAAGCAAAGAAATGAAAACAAGTCGGACCTCATAACGAGCCTCCTATCGAGGCAGTTTTAATTAATTTCATTTCATACTGGGCGCAATCACAATTATCAAAGGCTTCCAGTTCTCCAGCCCTGAGTACAATTAGAGAGTTGTAGTGAAATAGAATTGCCCGGTAGTTGAAACACGATTGTGCGATAAATCGCAATGGACTTCAGGTCTATGAGAGGCCAGGATGTGTCCTATTCATTTGAGGACTGATTTTAAAGGCCAATGGCATAAAGACTACATTATTATTGAATTCACTCAGTCTGATCACCAATAACTGCCATGCAAACTACAATATGACCTTATTTTCTCACAAAACCTCATGGTGCAGAGATACGTGGCTGTATCGGTCTCTATTCAATAGTCATGCTAGAAGCCTTAAATAAAACCCAGCCGAATCATCATGGCATTTCTAATAGATCCCTATGGCCCATAATGCCATTTTAATTAACCTTTTCTGCGGTTCTGATGCACGGCCAATTATTCACGTGGATGACGAGGTGCAGTCCATCATTTGGAATGTAAAATATGTGACGTGACAAACACTAGCTTATTGGAATGCGTGGGGTCGGGGTGGTCCTTCGCCCATTTTTATGTTTCACTTTGATGGGATGGAGTTCATCATAGGAAAATACTGCAGAGAAATAACTCATGAACCCCATTAGCTGACGCTGTATTATGCATGGAGCTCCATGAGGACTATGATAAAGTCTCTTGTTGGAAATTACTTTTGATAAAGGTCATACGGTTAAACACTTGCTGGATGCCTCGCATATATTCAATTTGCCAGGGCTGCGGTGTGCCTAGAAAATGCTGTTTAGGTGGAGATCTGACTTTAAAGAGATGCAAGTAATCTTTCACCTTCCAAAAAAATGAATTGGGTTTAGTGTTCCTTTTACTTTGTATTTTTTATTTTTATGAGGACATTACACACACACACACATATATATATATATATACATATATATATATACTCTAATGAGGATTTATCTATGGTTTTAGGATTTATCTATGGTTTATCCATTTTTATCCCCCTTTCCAAACCGGCATGGCATTTTTTTTATCTGTTCAGTATTTTCTTTATTTTTCATATTTTCCAAAGAAATACAGATGGTACAGTTGGTCGAAATCGTATAACTTCCTTCACTTCACCATGTTTTACCTATTTGCACAAGTCCATGCTCTTGTATATAACAACCACTTTTTGACATCCAATCAGTTCCCAGTGGACATAAATTTCTCATTAAATATTCTGTTTTGTTTTGAAATACATCAGATTATGCAAGTGTAAATGCAAACAGCATTTCATTGTAACTTTAAGTAGGGGAGATGTGTTTAATCCTGCTCCTGGAGGGCCACAATCCTGCAGAGTTTAGCTTGAATGCTAAATAAACACACCTGAACCAGCTAATCAAGCTCTTCAGGAAAACGAGAAACGTTCAGGCAAGTGTGCTGGAGATAAACAGGACTGGACACCTCTGAATTAAGCCTAAAGTCAATGACGGACTGCACACTGTCCATGTGATGTAATTTTTGTCATTGAAGGAGTCCATGGACATCTGCACACACCATGCGCATACAACCTAATTTTTTATTACTGCGCAGATGGTGCTCGTACAACAGCGCATGCACAAAGTGAATGTTGAGACAGAAGAGGCCACTAGGTGACATTATGCACAGTTGTGATGTACTGTGCAGTAGTCAAAGAAGAGTGGTTAACAAAGCAGCACATCCTTCTCCATCATTTTTGTTTTGGTTCTAAACTTTGCATGCAATGGCAGAGGTGCTGCTTTTTTTCATCTATCCTTCCAAGCGAATATCCTGTACATGACACAACTGAGTGCTGCCCTCTGACAACTGGTAGAGTAATAAAAAAGCATCTACCCTTTCCATCATGTCACTATCCCATAATCTTGCATAAAGCAATTGTACTGCAAATGTGTCGAATTTGCAGTCCCCCCCCCCCCATAATTTAAACCTTTAGGGATGCTGACCTTGTCATGTGTATGCAGATTCCCAACCTTCTACCAACTGACTTACCATTGACTTCCTAAAGCCCCAGTGTGCATTTCAGACTGTCCTCTGTTTATCTCATATTTGCATCTACCCTTTCCATCATGTCACTATCCCATAATCTTGCATAAAGAAATTGTTAGGTCACTTCCACATCCCCATCATGTGGAATGGGTGTTCAACACAGAGGACATTCTCCCTCCAGAACATGGATTATTCTCATTCGAGTTTCCGTCCCCGAGTAAATGCCAAGGGTGTTCATTTATCAGGCCAAACACCAGGCAGTTGTCTGAACTTTCGCCTACCTGAGCAATGATGGAGGGCCTATTTGTGTTAAAGTGCTTTAAATATTGAATCCAGGGCACTGCAATGAGAAGAGAGAGAAAGAGCGAGAGAGACACAGACAGAGATTCTTAATGTTTTGAATTGGGAAGGGTGCCAAGGGGCCTTTCTGAATGAAGAACAAGTAATGCATGACTACTTCTTCAGTCCCCATAGGAGTCTTATTTGAGTTGGAAACTGTTTCCAAACGTATCTGGATTATGCATTCTGCAGTTATATTTGCATTTTTATTTATCTCTTCAGAGTTTTATATTTTATGCAGAATTTCAACACTTTAGGAATAGTTCACTTATAAAAGACAATTCTATAATTATTATTTTATTTTTTTTCTTCACACTTTTGTCATTCCAAACCCTCGTGCTCTTAAAATTAATTATCTGTCTGTTTTTCACAAAAAGCTGTATTTGACTTAAGATATATGATCTACCTTTATGCTACTTATATTGTGCTTTTTAAAGCTTGGCAGATGTAAAATATAAAAGAGCTGTGTAAATATTATCAAAAAGTAAAGGGTTCATTGAATTATTGCAGTGTTTAACTCATGGTTTATATTTCTGTGTGAGTTGGATAGACAAAATGAGTCTTTAAAATAGGAGTCCTGTTAATATGCTCAGATCAAGAATGAATCATTTTAATACGTACTTCTGGCAAATTCTGCAAATCCTCCTGAAATGTAGATCTGACTTGCCATCAGTGATGGGGGGCTCTTTAACAGGTTTAATAAAAGAGTGATATACCTCTGACATGCTGAACTATATTAGTATCATAATGAATGAAAATACAGCCGCCATTGAGGAAAAGACTCCAGTGTGTTATTAGCAGTACTATGACACAATGACGTTCACTAAAAACACAACATTAATGGAAACATTAATGCAGTTGTTTCTGTTTTTGTTTGTTCATTTTTTGATATTCCCTTTGAAACTAGAAAAAAAAAAGATGTCCAAATGCTTCCAGTTTGCACATAATAATGATGAATAATGAAGAAAACATTTACATCGTTCATCCATTTACATTTATTTATTTAGCAGATGCTTTTGTCCAAAGGGACTAGCAGTGAAGTTCAAGTGCATAGCGCTAAAACCCTATTGTAATTGTTACATTTTCCAAGGTTTCTCCCTATTCTCTCCTAAAAGTGATTGGGCAGACCAAACCGTAAGTCGTAGAGACTTGAATCTTTGAGGGCTGGTAGTACTCACACTGTCTACAGCGTCGCTAAGGCTCGCCCCGATCGGTTAATGAGGGCACTACAGCGGTCAAAAGTACAAAATCGCTTAAAGCTCCTAAACCGGCTCAAGTGTCTGTCGTTGGAATCCTTGGCTCGAGAAGGACAAACTGCATGCCTCAGAAACGCTCATCGTTCTGGGAAGTTTTCAGGTATTTTTGGATTGTTGAAAAACCTACTTTTGAGAACTAGTCCTAGGTTTTTGACCCGAAAGAAACCAAACCAGTGCAGCAAGATTCTCCGGAGTCTGATTGTCAATAATTATCAAAAAAAAAAAAAAAAAAAAGTTGAAATTTTGATTCACACTCCCTAGGGGTCGCCAAGACATTTGAAGTGGGTGGATCCATTTTTACTAAAATGGCTATAACTCGTAAACTGAATTTTCACCAAACTCAGCACACCTATGTAAGAGCTCATTCTGTGGTCGCATGAAAAAGGACACAGCAACTGGCAACTTGGTGGTGCTATAACATGAAAAAAAATCATGAAAACAGTTATAACTACTGCACCGTTAGTCCAATTTACTTGAATATCGGGACACAGTATCTTTGTCCAAGGTGCCATGATTGTCTATGAGGACAATGACATATCACAAAAAACATGGTTGCCATCGGCCAATGAATTTTGAGCACTGGGTGCGCCTTTGCGTTTTTCACGTGTGTAGTATTGTGTATGGCGCAATGCACATGCCCACGGCATTCATACCACATGGTAGAACTCCTCACTCTGAGCAACTTTGCCTCTAGGACCGCCTCTGTCCATCAAATTGTTCATTAAATATTAGAGATTATTTCAAAAACCAACTTTGGAGAACTAGTCCTAGGTTTTTGGCTCAACCTCGATAACTGTTAAAAAGCTTTGAAGACTATATATTTCCTATGGTAAATTGCCTTTATTTACTGTAAATGGTCTTTTCCATCTGTGATTGAGACGGTTACAGGCTTGCTAATTAAAACATAATATCTTTTTACGCATGTGTTTAAAGGCGCTTGAACCCCGGTAATTGTTGCTTGCAGCTATATTTTTATTATTATTATTATTATTATATATTATTATTATATATATATTATATATTTAAATTTAACTTTAATTGTCTTAACCACAAATTATTGGTCAGGAAATTAGCCAAATTTAAGCAAATGCACTTCTTAAAAAGCCATTGCTGTCTCAGAAAAACATCAAAGACAAAATGAAGTTTTTGGCAGAATATGGGAAGTTGTGTGTGGAGTGATGAATCACAATGAAACACGAGAGCGGTGTCTTTGAAAATCTGGTGAGAAAAGCAATAATAAATGCATCTCTACCACAGTGAAGCATGGAGGAAGAGGTGTCATTGTGTCTGGAGCCTTTTTAGCTGCTGGTATTGGTGAGCTACTTCACTGTGGAAAGTCATTTAATGCTTTGGAGTGCAGGGGAATATTGCAGAATGGCTTGCTTTCCACAATTGAAAAGTTGTCTGAGGAGGAATCATCAGTTGTTTTTTTTCTAACAAGGCAATGCTCCTGCCCAAACTGCAAAGACAACCAAGAAGTGGCTTGAGAACAAGTCCATCAGGCTTATGTTTTGGCCTGGTCAGAGTCCAGATTTGAACCCTGTAGTAAATATTTATAACAAACTTGGAGACATTTTTTTCAACTAGTGAGTGCACAGATCCAATATACTGTTATACTGGCCAGTGACTTAAGAAAATTTACCAGCCATAAATATATGCACGAGTCTTGTTTCTCAACTGTTTATATATATATATATATATATATATACAGTGGGTACGGAAAGTATTCAGACCCCCTTAAATTTTTCACTCTTTGTTATATTGCAGCCATTTGCTAAAATCATTGAAGTTCATTTTTTTTCCTCATTAATGTAGACACAGCACCCCATATTGACAGAAAAACACAGAATTGTTGACATTTTTGCAGATTCATTAAAAAAGAAAAACTGAAATATCACATGGTCCTAAGTATTCAGACCCTTTGGTCAGTATTTAGTAGAAGCACCCTTTTGATCTAATACAGCCATGAGTCTTTTTGGGAAAGATGTTACAAGTTTTTCACACCTGGATTTGGGGATCCTCTGCCATTCCTCCTTGCAGATCCTCTCCAGTTCTGTCAGGTTGGATGGTAAACGTTGGTGGACAGCCATTTTTAGGTCTCTCCAGAGATGCTCAATTGGGTTTAAGTCAGGGCTCTGGCTGGGCCATTCAAGAACAGTCACGGAGTTGTTGTGAAGCCACTCCTTCGTTATTTTAGCTGTGTGCTTAGGGTCATTGTCTTGTTGGAAGGTAAACCTTCGGCCCAGTCTGAGGTCCTGAGCACTCTGGAGAAGGTTTTCGTCCAGGATATCCCTGTACTTGGCCGCATTCATCTTTCCCTCGATTGCAACCAGTCGTCCTGTCCCTGCAGCTGAAAAACACCTCCAAAGCATGATGCTGCCACCACCATGCTTCACTGTTGGGACTGTATTGGACAGGTGATGAGCAGTGCCTGGTTTTCTCCACACATACCGCTTAGAATTAAGGCCAAAAAGTTCTATCTTGGTCTCATCAGACCGGAGAATCTTATTTCTCACCATCTTTAGCAAACTCCATGCGGGCTTTCATGTGTCTTGCACTGAGGAGAGGCTTCCGTCGGGCCACTCTGCCATAAAGCCCCGACTGGTGGAGGGCTGCAGTGATGGTTGACTTTCTACAACTTTCTCCCATCTCCCGACTGCATCTCTGGAGCTCAGCCACAGTGATCTTTGGGTTCTTCTTTACCTCTCTCACCAAGGCTCTTCTCCCCCGATAGCTCAGTTTGGCCGGACGGCCAGCTCTAGGAATGGTTCTGGTCGTCCCAAACGTCTTCCATTTCAGGATTATGGAGGCCACTGTGCTCTTAGGAACCTTAAGTGCAGCAGAAATTTTTTTGTAACCTTGGCCAGATCTGTGCCTTGCCACAATTCTGTCTCTGAGCTCTTCAGGCAGTTCCTTGGACCTCATGATTCTCATTTGCTCTGACATGCACTGTGAGCTGTAAGGTCTTATATAGACAGGTGTGTGGCTTTCCTAATCAAGTCCAATCAGTATAATTAAACACAGCTGGACTCAAATGAAGGTGTAGAACCATCTCAAGGATGATCAGAAGAAATGGACAGCACCTGAGTTAAATATATGAGTGTCACAGCAAAGGGTCTGAATACTTAGGACCATGTGATATTTCAGTTTTTCTTTTTTAATAAATCTGCAAAAATGTCAACAATTCTGTGTTTTTCTGTCAATATGGGGTGCTGTGTGTACATTAATGAGGAAAAAAAAATGAACTTAAATGATTTTAGCAAATGGCTGCAATATAACAAAGAGTGAAAAATTTAAGGGGGTCTGAATACTTTCCGTACCCACTGTATATATATATTATTATTATTATTTTCTTAAGTCACTGGCCATTGGCAGGTGTGGCAAAAAGTTAGTTTTCTAGTCCCTTTGGACAAAAGCATCTGCTAAATAAATCAATGTAAATGTATGATAGATGTTAATGTTTTCTTCATTATTCAACATTATTATGTGCAAACTGGAAACATTTGGACATCTTTTTTCTAGTTTCAAAGGGAATGTAAAAAAAAGAATAAATACAACTGCATTAATGTTTCCATTAATGTTGTGTTTTTAGTGAACGCCATTGTGTCATAGTACTGCTAATAACACACTGGAGTCTTTTCCTCAATGGCGGCTGTATTTTCATTCATTATGATACTAATATAGTTCAGCATGTCAGAGGTATATCACTCTTTTATTAAACCTGTTAAAGAGCCCCTCACCAGTGCATTTCTTGGAAACACCTGTTAGCACATCAGAAGGATTTGCAGAATTTGCCAGAAGTACGTAGTAAAATTAATCATTCCTGATCTGAACATATCAACAGGACTCATTTTTCTGTCCAACTCTCAAAACATGAGTTAAACACTGTAAAAATTCAATGAACCCTGTACTTATTAAATAAATAAATTATTCAAAAAAATATATATATTTGGTGGATATTTGCACAGCTCTTTTACATTTTACATTTGTCAAGCTATAAAAAGCACTATATAACTATCATAAATATCATATATCTTAAGTCATATATATCTTTGTGAGAAAACAGACTGATATTTAAGTTTGAAAAAAGCTGCATAAAGTTCTCTTTTTGTGTTTGACAGAGAAAAAAATAAAATAATAATAATAAGAGCATGAGGGTTTGGAAAAAAATAGGGTTTGAAAAAAAAAAAAATAATGACAGAATTGTATTTTATAAGTGAACTATTCCTTGCTTGGAATATAATTTGGCTCTGAGTGATTTAAGCTCATTTGGCTTTCACAATCTGTTGTATTAAATAGTTTATGCTTTGTCATTCCAATAAAGCCTTTCCAATTGAATTGAAAATCAAATCTCTAGCTGACTATTATTCTAATTATTTTGTGAAGAAATGTGATAGTTTTTTCTGTATAAGATATGACAAAGCTGTTGTTGAATTCACGCTGTCTCAGTAATGGTTTTGTTGTTGTTTGTAACTTCCAACCTCAAAAAATTAGGACATCACGTTTTCTCAATTATTTGAAATACACGTCATCTTGACAGTAACTGAATTCATCTGGGCGTGTGGTCAGGCAAAACACCCTTATCTGTCAATTATCTGTCCAAAAACTCTGGTAGGACGGCAGAATCCAGCCTGGATATCAAAGGTGAACGGCATCGCCTGGCTTTCATCTAAACAGTGACACGGCTTTTGAAAGTTGCCCCATTTTCAGACATCACCTTGATCTTCACTGCATCCTTTAGTCTTTTTTATCTTTTTTTCCTTTTAAAGTGTGTGAGGTTCCTGCTGTATTCAGCTATTCCTCAATTCCAGTCATTAGCCATGCACATATCTAACAAGTAAGCAGAAATCCACACATTATGAAATCCAACATCCCCTCACATGCTCATTAAAAATAATTATACAAATTTAAATACGCTCAAACAACAATGGCTAGATTCTAGTCCTTTCTTCTTAAAGACATTTTGAGTTACATTAGCATAAATAAAATGGTGTGATATTTACAAAATTGAACCATGGTAACCAAAGTTTCTTGCAATTGTTCTACCATAATTAATTAATGGCTAATGGAAAGATTTTGTTGAATCCGTTTGAAGGAGGTTTGTTTATTCATTTATTTTAATGTATTGTAGTTTTTTTTTTTTTTTTTTTTTTTTTTTTAACTACCATTTTGGGTCACAAACGCATACAGTATTTCACAACTATGATTGTATAAGGGCAAGACTACACTGTAAAAAAAATTTTCTTTTGTCAATCAACTTAATGTGGCTCAGATAACATAATATTGAGTTACTTTTGATTAAACCAATCGCCGTTATTGTATCAACTCAAATTTTTAATTTCAATGAACTCAAAATTTTAAGGCAACCAGGTAACTTACTTTTTAAGGTAATCCAACAATTCTTTATTACAGTGTATATTCTGTGAAATCCATATTGTCCTATTAATTCCTTTACATGTTCTTCTTTAGATTTTTGTTTCAGCCTTTTAACTTTGGAGAAAATCCAGGTAGGAGGAGAATAAGATTAAGAGTATGATGCAGACCAGATCTAAACCTGAATCTCTTACAGTAAATCTTAAGCACGTGAGTTACTCTCCAACTTCCCATTTGTAATGTTGAGAAATGATTAATAAAAGCCATGAGTGTATGTTATCTCTCAGACTGAGTTTTAGACATATCTGTCCTCCAGAGATCATTCATAATATATCTCAGTTGTTTTCTTCTTTCTTAAATATTTTCTTATTACTTATATCTGATGGATTTGACTGTAGAATTTTTCCTCTACTGCTCAAATGCATCTTAATACTCGCCAAGGCCTGAATTCCTCAGATGTGATAAAGCACAGTGGGTGAAGTTAGATGGATCAGCCTGTGATGCAGTGAGGTCACATCGACCTCCTCAGCCTCGACTCTTTCTACTCTCTTTATCGCTTTTGTCTTGTTATATTTACATTATTGTTTCAGACATCAGAGACTCAAGCTTGGTGTAAGACAGAAGACTAAATCTCATGTGTTCCCATGGGAACTGAAGGCTCAACATATGGCTTGATGAATCCTCATCCACCTTCACATGGTTAGTCATCAGATTAAGTGATAGATATTGTCATGCTGGTGCCCCAGTTGACCTATTGTGTTGTCATATGACATTTAAACATTTAACATTTGTCTAAACGCTACAGCTAAATGATGTAAGGCAATAATCAAGCACGCCTGTCTGAAATGTCCAACTTAATTATTATAAAGTCTGCATTCAGTAGGCTCAGTGCTTCACTTCTCTGCAGAGATTTCTGTCATTATATATATATATACACACACATACATATGGACATGTATTATTATGAACACACACATTATCACAGTCTATTTGCTCCAAAACAGATGAGTTTCTAAATTTACCTTTAAGCATTCCCATGAGCTGATGTCACAATGCAAAAAACAAAACAAAAAAACAACAACAACAAAAAAAATCATATATCCAGATGTGTACAGAAGGCTTTGTATGTGATGCCAATTTGACGTTTCACTGCTGAACTTTTGTTCAATTTCAAACTTCTCTATGTACACGAATGAGTGTTGTCGGTCAAGCTGTCATTTATTTCTTATATCTGTACTTCTTGATTATGCAAGAGTTTCACAAGGAAAGCCATGTGTCACTACTAAACTAAATTTGCTCAATCAAGTGTAGCCATAGGTGATTTGCAAATTGAATTAAAAAAAAAAAAATAAAATAAAAATACCTTTAATTGAAAACTGACTAAAAATACCTACCTTTGCCATTCCTTAAGAGATTACAATTTCATTTCCAAGTGATTACTTCCCTCTGTGTATCACTTTGATGTTGAGTTTGCTTTTATTTCTTTATTTATGGAAAGGTAGTGCAATTATGACTAGTACTTTTTTTTCCGGTTAATCTAGAGCATGTGCACATTCAGCCTTGGGGTTGTGAGAGTTTTCTTTTTCAGATTGTTAATTCCTAGATGGTAGGAAATTGTCTCTGTGCTATTTGATTTGGGAATTTTGGATCAAAGGGATGTTAGAAAGCTTCTGGGAAGACCAGTCTCAGAGAAAGGATGTTAATAATCAGACTTTTTAAATCCATGATCATAGGCCGGGTGCAAATCACACTCTTAATTTGTGTTGTACATTATTTTGAGTCGAACATGCAGTTTCCCAAATCAAAACGTAGTTTGTTCAGTATGAGTTTACTTAAGTGCGTCATTACAACTGTCAATTGCAAAGACCAATCTCTTGATTGTCTTCCCAACCTGAACTGTATGAAAATTACACAGAAATTACGTTATCTTGCTGAGACAGTCAAAGTTTTAGAATATTGCTGAATATAGTAAAATAAATAATTATGGCTTTGGATAAAAAGGGGATTCAGAAAAGGGATTTATATGCTGTAAGGTGCTCTGCAGCACACAATTACAGTGGCAGCCACATCTGCACTATAGTGAAGTGTTCCACACATATAGTATATTTCCATATAGAGAAACACTTGGTGCAATCATACATCATCTAGACTGAAGTATAGGCACTGTGGAATAGCTACTCGTGCCTGCAATTATGCAACATGAAATATGTGTCTGTCGTGCTGTAGACTATTGGCAACTGGAGAGCTGAGTCTGCCATTGGAGGAAGAAGAGGATGAGGAGGCAAAGAGTTCATGCTTACAAAAACAGCCTTTGTTTAATGTTTTTTATAAGTCTGGAAACTATTGCAGGGAAAAAGTATAATTACCTGTGATTATTAGTTATATATATATATATATATATATATATATATATATATATATATATATATATATTTATATAGCAATAGTAGTATGAAATAAGCTGCCAAATTTATTTTTCATTTTTTACTTAGAAGTAAAAAGTTGGAAATGTCTTCGCAGTGACATACTGTTAAAGGGATAAGTTCACCCAAAAATGAAAATTACCCCATAATTTACTCACTCTCACTTTCTTCTTTCAGCCAAAAACAATCTGAGTTATATTATTAATATCCTGGCTCTTCCGAGCTTTATAATGGGAGTGAATGGTAACCAGTATTTTTGAAGCCCAAATAAGCGCATCCATCCATCATAAAAGTAATCTATACGGCTCCAGGGGGTTAATAAAAACTCATCGCTTCGCTTCAAAAGGGCTTTATTAACCCCCTGGAGGCATATGGATTACTTTTATGATGGATGGTTGCACTTTTTTGGGCTCCAAAATCTCGGTTACTATTCATTATAAAGCCCATTATAAAGCTCAGAAGAGCAATAATATTTTTTAATATAACTCAGGTTGAGTTTGACTGAAAGAAGAACGTCATATACACCTATGATGATAGGATGGCTTCAGGGTGAGTAAATTATGGGATAATTTTTGCGTGAACTAACCCTTTAATGAACATCCAGATGCTGTCTACACTGCTGAGAGAGATGTTTAGATGAATATGTAAGTATGTGCTGCACACTTTCCTCTCAATAACAAAATAAACATAACAAAAATGAGAAAACAGCAGTTAAGAAAGCATCTGATCATAGCGATGTGGATATGTACACCAGCTCTGCAATTCACCAGCATAGTGTCAACAGATGATGAGGTAATTAAAATGACACTGTTATGATAGTTTGATTCTAAAGTATATTTTGAGACTATAGACTGTATAGATCTGGCTATGTGAGACTATAGTTTGAATCAATCTCTTTTCTTTGCATGACACAATGACATTACAGAATGGCTTTTTAGACATTATCCTGAACATTGTATAGGCTAAGCATTCATTCATGTGTCATTGACACCCTTTTGATTTTTCCGGGCTAAAATAACAGTCCTTCTCATAAATATTAGTCTACAGGCTTTCATAGACAACCTAGACAGTCAGCGTAGGTTTCGTTTTTTACAAGTTGCACGTTGATCACCCATTGACAATAAAAAGTGACATACATGAACTTTAATTTAAGTAGTGTTAAAATAAGCTGATATTACTAAACCAAAGCACTTGACCGTGGGAATAGAGGGAGTAAGAAACATTAGAAACAAAATTCTCTCAAGCAGAAAATCGTTAGTAAATTATAATTTCTACTTAACAGAGAGAATAAATTTCCCACATGCTCAGTGTGTTGGACTGAACCTACATTTCACTACTTCTGTGCTGAAATTCATTTATTGCTCATTGCATTTAGATCCACGGATGACTAATTATGGTAATTGGCTTGAAGATGTAATTACAACACATTCAAAATTATATTATTCAAAAGAATAATTGGCTCTCTTTTTGTAAAACCTTCCAGATGGACTGCATCCACTATTCTGTGATCGTGTATTTTTTTTTTTTTTTTTTTTTTCTCCATTTGGGAGTATCACTAAATATTTATTTTATAGATAAAATATTGGTACAGTTGTGAGATAATAATGTATGACTGTAGGACTCTTTCTCTGTTTAAGCTCAAATGAGAATGGTGATGTAGCTAACATACTGACATAACATCTTTTTCAGCATTCAACAAAGCTCAACGTCACAGTCTTTAGAACATGTTAAACCACATACTTCATGAGCTAGCACCGAATTTATAGTTGAATATGTGCTTTATAGTTGGTTACAGATTTAGACAATTAGAACATTGCATCTGCCAGACACCAGACATACATACAAGATTCCTCAAAACACCATTCAGGGGTATTATTGATCTGAGTAACCAGAGAACATTGTATCTTCAATGTATCAAGGTTTCTTCTACAGTATATTTACTGTAATCCACATGACTCTTACTTTGCAATTCAAGTTATTTGGCAGGAATAAAAGCAGTTATTGACAGGTTGATTACAACTGAATGCTACTAGTCTTTTGCCTTCTCATGTAAAAAAGAAAAAGAAAGAAAGAATAATTCTTATTGAATTCTTATTTTCTTCTCAGATGTTTCTTTTGAGGAAAAAAACAAAACAAAAAAAAAACAGTAATCTTAAGTCTGGTGTTAAGGTCCATCTCAAAGCGTCTCTTTTGATGACCTTTGGTTGGATTGTCAAAAAAACTATTTATTGATTTTTTTTTTTCTTTTCTTTTCTTTCTGAACTTCATTATTGTGTGAAGCAAGTATTGCTCATGTGTCTAAAAACTCTGTAAAGCCTATTTTTTGTCATTATATATATATATATATATATATACTGAACCTTTATACAAAATCGAATTCAGTTCGGTATGAGATGGTATGTCCACAAAGATAAAATTCTGATAGCTTGTAATTTAAATCAGTGAGATCTTTATAGGAATATAGCAGACTACTTACATATGTCTTAGTAATAATGTCTCCTAATAATATATTCAAATGCTCAGTTTTATAATCAACAATCTGTCGTTTTAATTGTGGGGGGCAAACCCATATAATGTAATGATGATTGAGAGAGATGTACAAATAAATGTTCCCTCAAAGCCTTGTGGATCATAATTTGATGCTCACATTTTCATATGACAAAATAAATAAATAAATAAATGTATTGATAATCAAGTAAACCTAAGTTGCTTCAGTTCAGCAAGTGTTCATCTTGCTGAAGTTATTCTTATGTTGACTTAATAAAGATTAGTAAGGATTTCACAGCCAAAAAGACGTGTATTGTGACCTGAAGGGGGAAAAAACTGGGTCTTTTACTTGCTAAAAAGTATAAACTATCAATCAAACAACAGAAGGCATGGAGAAGACTGTGTACAACAGGTTTTCAGCAGAACAAGTTTTGATCATGTTGATAGAGGCCTAAATTTGTTCAAATATGATACAGTTATAGGGTTAAAGATTCATGTTTCAACCACAGAATAAAACATTTTTAAAGATAATTGTGACTTTTTATCTCATAATTCTGACTTTTTTTCCCCCCTCACAATTGCAAGTTTACATCTCGCAGTTCTGACTGTTTTTCTCTAAATTGCGAGATATAAACTCACAATTCTGACTTTTTTCTCGCAATTGGAGTTTACAGTATATCTTGCAACTCTGACTTAATTTCTCAGACTTCTAAGATATAAACTCGCAATTGAGTTATAAAGTCCAATTTTGAGGAAAAAAAAAACTTTATCTCACGATTCTGACTTCATAACACGCAATTGCGACTTTATATCAAGCAATTTTGACTTTATAACTTGCATTTGTGGAAAAAAAGTAAGAACTGTGAGATAAAAATTTGTAATTACTCAATTTTTTTTAGTGGCGGAACAAGCTTCCATATAAAGATATATGTGACCAGCAATGTTTAAAAGTCTGTTTTTTGTTTTTTTGTTTTTTTCAGTTCAGATGATAGACACGCAAATAGGTGGTCCTTCACTGCCGCTAAAGTCGTCGTCTTGATCAGAGCTGCTATCTGCATTATTCTTAAACTCTTTACTCTCACTGTATGTTTGTTGACTTGTAACTATCGACTTGTTTCTCCCAAAGAATTTTAGGAGAAACATCTCAGAAAAGTTGATACATCATGAATCACAGCTGAGCGCTCTACTGAGTCTCATGAGCAACCTTTTCCAATGGGTCATTTCATTAACCTCCCTGTGTTTCCCACAAATGACACCGATATTGTCAAATGGCAGCCCTATAATTGACTTCAAATATAGTTTCTCCCTATTTAAGTGACGTCCTGAGTAATAGGTCACATAACCCCTATATGTTTAGACCTGACCTTCATGTGACATTAAGACTTGGCTTAATGATTGAATTGACGTCAAAGGACACAGCCTGTGTCCTCAAATCAAAATAAAATAAAATCTCCTCTTGTCTCGAAGCAGACTGAAAGGGGCTTTGCAATCTCCCGCTGTGTGTGCCTCGCTAATTTGCTAGGCTTTCTTTCTTTCTTTTGTGCTATTTGTGACAAAAGCGAGTGTTGATTCCTAATTCTTTTTGGATTTTTTTCTAAGTCCCAGAAGATTGTCAAGCAAAAGACAGTCACCTCTGTTTCTCCCTGAACTGATCTTTAAGGAGTTTGTTTTGCTTTTGTTTAGGACTTTATTAAAATTTGATTAGGCTTAGCACTGTAAACCAGCTTCCATTACTGTGCATGCTGTCAATACTAAAACGCTGCCCTCACAAGGTCATGCTTCTGATAAGATGCACAGGTGACCTCAGCTGGACTGAATGCATTTGCATCCTTTTGATAAAGGCATGGTTGGAAACAAATATCGTATATGCATAGTAAAGAGATGAAATAGGATGCCATAAACATGTTGTGTATTTAATAAATCACATACACGTATATGAGCAAACATTGGAACTTTGAGGAAGGTCTCTGACTGAAAGACATATAAAGAAGATAAAGGCAGTGCTAAAAAGGTCAAACCCAGAGAAAGGTATACTTAATGAAGAAAGTTTCGGGAAACACGTATTAAAGTTAAGATACAGCTTAAGGTATAATTTAAGAACGACATAGAGTTAAGAAGGTTTCGGGAAATCCAGCCTTGATCATTTGTTATTAGCATATAGCACAAATAAATACAATAGAATAAAGATACAAATTAAATAAGCATGGCTTTAAGTTTTTCAGGTGGGTCTAACAGTAGTATTTAGTTAAGAAATACTTGAAAAAAAAAAAGTAATCAAATGTAAAATAACACTGGATAGTTTTCATTGTGAAATTTAAATGCAGATTAATGCTTACAATTAAAGTTACAAAAGTTATTCAGTCAAGAGCAGAGTAATTTTCTCTTTGTCTTTTGTTCTTTGATGAACATGACAGACAGCAGCAGATTTATTAGGCTGCTGTCACTTTAAGAGCTTATGCACAGATCTAATACACTGTTACACAACATGCGTTTTCTCAACTATTTACGCTCCAAAACTGACTGTATTTACCTGAATATTCACACCAAGAATGATAACTATAAAGATAACTATAATGATAGCTATATTAGCTACCAGCGGATGATATTGTTCTATTTATTCTCAGCGCGCACTGCAGTTTTGTTGCCTGCCGCTTTAAAGGGAACCTATTATGTCTCTTTTTACAAGATGTAATATAAGTCTCAGGTGTCCCCAGAATATGTCTATGAAGTTTCAGCTCAAAATACCCCACAGATCATTTATTATACCTCGTTGTAAATGCCCATTTTTGAGTGGAAGGAAAAACATGCTGTTTTTGTGCATGTGTCTTTAAATGCAAATGAGCTGCTGCTCCCCACCCCACTTTCCAGAAGAGGGCAGAGCCTGTACAACTCATTCCTCGGATACTCTGCCAAAAACTAACAAAACATCTGTTTGGTTTTGATTATCATCTCTATCGCAGCCACACTCACGTGACATTGCAGTTCTTCATTATCATGAAAGTTTATTGCCATGACAGTTTAAACATCTGATATATTTAAGTTTTCTGAGTGCACACATCCGAATGGGGGGAAAAAAAAGGAAAACAAAAAATTAATCGCCAAGAAAAATCATGGACGGTCTCTCACATATGCAAGAGATGGCCAATGGAATCACCAATAGTGATTTGGCTTGTAAGAATGTGATGGGAAATGTTGGTTCATTTTGAGATTTCTGACTTTGGTATCTTGGCATATTTTAACAGTTTAAGTCATTGTGAGATTTCATCTGACAAGTTAAAAGATCAAGTCAAAAAAAAAAAAAAAAAAAAAAATGATGCACATTGATGTAACAATTGAGATATTGATGATAACACTTAAAAATGGAACAAGACATCGGTAACACTTTACATTAAGGTTTTAAACTCACATGTTATAAATGCTTAATAAATGTATTTATTAACACTTATTTAACTCAAAACCAGATTCCTGGTTTATTTCATGATGCAGCAAAAATTGACTATCATAATTAGACTGAAGGGTGTTGTATTTGTGCTTTTCTTATTAATATCTCATGACTGCCACTTTTCTTACTATGTTGCTTACCAGAAGTTTCTGTCTTACCCATGATACTCTCCAAAAAGGTCCTGATGCCTATCCACAGCAGTGTATAAAAACTGATTTCTTGTTTTTTAAAGATGAAATTCCAACTTTATTTTGAAAATAAAACAAAAGATAATAACCATAACTTGATTAGATATTAATAATGAAAAATTTAATTACAGTATTAGTTACCTGTAAACCTTAATGTAGGGTGGACACTTGTGAACCATTTATTCATGAGTTATAAACATTAATAACCTGTGAAAGTGAACCTTAATGTAAAGTGAACACATGTTAACCATTTATTATTGAGTTATAAACATTAATAACCTGTGAAAGTGAACCTTAATGTAAAGTGGAAACCTGTGAACCATTTATTAATGAGTTATAAACATTAATAACCTGTGAAAGTGAACCTTAATGTAAAGTGAACACATGTGAACCATTTATTAATGAATTATAAACATTAATAACCTGTGAAAGTGAACCTTAATGTAAAGTGGAAACCTGTGAACCATTTATTAATAAGTTTCAAAAATTAATAACCTGTGAAAGTGAATCTTAATGTAAAGTGAACACATGTAAATCATGCATTTATTAATTATTAATGTACACACAGATGATAGTATTTTTTTCTGATGAAATATTTTATTTTTGATGCATGTATTAGTAAACAACTTTAAACTTGAAACAAAAAAGTTTAAACTTTTCTTTTACAGCACAAAATTACAGAGCATGACTTCTCATGAAAAGTGGCTTATGCAAGTAAACTCAAATTAAAACATTCAGAGAAGCAATCAAGTATTCCAAAAAAGATAATAAGCATCATATCTATAAGCCAAACATATTTGATACAAGCTGAATAAAGGCACCTAAATATGTATTATTTTATTTAACAGTTGTGTAAATCATTAAATCAATGACCAAATGCACCGTTAACAGAACATTAGCATATTTGATGATGATATCATGATAAAGGCCACCATAACTTGAGGATATTTGGCTTTGGCCATCCGCACTTGCAGTAACGTACCTGCGCGGGAGCGCCGGAGCGGTTATAACACAGCGATTACACAAATAACATAAACACTAGAAAAACATAGTCTGCGATTTCACCTCAGTTAGCTTACCCATCAAATCAGTAAACACAAATTTTCACTTCAAAGCATGTTGGAACAGTACTGTGTGACTTCTTCTCGTGGTAACTGCGCCACTTCTTCTCATGAAAGTGGCAAGGCTTTATTGGATGCTCACTAGCGCCAACTCCTGTCACGCCAGATTTAACACGCATAGTGATGAGAACCTGAAAGAGTATAATAAAGTATATAGCCTACTACTACAACTACTACTACTTATTATTATTATTATTATTATTAGAAGAAGAAGAAGAAGACATTGCTTATTATACATTATTGTCACATTTGGTTGTAAAGAGCAGTGAGGAAGCAGGAATTAGATGCAGCATTTTTTTATTATGAAGATAACTGAACTAAAAAATGTAGGAGAACAAACTATAGTAAGCTATAGTAATAGAAAATTAGACGTGACAATAATATATTAGGCTATACTTTATATACTCTTTCAGGTCACATCACTCTTTCAGGATTACATCACTAAGCATGCGTGTTCTGGCGTGTGACAGGAGTTGGCGCTAGTGAGCATCCAATAAAGCCTTGCCACTTTCATGAGAAGAAGTGGCGCAGTTACCAGTATTGTTACGACATGCTCTGAAGTGAAATTTTGTGTTTTACGTTACTGATTTGATGGGTAAGCTAACTGAAGTGACATTGCAGACTATGTTTTTCAAGTGTTTATATTATAATCGCTGTGTTAGTTTGTAGTTATATTAAACAAATAACCGCTCCGGCGCTCCCGCTTCTGTCGTGCGCAGGTACTGTATGAATGGCCAAATACTAAAGTTACAGTATCATTTATCATGATATCAAGAATTATGAATTGCTTATTAATATTTCAACAATAAAATGTCACCAGGAAAAAAAAAAAAAGATCTTCTGTGTGTGCTTTAATAAATACATGATTCACGTGTTCACTTTTTACATTAAGGTTCACTTTCACAGGTTATTAATGTTTATAACTCATTAATAAATGGTTCACAGGTTTCCACTTTACATTAAGGTTCACTTTCACAGGTTATTAATGTTAATAACTCATTATTAAATGGTTCACAGGTTTCCACTTTGCATTAAGGTTCACTTTTACAGGTTATTAATGTTCATAACTCATTAATAAATGGTTCACAGGTTTCCACTTTACATTAAAGTTCACTTTCACAGTTTATTAATGTTTAGAACTCATGAATAAATGGTTCACAGGTTTCCACTTTACATTAAGGTTCACTTTCACAGGTTATTAATGTTTATAACTCATTAATAAATGGTTCGCAGGTTTTCACTTTACATTAAGGTTCACTTTCACAGGTTATTAATGTTTATAACTCATTAATAAATGGTTCACATGTGTTCACTTTACATTAAGGTTCACTTTCACAGGTTATTAATGTTTATAACTCAATAATAAATAGTTCACAGGTTTCCACTTTACATTAAGGTTCACTTTCACAGGTTATTAATGTTCATAACTCATTAATAAATGGTTCACAGGTTTCCACTTTACATTAAGGTTCACTTTCACAGGTTATTAATGTTCATAACTCATGAATAAATGGTTCAGAAGTGTCCACCCTACATTAAGGTTCACAGGTAACTAATACTGGAATTAAATTTTTCATTATTAATATCTAATCAAGTTATGGTTATTATCTTCTTGTTTTTTTTTTCTAAATAAAGTTGGAATTTCATCTTTAAAAAACAAGAAATCAGTTTTTATACACTGCTGTGGATAGGCATCATGACCTTTTTGGAGAGTATCATGGGTAGGACAGAAACTTCTGGTAAGCAACATAGTAAGAAAAGTGGCAGTCATGAGATATTAATAAGAAAAGCACAAATACAACACCCTTCAGTCTAATTATGATAGTCAATTTTTGCTGCATCATGAAATAAACCAGGAATCTGGTTTTGAGTTAAATAAGTGTTAATAAATACATTTATTAAGCATTTATAACATGAGTTAAAAACGGCTCACTATTTGGCAGGTATTGCATTAAAGTCGCCCTTTTTATTCATGCAGTTATAACTGCATTATTAATGATTTATAATGCATTTGTAAATGACTTATTACTCATTAACAAACACCTTTATAAACCCTTTACAAAGGAAACCTTAATGTAAAGTGTTACCAAGACATCATTTGAATGCAAGGTTGAACAACAAATAAATGTATTCAGGGATTAAGCAAGAGTTACCTGATTTACAGCCTAATAATATGCATCACGTAGTACTCGACATCTCAACCTTTGGCCTTCTGCATTTTCTAAAGGACATGCAAAAACAAAGTCATAAAGTAGGGCGCCAAATAAATTAGCTAAAAAGGCTGTTTGCTTCTTTCACTCAAGGTCTCTTATATTTAGCCTTCATTGACCTCTCTGTATAATCTCTCACTTTGACTTCCCCAGTCAAGTATGAAATAGGGCCTGAAAAACATGTCTGTTGTACATTGCTGCCTACATTGCCTTCATCTACATATAAATTGGAAGCATGTATATTAGACTCATAAATGCAGAGTTCAGAAGAGTTCAGAACAGTTGTCATCTCATCAGGGAGTTAAGAGTTGATTAGAAAGCCCGCATTTTCAAAACATAACAACTTGGATATATACAGGATTTGGATGCAGGCGTAATGTTCAGAGCGCCTGATTGATTGATGCAGGTAAAGAGTGAATCAACAAACGACTTTTGGGTGGTCAAGTTCAGGGGCAAAAGGGGAACGTGCACGTGATCATGATGACATTAGCTAAAAAAAAAATTTGATTAATATGCTTTCTAATGTACATGTGCATGATTAAACGGAGATCACGATTCTCACATGATTCTGAACAGACAGCTAAACAAAATAACATGTTATTTAGTAGAGGTTCTGACAAATGTTAATTGCTGCAGTCTATTTAAAATGTTTAATGAATCTGAATGAATTATTTAAAAAAAAAATCGGTTTGAATGAATGATTCAATGACTCACTCATGAATACTTCGCTTGTTTTATTACTGGATGAATCAGCGTTTTTTAAACGAATCTCTTGAATGAATGATTCAATGACAAATAAATCTCTTGTCGCCAACTAGTGGCGTAACAATGTCATTGAAACAATCGATATTTGATGTACCATGTGATTTACTCTATTTTGATCGCTTCCCTAGACATCAATGTTTATATCCGAACTATAAACATTTATCCCAGTACTTCTGTGATAATATGAATATTTGTAACACAGAAATAATGATACTGTGTGGTTGACTGTTTTGAAGCTGTTTCTTACCTAGCCTATGCATAACAACTGCTCTCTCTGGCTCAGCGGCAGCTCCGACATAGATTTGAATGATCCAGTGTGATTTTGTCAAAGGTTTAATAGATACAGATGAATCATTGTCATTTAGGAATGAATTCCTTAACAATTAATTGTGCAGCTCTAGTGTATTAATTTTCCAGGTAAAATACCCAAATATCCTTCAAGATACATCTATTTCAGAAGCAGCATAGCATAAGATATCAAATATATGCTTTCAGGAATTGTACCTTGAGTGCATTTTGTCTTAATCTACTGGCAGATTATAAAACAAGTTTAAGTCAAGATATTTCAATTATGGAAACATTATTGGAAACACCCTCATATTTCACTTTGAGTTGTTGATTTCTCGTAAACCCCATATTGATTTAGTTTGACACTTGATTTGGCTTATTACTTTCAATGTCACCTCGGCTGACAAACCCTAGCCTTGTGAAACTGATCTGGCTATTTTTGAGCACTTTGCAATTGAAAGTCAATAAAATATGCATGTTTGGTTTGCCAGATTGCACGGGCGTCAGTCCGTGTACGCTTCACTTGCATTGCCGGTTATGTTTTATCATTGATCTATAAGTTAATTGTAATCTGTCATGAAGGTTTTTCTGAACAACAGATACGCTCAACTGGCGGTCGTTGTTCTACAGCGAGCTTTTGTCCGTATCATGTCTCTCCCTTTAAGAAGAGTGGAGAAATTGTGGCAGGCAAGTGGAACTAATACCTTTATCTACCGTTGTTTGTTTCTGCTACAGCGGTTAAGTCAATACTGCTGTGAAGACCCGCTAGACGTTGAGTGGAATTCAGGCCAGGCTTTGATAGCAACACTTCTATGTTCTTGGGTTCGCTGTGCCTCTTTTCCTTGGCGCACAACTCAATCTACGACGGAACATGAGGTCACAGGACATTCTGTTTTTTTATCCCCTCCTTCATTTCCTTCATGGTGTGGATTTGACAAAGGGAAACTAGCCTGTTATCGGAGAGGCCATGCATCCAGACATGGCGCCACATCCAATCTTTTCTCCGAGACAGGGGGTTTTATGGACTCTTCAAGGGGAGCCAAGGTCTTTCTTTCTCACTGCTTTTGCTGAAAGGTCTTTCTCTCTCCCTCCTTCCATTTCTTTTATGGGGAAGATGCTCTGCACCTGCAGGAGTAAGCGAGCCTATCTCTTTCTTACTCTCTCCCTCTCTCCTCTCTCTCTCTCTCTCTCTCTCTCTCTCTCTCTCTCTCTCTCTCGCCTCTTCTTTTACACTTTCACTGAGGTCGTCTTCCTTTCTATTCACTCTTTATGTCTCACTGCTTTCCCTCCAAGCCTCTCTCTTTTTTGTCTAGTTCTGGACTGATGTCCTGTCAAAATAATAGAGTCTGAATCAATCCACTCACAATCTCCGAGGCCGGATAAAGGTTAGAGTCTGAGACTGTTGAATGGCCATCGACAAAGTTGTATATCCTAATGGGTTTATTTGAAGATTGTTTTAGGTTCACTTAAATTAAAAGTTGTTCAAATATTTTAAATGTTACAAATGATAGCTTTCAATTACTGAATGGCTACTCATTTCATTCCCAGAGAGTGAGAAAAAAATCCATTTAATATAGACATGAGTAGCAGTATTGGTATTGACGATATTGACCTTTATTCATTGTACTTAACAAAGATGCCATTAAGCCTCTGGTGCTCTTTTTGACCGAATTATTATTATTATTATTTTTTTTACTTTATCAGAATAGTATGAAACTTGGTAAAGGTTTTGGCACTTGCTATGTAAACACACACAAAAAAAATAAAATAAAAAATCATGGACAAGATTTGAAAAGTTTAAATGGTCCTTAAAAAAATAGTCACAATTGTGCTTCTCATGGTTGTCACGATCCGTCCCAGTCTAGGGGTTGGATGGATCGGTGACAAAGCTAAAACTGAAATAATAAGGGATTTTAAAGATCGGCAATTCCTCCTCTCCTGTTCCAGCTCACAATAACCACAACATTTTTGAATCGAAAGTCTTTTCTTTATTCTCTTCCAAAACCAAATATTAACAAAAGCATTTCTTCGGAAGGGAGTCTGGGCCAAAACAACAAACAAAGGGAGAACTAACTAAGGGTTTAGAAAATGCTAGCTTACCTGACAAAGAAAATTACAAAATAAAGTACAATAATTTACCCTAGCTCCCCAACTAAACAAAAACAGGTGAAAACAAGATTGCACAAATTAAAAGTGGCACTCCCCCGACCTACAGCTTCAAAGACAACAAATAAAGGGTTAAAGAAAAAAAAACATTATATTCACAAATTTGAAACACAACTTATTTAGATTTATAGCTTTGATTTTCTTGCAGTTTTAGAGTAAAATGTGTTTTTGAAAATATATATTTCATATAAAAATTTAAAATAATATTTTTGAGCATTTTCCATAACAATAAATGTAAAATTCTGTAACTTTTTGCAAGTTAACTTTTTAAAACTTTTTTTTTTTTTTCATTTCAGCAATAATTTGCCAAGTGTCATCTTTGAAAAGAGATCACAATTAATTTAAAATTTATGACAGTTTAAGTTGGAAATCATATTTATGTCTATGCTCAAAAAGTGAATAAATGGATTATAACCACAGCGTAAATATAATTTAGTACCATAAAACCCCCTAAAAATACAAAATATTATCGAACTAAAATATGGTACATTAATTTCATTGAAATACATAAAAAAAAAGTCATTTTTGACTGACACGCGAGGAGTTAAATATCCTATAAGAATGGAAAAATATCCCGTTTTTGTTGTTTCGACATTAATTTGGAGATTCAATGTGAAAATTAAAATATAAAAGTATATTACAAATTTTAATGTTAGGTTCGATTAATTGCGATAGATACATACATAGATACGTACATACATACATACATACATACATATTGTGGTTGATTTAATGCACCTTTAAAGGGATCTTGCATGTGGAACATTTAGAGGAATTAGACAAAATCATAAATCATTAGTTTTGCTTTGGCCCATTAGTGATGATACATCATCGAACACAGACACAGGCCGCTGGAGAAAGAGTTTTTTTTTTTTTTTTTTTTCTGTTAATGCTAGTCTTGTAGGATTATTGATGCCATTGTAGGTCTTGTACTATCTGTGGCCTGTATGTCTTCCATCAAACCACACACTATGGTTAACAAAGTTTATTGAAGTGAGTTTGATATTAAGACTAGTGTCAGTCTTTGCCCTGAGTCTCTCTCTCTCTCTCTCTCTCTCTCTTGCTTGTTCTCCCTCTCCTCTTTGTAAAGGTCAAGCACTGATGGATTATTATAAATTACTCATTCTTATTATGGCTGTATTGTAATAATGCAGATATTGATAGTACCGTCGAGAGAAAGAGTGCACATTGCCTCTCAAAAAGCGCATCAATCATTTGTGTAACATAATAGCAGAGCAGTTTCCATCTCTAAAGACAAATGCATAACCATGCATAAATGCAGATAAACCCCAGGGCCGTAATGCTATAGACGTCATTACTACCAGCATCCAACTTCATGTCGCATCATATCTCAGTCTCTCAAATGAGATCATACAGCAGTTATTTTTACTTCGTGTAACTCAATCGCAGTCTGAAACTGGAACATGTATTTAACATAAAACTGTAATGGAGTGTAACTGTGTGGTTCCCGGATGTAAAAATCACATTCAGTTTTCTCTACAGATGAATTTGTTTTAAATGATAACTTAGAAACCATTCAATACAGACCTATCATGAGCTTTGAGGTTATTCTTATATTTACATACACTACCATTTAAAATTTTATGCTTACTGCATTTATTGATCAAATATACAGCAAATTGGATATTTTTGAATACTTTTTAAAATTTAATTTATTCCTGTGACGCAAAGCCTGAATTTTCAGCATCATTACTCTAGTCTTCAGTGTCACAAGATCCTTCTGAAATCATTAATTTCTTCTTATTATTGATGTATTGCTTAATATTTTTGTGGAACCATGTGATACATTTTTTGGTTAATGACATCATTAAGGGGATAGTTCACCCAAAAATGAAAATTATCCCATAATTTACTCACCCTCAAGCCATCCTAGGTGTATATGACCATCTTCTTTCAGATGAACACAATCAGAGATATATTTAAAAATATCCTTAGTCCTTAGTAATTTAAAACTTTATAAATTCAAATAACTAGAAAGAAGAGTATCCTTTGACCTGATGCACAACGTAATGACGAACGCTGAGGTGCAGAGGATAGAGCAAAACAAATCACCGGTCACAGATTATAAGTCTAAAACAATAATTTTTAAAGAGAAATTTCGGAGGATTTTGATATAAGAGGAGATGAGCTTAAATTTGTTGCACAGCCCTATTTGTTTGAACCTTGAGAGGTATCAAAGCTTACGCTACTCATACATCGCGTCAGAGGATTACTCATTTGGCGCAAGTCGACTCGCACATTCTGCTTACGATCATCCGCCGGAAGCTAGTTATTTAAATTTATAAAGTTTTAAATATGGATATTTTTGTTACAAAATGCATCGCTTCGCTTCAGAAGGCCTTTATTAACCCTCTGGAGTCGTATGAATTACTTTTTTTTTTTTTTTCTTTCATGGATGGAAGCATTATTTTTGACTTAAACACATTCACAACCATTATAAACCTTGGAGGACTAATGATATTTTTAAATATATCTCTGATTGTGTTCGTCTGAAAGAAGATAGTCATATACACCTAGGATGGCTTGAGGGTGAGTAAATCATGGGATAATTTTCATTTTTGGGTGAACTATCCTTTTAAACAGTGTTCTGAAATTACCATGGAGAAAATAAATGGAAAAAGTACTTCTGGAACAAACATCACTGTTGCGCTCTATATATAGCCCAAGCATTAAAGATCAAATAAGAATTCTTACATCACTATGAGCTAAAAGGAAGATCAACACACTGAATATTAGATGTTGCAGGCCCGCTGCACGACTTTAGATCAAACAGCCAGTGGTGCGTTCTCTACCTGCAGATCTTTAGGGACGAAGCGGGCAGCTTCCTATTGGTTCTTACCCTGTAATATCTATTCACATGTATTATCTCAAAGCACCCTCATGCTCAGAGACGTTTGAGGCTGTTCCTTTGGGAGATGGAGGCCAAGTCAGATAGACACTACTGAGATGGTACAAGTTGGACACTATTCTGCTTCTACTTTTGCACAAAAAAAATAAATAAAAAAATGTAAGCATTAGTAGTAGACATGCACTCTCTGTAACCACAGGCCCGCTGTCTGCATCCCCCTTAGGGACTCCAGTGCACTTCTACTATCAGTGTGCTCGAGATGTTTTTATCTTACTCAGCCTTCTCTCTTTGCTTCACATTCTTCATTGCATCAAAGGCATGTTGTCCTGATACTCTATTATATTTTATCTGCTCTCTGAGTCAAGTATACAGACAGAAAATATGATGCACTGAAGTACAATGCTATTTCTTACGATATACTGGACATACAGTATGAGAGTGTCTCTTGAAAAATGTCAAGAACATGGTGTTTGTCTTATTTCACATCAATATCACAGGGAATAAAACACACACACATACACATGGGGACTTACACATATTGTATGGGGACTTTCCATAGACATAATGATTTTGAAATTATACAAACTGTATATTATATCCCCTAACCCTAAACCTACCCACATTGCACTTTTACATTTTAAAAGGCATCAGCATGTCCTCATAATAGGTGTCATACACACTACAATAAACATTTTCAAAAAAAAAAAAAAAAAAAAAAAAAAATCCTTAGTTTGATTTATAAGCTGTTTTCCTCATGGGAACCAAAAACACAAACAAACAAACAAACAAAAAATGTCCCTACAAGGTCAAAAATGACTACTACCTTTGTGCAGACACAACGTAATAACGTGGAAAGCAGTTATCTTGAGTACAGTAATAGATGGAATTAGACTGCTAGTAGATAATGTGATAAGTTTGTGTTTAATTCTGTATAGACAGACAGACAGATCAATGATCTCACATTACCCATAACTCTGTTTTCATTGTACGTGGTCATTTTCAAAAACCAACAAAATCACAGTATGTACCAAAGACCATTAACTGCTTTTTCGTGGAGTCCAACCAATGAAGGGTGACAATTATTTTCTGCAGACGGGGGTGTTTTCCTCCATTGGCCGGGCATTGATGCATGGCAGTGGGTTGTTAGACAAATGTGAGACGCTGTGCATCATTAGTGCTGATTCATTTATGAAGACTAGATTGATTTCACTCTGCAGTAACTGTGTTTCTGAAAAAGAAACATGTCCTCCATTCGATTATGAATTCTCTCGGAGTTACACGCGACGGTCTAATCACATCTGATGAATAATGTAATCCAGAAGAATGGAAGGGGAGGAGTTCTGCACTGTAATTCACTGTACTGTGAGTTAAATCACTGCAAACACTGTTTAATCTCATTATGAGATATGGTAATTCAGGAACAATATCTCATGATGATATTGACTTTGAATCTCCTGTATAGCTCATTGTAAAGTTGTATAATTTACACCTCTGTCATTTCCATAGGAAATGTATATTACTATAATGAGATAAGAAACATTGTTCACTGAAATTATACCTCACCGTACCACAATCTAACAAATTGGTCTATTAAAAGTTAAAATATGAAGTTTATATATATATATATATATATAATTTTATTATTGAATAAATTAGTTTACAAATTAAATTACATTGTATTATTATATTATAAGTCATTTATTACATGAATATAGGTTGTATGTATATGCAACTAACCCTAAACTAAACCTTAACCCTAACCCTAATTATATAGTAAGTACATGTAGTTAATTACTATTACCCAGTACTTAATTGTATAATTACACTGTAACAAGGACACCTTAAAATAAATTGTAACTGGTAATTATATTGATACTTTTGACTATCAGCTGTCTCTCCTGCTTAATCAGTTTGCTTGACTCTTAACCTTGACATACAATAGAATAACTGTACATTCTTGAGAACTCTCGTTAAATGAGAAAGACAGCAGATAATGAAGGCAGAATCGATACGGACATAGTCTTAGGCCTCCCTCAGGCACTTCATCACACTGAAAGGCTCCGTGATGAGGGTCCCGTGTCTGATAGCAGGTGCAACAGTCTTATTACTGAAGACTAGCACCTGTTAAAAGACCCCTAACTGATTATCTTGGTGGGAGAAAAAACTAGAATAATCAGCTAGATGAATTTCTGATTTCCAGCCTTCAAATCTTGAGCTCCAATCAAGTTTTAGTTTCCAAATGGCATCGTAGTGTGAGGTTGGAACCTGCTGCTGTCAGAAGGTCAGATTTCTTCAGCATAGTTTTGCAGAATGACTTACAGCACTATAGTCTGGTCTATTTGCTGTCAGTCATGATTTACTAGCTAAAGTGTGCAGTAAAAGGTGGCTGGCAGAGATAAAGCAAGTTGTATTCAATTGTTTACTGTAAAGTAGAACTGCTTAATCTCAGGTGAACATATTTATTTATTTTAATAAAGACAAAAATGCACCATTAATAGAAATTAGATTGGAAATGGTAGCTTAGAAAACAAAGATGTCCACATGTGAACTTCATACTGTATTCATTCTGTCTTATCCCAGGATCTGGGTGTAATGTTTTTGAAGTTGTAATTTTGAAGTAGCATTTGTCAAGCCAACTGTTTCGAAAACAACTACAGACAGAAATAACGTTGTGCCCGCATCAGGAGTCCAGATCACTGCCAGGTTTGGGCTGCTGTGCAAATCCATGCCAGTTTGAATAAGTTTGCTTGCTTCAAAACAGATTTTCAGATAGATTTGGAACAGATCCTCACTCATGTCGTTTTGCCATCTGGGTTGGCTTCTTTTACTATAGAGAGAGAGAGATAATGGAGGTAGATGGATTGATGGTTTCATTTCCATTGCATCAATTCAGAGTTGTGATGAGTACTGAGATTTTGGTTTAGTTTGTAGTGCAACATGGGCTTAATTTTGCTTATTAAACTTCACTGACATAAATAGTTGTTTATTTTTTCATGTAAATCAGTTACATTTACAAGACTTAAGCAAAATGTGTTGCTGGATCTGCATTTCCATCAACCAATAAGATTTTAAGGGTTTGGTTTAGGAGCTTCAATCATGGAGTTGTAATAGATCTGGAAAAAGCTGTCTGTTAGCATTGCTATTCATGCTTCATGGGTAATTAAAAATTCAATCAAATGTTAGGTGTGTGTGTGTGTGTGTGTGTGTGTGTGTGTGTGTGTGTGTGTATGTGTGTGTGTGGTTTTTTTTTTTTTTTTCTTTGTTTTTTAAGAAATTATAGTACTTTCATTCAGCAAGGATGCATTAAATCGATTAAATAAGACATTAAAGTCTTACAATAAAGGTTACAAAAAGGTAATGCCATAGAAAAATCTTCTCTTCCCCAAAGAATCTTTCAGTAAACAGTTCTTAAAAGGGACCTATTATACCCCTTTCACAAGATGTAATATAAGTCTCTGGTGTCCCCAGAATATGCCTGTGAAGTTTCAGCTCAAAATACCCCACAGATCATTTATTATAGCTTGTCAAATTTGCCCCTATTTAGGTGTGAGCAAAAACACGCCGTTTTTATGTGTGTCCCTTTAAATGCAAATGAGCTGCTTCTCCCGGCCGCTTTCCAAAAGAGGGCAGAGCTTTAACAGCTCGCGCTTCGGTTGCTCAACAACAACAAAGATGGAGAATCTCACACACCCAAAATGACAATTGTCAGTAACGGTGTTCAGCCTTACATTGTTCAAACCGGAGTCGGACACTGATGGAGAGATTCAGGAAGAAGTTACAACTTTTAGAATGCATCTGGACATTTCTGAATGGTTAGTGGATAAATTTATGTAGTTGCTGTGGAGTTGATTCAATCATTGACTAGCATGTGTCGTCATGTTAATCTTTTGTGCAAATCCAGCGTTGAATTGACGCTCGTTTGTGAAGCAGTCGGGTGGCATGGCAACAACACTCTAAAACAACTCTTCTCGGTAACACTTTAGTATAGGGAACACATATTAACTATTAACTATGACTTTTCCTTCAATAAACTCCTAATTTACTGCTTATTAATAGTTAGTAAGGTAGTTGTTAAGTTTAGGTATTGGGTAGGATTAAGAAAGTAGAATAAGGTCATGCAGAATAAGGCATTAATATGTGCTTAATAAGTACTAATAAATAGCCAATATTCTAGTAATATGCATGCTAATAAGCAACTAGTTATAAGACCCTAAAATAAAGTGTTACCCTCTTCTCTTCTCTAAAGCAGCACAGCATGGCCTCACCCTCTTTGTTGCGTGTTCTCGGGGACAGGGTTTATGTAAATTTTGGAGTTTTTGATGTCACCAACCCGGGAAGAAGCTCGTTGTAGTCCCTGCCAGCCATTTGTTGTAGTCCTTAAAAAGCAATTTCTGTAAAAGAAAATGTCTCCCTTTGCATTGAACTTTGAGCGCATGAGAGCGGGGCAACCTGTCACCCACATGTGATCCACCAATAGCAAACCACAACCATCCAATTAATTCACCATGGACAAAATCAAGCCCCGCCCTACATTTGTTCTTGTTCAAGGGAAGAAAAGACTATCACAACTTCCATTTCATGTTTACTGTAAAGGTTCTTCCAGGAACCTTTATTATTAGGAGCATACAATGTTAAAACACTTTGTACTTTTTAACTTTATTTTAGTCTAATTAACTCTGTCTATTGATTGTAGCTATCATTACTACAGTACATAGTGTAATTGAAACTTTTTTGTGAGGATAGACATTAGGCCCAGGAAAAGTCAAAAGTCTGTTTCATACTTTTAAGAAAATAATAACATTTTTGTAATCTTTTCCCTCTGCATTTAGAGGTAAGTTAGAGTTACATATGGAGGTTTAGGGCTGTGAAAGTTTAATAAGAAGCTTGATCCAAGATAAACAAACATGTTGATCCAGGAACATGTCCTAGTTGGCTACATCTTGTCGCTTTGAGTGGGCACATGAGCTTGAAGCTCCTGGCCTGCATTTATTACGTTAGACATGCAGAGGACCCTTAGATGTGTCATTTTATTCTTGCGTGTGGGGATTTTTGAGCCATGTCATGTGTCTATCATATTTGCAGGCTTTCAGCCCAATCACGTTGAGCTCAAACCATTACTCAGACACATCTCACTGCCGGCTGTCAAAAGCTATTCTTCTCAAACACGCTACATGACAAAGCGTGTCATTCCAACTGCTGCACAATGACATCAGCAGGTCATGTCAAGGAGGGTTTACAGCATTTTTATTGTATGTTGCAAAATGTGAAATGTAGCCTTGAAGGGTTAGTTCACCAAAAAACAAGAATTCTGTCATCGTTTACTCACTCTCTTGATGCTCCAAACCCTTGTGCTGTCATATATATATATATTTTTTTTTTTCTGTTGAAAAACATTCAAAGACATTCTTTGAAGAATCTTTAAACATTTACTTTGCAGTTCATAGTGACCACATATAAAAACACTGTACTGTAGATGTAATCATTATATTATAAGTTATAACTTACAACTTCTTTCCCATGTGCCAGTATGTATGGATTCGGAAGATGTAGTGCATGAATTGTATGATATATATCTTATTTATTTATTTAGAGATTTGGTGCATGAATTGTAGGTATTTATTTATTTATTTGAATAATCTTTAAACTTTTATTTTGCAGTTCAGAGTTGAAATGCTGAATAAAAGAAGCAGTGGGAAGTGAAAAAGATAAAAGTGTCAAAATTTGCTGCCAAATTTAATCTGTTTTGTCATTAAATACAGCTTTATCTTTTGCAGTACTTTTGCAACTATACTGTATATGTCATCAATTTGACTCCATACACATTCAACACAAAAGGCAGACGTGGACTTGAAGCGGGGATGAAATCACTTTAAATTCAAGTGGATTTCACGAGTGGTTTCACAAGAACAGTTTATTGAGCACCGTCTGCTCTTGTTCCACTCTTTAAAGTCAATCACAGACATGTGTCAACGTCAAGATCCTTACACCTTCCTGAGAGCTCTGCACAAAAATGGAAAATTGTGTCACTGGTGTTGGAAAGGTTAATCTCCATGGACAGCGAGAGGCCTTGCAAGGGCAGTCTGAAGATGGTCTTAAGGCTTTACCTCATGCCATTTGTCATACTTTCTTTGGACAAGGCAAGTGGACTCCTTGATCCGGTTAAATTAACTGTCAACACAAATGCAGTGGTGGGAAGAAGATAAATAAAAAGAGGAAAAAAAATCGACAGTTATTTATTTATTTATTTACTTCAGATCACGCAGAAAGTGCCGGGATAAAGCTACTCTGAGAGCCTGTTTGCAGTGCAGATTAGTGACCTCTCAAAAGCAATAAAGGACTATCCTGCGCTTCACCTTTCATTGACAGCTTTCTGTTTTCCTTTGCCAATCTCTCTCCGGTAAGTGAGCTGGAAACTTACCGTAAAAGCTACAGTATATGCTGAGGTTAAATAGCACAAGGTTGGAAATATAGCAAGCTAACGCCATATTTCAGCAGACTGAAATATTCAATATTCACTTTGAACAGGAAGAAATAAAACTGATATAGAACTTATGAGCATATCTAAAATAAGGTCATTCACACTATAGCATGCATATTCTGGTGATATGACACGTGACAGGTGCAACTGGGCCGTTACTGAAAATTGCATATGGATTTTTTTTAAGGAGGATTTTTTTTTTTGTTGTTGTTGTTGAGTTTTGTTTTGGTTTCTAATCTAGTTCTGTCCTATATTTCAGTCTGTTGAACCCCCTGCTGCTTGCACACACTACATCAAGTGATAATAACCTCAAAAAATCATGTGGCAATATCCCTGTTGCTATTGGAAATTTTCTAATGAGGACTCCTCAAGGCTTTGTAAACATGTACAAGACTACTAGAACTCATGTTGCAGTTTGATTATTGAAGAATTCATTGCATCACAGTATCACAAATTGTCTCCCCAATCCACAGCCTTTGATACTTACAGCGTACTATTATTTGAGAGATATTTCAGGTCCATAAGACGTCCCGGACTGGCAGAGATATTCATTTATAAAATAAAAGTTAGAGAGAGAGAGAGAGAGAGAGAGAGAGAGAGAGCACATTAACAAGCACACAATTCTTCATTGTTCTTTAAAATGTGAGTGAAGAAAAGAAAGTTTAATATTTTCAGGATCAAATACTGTAAATAGATTAAAAAAGAAAGATGAATTGTTATATGTGACTTCTGAGATATAACCGAGTGTTTCTGAGATTTCATTTTATTACTGTGATTTTCATTTTTGCTTTATCATCACTTTAAATGACATCAATAATCTGCAGGATGTGTTGTGGCCTCGCAGTGTTAAATTGCATTTTAGTGAGCAATATTACCTTTAGTGCACTATATTTTGTCATCTATGTTTCCCATAAATAAGGAAGAAAGACACTGGGCCTCATTCATGAAAGATGAGCAGAATTCTTATTTAAAATGTAGTATCGACTTGACCGTTCATGAAAGAATGGTTTTTCCTAATGATTCAGACAATATTTTTTTCCTACTTATGATTCATGAATGAGGTCCAACATGGCATTAAAAGTGTCCCATCAGTAAGTTTCACAAAAACAAAAACAAACAAAAAAATGATTTACATATACATACAAGAACTTTTATAATAAAACAATTTCATGTATTTACTTGTTTATTTGCTTGCCAGTTCAATTGGAGAACTTTTTATGAAAGTTCGAATCTTTCATAAAAGATATCGAATCTGGCGATACGATACGTATCACGTTACAGGGGTTACGATACAATATATTGTGATATATTGTGATACTGTAAGAAAGGCGATATATTGCGATATTTCTTGTTTTTTTAGAAAAAGGATTTTAGAAAAAAACGGTCATAAAGAACACACCACCATATGCATAAAACCTTACAAACAACTTTATTTAATCAATACAGTATCATATGCATTTATATCACTAATCACTATTTTGTGCAATCTAAGTAAAGGGAAAATAGTAAAGTGACTGCAGGATTCTTTAGGTGTATATGTTTTAAAGGTTCACAGTATAGCAGTTTTTAATTTCTAAACTATTTAACAACTAGTGCATAGTCCATTTCATGACTGAATGTCTGTTTGTTTTATATTTAATACTGTAAAGCCGCTTGCTTTAAAGCAGTCTATTGTATAAAGTGCTATTTAAATACAGTAAATGTGCCTTCACTGAAGTGCTGAACAGAGCTGGTGCAAACATCCACATCGCTATGATCAGATGCTTTCTTTATGCTGTCACCACTGTCATTTTTGTTGTGTGTTTGTTTTGTTACTGATAGGAAAGCATGCAGTACATATTACATATTTTATCGAACGCCTCTCTCAGCAGTGCGGATGGCATCGGGATGTTAAGTGAGCTCTCAGATTCAATGCGTTTCCCAAGTTTTGGATTTTAACATGGCCTATTTTGCAAACAACTGACTCTTGTCGATCTCCTTAGTGGGTTCTTTATAGTTGAAGCCAAAATGAGTCCACACACTTCAGCTCTGTATATCACGGGAGTGGAATAATTCTATCATCTTGTGAGCTGGGTTTGCTAATGCTAACGCTAGTGATGCACCTTGCGCTTCTCCGACTCCACGACAGTTTACGTTCTGAGATAACGCTGACATAGCGGTTGGGTTTTATACAGTCTGTGGTTTAAACCGAACACAAAGCCACGAATCTTGGATGTAAATAAATAAATAAATAAATATCGATGCAGTGTTTTTGAGAATCGATACAGTATCGCCAAACATAATATCGCAATATTCATGTGTATCGATATTTTCTTACACACCTATTATAGTTATAGTTAAGCGTTTTGCTTTTTGTTCCTGAAAGCAAAACCTTTCCTTTTAAACCACGGCCTTATGTCTCACATGGGATGAAGAGGATTAAGTAAATATACTTTTTAACCACAAATGCTCATCTTGCACTAGATCTGCAATGCACCACGCATTACGTAATCACGTTGGAAAGGTCACAAGCGATCGTGCAAAGACTAAGTCAAACTCCCTTTACAAAAAAAAAAAAAAAAAAGGTAAAACAACGATGACGGATGATTTTGAAGTTGGAGGAGAAAAAGAGATGGAGTTTTTTGCCCCACCGCGGTACTTCGGCCTACACCACACCCGTGACCTTTCCAATGTGGTGCAAGACGAGCATTTGTAGTTAAAAAGTAAAAAAATATATATTTATATATATTTTTTTTAGAAAATGACCAGTCATTTCGCTAGATAAGACTCTTATTCCTTGGCTGGGATCGTGTTAAGCCCTTTGAAGCTGCACTGAAACAGCAATTTGGACCTTCAACCCATTCGTAGCTGTTGAAGTCCACTAAATGGAGAAAAACCGTGGAATAATTTCTTTTCGACTGAAGAAAGCAAGACATAAACATCTTGGATGACATGGGGGTGAGTGAATTATATGGAAATTTTATTTCTGAAGTGAACTAATGCTTTAAGAATCAAGGGTACATGAACTTTTGAGTGGGGTCATTTTTATAAATTCAGCTATTTTTTGTCTTGTGAATTATATGTAAACATATTTTATGTAAAATATCTTATTGAGGACACTACTAAATAAAAAATAACATGCATTTTGTATGATCCCTCTTATCATTTTGCAGATTCTGCAAGGGTTATGTAAACTTTTGAGCATGACTGTATAGTGAATGAACTCTAAGCAACTTTTATAAGCACACTAGCATAGCTGCAGATATGGACTGAAAGATGCAAAACTAATTTTGAGTTCATGGAGTCTTTACTATAGAAATGGAATGGATGAGAACACATTCTGAGTGGGGAAAAAAAAAAAAAAAAAAAAATCCACTTTTCTTTGTTTATTTTCCACTTTTCTTTCCTCTGATTTCAGAGGTGAGGCACAATGTGATGCATAAAAGATCAGACCATGTACTTTTTTTTTGGCAATTCAGTTTAACATTCAAGGGTGGCACTCACTGGAGTCTTATCTCCAGCCCTAACCTCCCTTTATCCCTATAAATGTAAAGATGTCACGTACAATGGTACTGCAGTCACAGGCTGTCAAGTAAACTAAGACCACAGGCAGAGTTCACAGAGAAAAAAGCTTGTTGTGATTTACTTTGCATATCGGTTTAAGTGCGTTATCATCCAGTCCAGGTATATCAGGATAAAGTCAGTTCATTCTGCAATATTTTAAATGCAAGGAAGCGCTGCTCTTGGTAGTTTCATGAATAAAAACACCTCTTTACATTCAGTATCTTGCTGAGCATTTGTTATTTTCAGGAACACCAAACACACCCCCTCTTATCGGAATAATAAAGGCGAGTTGGATTTGAACTCGTCCTTTTGCAAATGCCGCAGATCTGCTGCTTGTCACAGTGTTTGAAGTTGGATTTTACAAGCTAGTGCTCAGCAAATAAAACTCAGGCACACAACAAATCCGCTGGATTCAGTAAAGTTCATTTCTAAGACCTTTGACCTTTAACACTTTTGCTGTCATAGGGTAAGTATGACTAATTTGGTTAAAATTTAGGAGTAAAATAAAAATTAAATAATAAAACAAACGTAAATAATACTTTTGAGTATCTATCTATCTATCTATCTATCTATCTAAGAAAAAAAGCCAAAAAATAAAAATGTAGAAAAAGAGATAATACAAGTTATGTGTTTAGTAAACATCATGTATTCAGATAAAAGGATAGTTCACCCAAAAATGAAAATTATCCCATGATTTACTAACCCTCAAGCCATCCTATCTTCTTTCAGATGAACACAGTCGGAGATATATTTAAGAACACCCTGGCTCTTTCAGGCTTTATAATAGTAGTGAATGGGGGGCAAGATTTTGACCCATAAAAAAAAAAAAAAACTCTCATAAAAAGAATCTATAGTGCTTCAGGGGGTTAATGAAGGCCTTTTGAAACAAAGTAATGGGTTTTTGTAAGAAAAATATCCATATTTAAAGCTTTATATACAAAATAACTAACTTCCGGCAGATGACTGTACGCATACTGCGCCAAAAGAGTAACCCATGAAGCGATGTATGACACAGGATGTAGGAGTAGCGTCAGCTAAAACGCCTCTTATTATAAAATTTCTTCTTTTAGACTTCTAATTTGTGTCCGGTGTTTTGTTTTGCTTCCGCGTTCATCATTGCGTCATGCTTTGGGTCAGGGGTTACTCTTCCGCCGCAAATCGATGCGTACAGCCGCCTGGATGAACTATCCCATTATGCAGACACAATGAACATGTTAGTCAATGATTACAGACTGTAATGATTACAATATAAAGATAATATTTGATAAAAAGACACATTGTTCTAATATAAATAGTGTACAGAAGTCAATGTTCTCAGTAAATGGATGTAATAGTGCTGCGTGTGCGCTGAAAATGTCACCGTTTAAATGTGGTGCTTTGCTTTGTCTTTTTTTTTTTTTTTTTTGGTTTGGCTGTTAGTCTCCTGAAGTTCCCAGCAGGGAGATTCAGTGCTGTGGTCTCCAACATCCCTCCCCTCCATCTGTGCCTCTCCTCTGACCACATGGCTGTCTCCTCTGATTGAGAAAAATACACCATCCAGGCTCCATCGTAAAGACAGGGTGCGCATAGCGAGCGGATAGATGGCCACTTATGCCCTGCTTAGCTTCTGAATGCCTGTTAAATCAGTGCTCGAGTCTGCTGACCACAGGAGTTGTGTTTGACCATGCTGGGAATTGATTTTGACGTTGTGTATGCCAGGAGCAATATAAGCCTGAAATAGCATGTTAACCCTTATATGTCCTGATGCTAAAAAAAATGACCAGTCATCAACATATCCCAGAGGGCCATTTTATTGCTCTGGGGTTGCTGTTTCATAGCTCACGGAACTGAAGGAGTTTCATTTGAGTATGTCCTTTGTGTCAGATGTTTCTCCTATAAGTTCCTTAGAAGGAAAAAAAAATCAGCATCATTACTTCAGTCTTCAATGTCACATGATCCTTCAGAAATCATTCTAATATGCTGATTTGCTGCTCAAGAAACATTTCTTATTACTATCAATGTTGAAAGCAGTTGTGCTTCTTATTTTTGTAGAAATTGTGATACATTATTTTTTTCCAGGAATCTTTGATAAATAGGAAGAACAAAAGAACATCATTTATTTGAAATAAAATTGTTTTGTACACTCTAAAAAATGCTGGGTTAAAAACAAGTTGGGTTAAAACATGGACCAACCCAGTGATTGGGTTGATTTAACCCAGCAGTTGGATTAAATGTTTGCCCAACATGCTGGGCAGTTTTTTTTTTAACCCAAAAATTACCCAAAACAGGTCGGAAATTAATAAATCAGACACATAATTACTAGAGGCAACAGTAATAATCAAAAGGTGAACATTTAACATTAATAAGCAATACAATAAATGTTTATTATTTAATTATTATTTATTGAACTTATGAATAAATGTTAATTTCCAACCTATTTTGGGTTCATTTCAAGTGAGCAATATAGTCATTTTTAAACAATAGTTTATATAAAACTACCCAGCAGGAAATGTTGGGCAAACATGTAACCCATCCGCTGGGTTTGTCCATATTTAATCAGCGTTTTTTTTTTTTTTTTAGTGTAACATTATAAATATCTTTACTGTCATTTTTGATCAATTAAATGCATGCTGAATAAAAAGTATCAATTTCTTGAAAAATAAGTAAAAAAGTAAGTAAAAGTCTCTATTTTCTCTCCATTTAATCTCATAAATGTCTAGTAGAGAGAGAGAGAAAAGCTAGACATTAAAAACATCTAATTTTTTTCTTTTTCTTTATAAAGGACACTGTATTCGAGATGCCGGCAACCAGCAAGACTTCCTCGACCAATTTTAACAGATAGACCTCACTAGCTGAACTGCTTTTCCAAACTACAGCTAAATCAGCAACTAGCAAGCAAAACCCTGAGATGTAGATCTCACGTTGCTGCCGTCTTTTTGTTGTACTTTTGTTGCTTCCTCTTTTACTCCTCCGTTCTGCCTGTTTGAATCTTCACTCTTGATTTTCTAACCCAGATCGGGCAGCACCTTCAGTTGATTCATCTCCGACTTTGATGGGAAGGAAAAGCGGATATGGGCGAGGCGACACAGTTGGCAGCGATGTCAAGCTGGCTCTCCCTGCACTGGCAGACCAAATGCTGAAGCAACATGAGTGGGCTTCTGCTTGTTTCAAACTAGTGTTTGAGACACAAATGACTGTAAATATTTGCATATAGGCTATACACTAATCACTCATTTTTAGAACGGCGTGGGAGGTTTGCATTCATGGCGATTAATAAATATTTGGTTGACAAAGATGAAATGCCAATTATCATTGTTATCATTGGAAATTATCATTGCCAATTATCATTGTTATACATTGTTATGTTTTTTTTTAATCTTAATTTTATTTCATTGTATCTTTCATTTCAGTTAAAGTTTTTTTTTTTTTTTTTTTTTTTTTAATTCAAGCAATTAATATGGTTTTAGTTAACTAATAACCCTGGCACTTATCCCTGAAAAATTCATTGCCACAAAGCTACAGTTTTGTGGGTGGTTGCCAAGGTGTTGCTATGTGGATGTTTTTCAATGGCTCTGTGGATGACAGCATGTTGCTATGCAGTTGCTAAGGTGTTCTAGGTGGTTTCTAGATGGTTCTTAGGTGCTTATGTACTGGATAAAGTCAAAAGAGACCATTTTTAAGTAGCTCAGGTTCCTCTTCAGTGTAAGTCTAAGAGATTTCTTTGCTGTTTTATTGCCTGCAGGATGTAAATTGTTAGTCTGATCCTTTAGTAAAGCAATAGGTGTCGTCTGCATTTCAACAAGTTAGGATTATTAGGATTTGGAGTAGTTCAAGTCCCTAACCGTACGTATGAGGAATAGTGATAGCGATTCTTGCCTTAGCAAGCACCACTAATTACTATTTCTAATACAGAGTTGCTGTCAAATTCAGCAACCTTTTGGATGTATCAACATCTCAATCACACGCAAAGGAAGCATTCCAAGCTGTACAGCATGCAGAGATACCAGATGTATTTTGAGTCAGTGGCTGGCCCAGTGCCCGAGGTCTTTGGAGTCGAGCTTCAATGATACTTTTCACTTTCTCCAAACAAGTTCTCTGACTTTTTTGTAAATATATATATATATATATATATATATTAAAAAAAGGAAGTGTCCAAGGGTCTAGAGTCATTTCACAGTAATGTATTGCTGCTGATAAAAACTCATATTGTAAACTTGATGAGTGTCTTTCGGAGTGGGAATAAATTCACGGAAAGAAAGTCTTCCGAAAAGGATTTGGTCTTCATTTGGCTAGGGTAAGCAGTAAGATATAGCAAGGTTGACTGGGTCTCAAATTGTATGCATCAGTCTCATAAAGGAAGGGAAATTGTGTTGGTTTCTTTCTTGATATGCAGCGAGGTGAAGGGCAGAGGAAGATGGGGAGGTCATGAAAGCTTCTCACATCTCTCTTTCTGTCTCGTCTCTGCTTTTCTACTGGACGCGCAAAATGATCAGTAACTGTTTATGCTGTGATTGTCTAGTATAAACAGGACACAATTTGGTTTGCTTTGAGCCTTTAGAATAGGAAACAATGCTCTAGAAGAGTATGAGGGATCAGTTCACCCTCATAAATGATTTGTTATCTTCCATACACGTCATGTGTTTTGAAGTCTGACATCCAAGCACTTAATACCATAATTTTGACATAATCTGTATATGAATAATTTATATTCAATCCATTATACTGTCATTACTACCTATGTCTAAATATCTAATTATTTTGGTGGTTATATTGTTCATGCAACCCTGTTACATATGTTTCCACAAAATAAATTATTTACTATTAACAAGTAAATAATCTCATTCAATTTTCTCAGTTTTTACAAGTACTGTAATGTTGACTGTATTTATTACACTCAACCAATAAATAGATTAATTTAATGTATTGGAAATATTAATTGATCAATATAGCTACAAAATAAACATTGGTTTTATTTTATTTTATTTTATTTAGTTAATACAAATTTACAGGGTTTTTACCTATATATACCTATATCTAGTCCGTACGGATGAACAATTCCTATACTAGACATCGCACATCCTGCAATGTGACTATCGTAGGTGCGCACATCGTGATTTTGATGGTAAAACGATATATCGTGCAGCCCTAAAAGAAAGCCTAATTTCTAATAGTTTCTGTCTTTATTTGTGTACTGTATGCCACATCTTTATATCTCCATCTTGGCCTTTCTCTACTGGACTTGTATGATTTTAAGTTTAAGTAACTGTTTGTGCTGTGGTTGTCTGGCATAAAATATTATTCCAAAAGGACAAACTTTGGGTTGCTTTGAGCCTTTAGAATAGCAAACAATGCTCTAGAGGATGACAAGTATGAAAGCATATCTGGGGGATCAATTCGCCCTCATTAATGATCCCATTTCTGCTTCCACGCTTGTCAGGCCTTTTGAAGCCTGTTGTCTCTCAGGCCAAACACTGAACAAAGCCGCAAGCTTTACCCATGGTCGTAGAAATAAGAAGCAACTTCTGTTTCTTGCTCTCGCTCTCTCTCTCTCTCTCTCATACAGCCAAACACACTCTCTCTAATTAAAGCTGTCAGGAGTACTGATAAAAGTACATCACGCAGAGATGCCCCAATGTTTTAACAACAACAGCCATTAACTGCTCCACACTTCCCGAAATCTTAGTGATAAAAGAGAAGCGAGACACACAAGGAGGAGAATCATAATTTTCCAGTACAAAGGAAGTGAACTCAAGGATACACCGTGACACGTTCATGATGTGAGCGTCTGCGAAAATGCCGACCTTCATGGGTTTGATCACATTGCGGAAAATACGGCCAAGCCAAAAGTTGCTGTAACCCATTGGTGTTAACCACAATCGCTGATTGGTGTTCTTTACAAGGGCTTTCTGGAATGTAATCAGTTCTGCTAAATCATGTAAATGCTACCTTAATTGTTGCCAAACAGATATTCCTGAGGTGCTTAAAATTAATTGCTCAGAGTAATGTAAAAGAGAATGTATGAGTGTCTATGTTTCACAGAATACAAAAGGAGATGTTAGGCAGAATGTGTCAAGATGCCAGGTTTGACATCACAGACCAAACTTTACTGGTTACTGCATGTTTTGCAACAAAGTATGAATATGTGAAAGGGTTTAAAATTGCATGAGGTTTCTAGTACTGTTGTATGCCATTCCAATTAAAATTGAGAATGACTTTTAAATCACACTTCTAGTCCTGCATTTGAATTGAGTTTGAACTGAAGATATGTCTAGACGATTGGATGGACTCTTCTTTCTGTCATTCCAATTTCCAGATTCCAAATCAACTTCCTGTGGGGTGTGGTCAATTCAACTACAAGGGAATCAATTCTTCTTTCATTCAATTCTGAATATTGCGCAACTGTAGTAAATAAGGACAATTTTAATTTTTGCATAATTCTCTTTAAGGCTCAGGGGCTTATAGGCAAAGAGTCTGGAAATGTATCTTAAGATACATTCTAAGACGTTTGTAAGAATGTTCCTAAATACAATTCTTGAACTTTTTTTTGAAAAGTTTTTGAATATTTTTTGAAGAATGTCTTTTTTTTTATGTTATATGATTGTCAAGTCAAGTCACCTTTAATTATATAGTGCTTTTATACAATACAGATTGTTTCAAAGCAGATTTACAGTGATAACAGTAAAATTATACATTTCAGCTGTTGTTCAGCTGAAGTCAATTCAGTGTTGATTCAGTTCTGTTGTAAAGATCATCAGTTATGTAATTAGTTCATTTCATCTATAAAGCAGTTCTACAAAAAATGATGCCATCGTCCAGCTCAGTTCCGTTTTCATACAATTGTGTTAGTACAGTCAGATCAACAATATTGTTTAACATTAAGTGTCCCCAACTAAGCAAGCCAGAGGTGACAGTGGCAAGGAACCCAAACTCCAGCAGTGACAGAATGGAGAAAAAAGCCTGGGGAGAAACCAGGTTCAATCGGGGGAACAGTTCTCCTCTGGCCAATGAACGAATATGGTCTGATTATGATTCAGGCTGCATCATAAGTGATAATTCAGATCGGGATCGGTAGCATTCAAAAATGCACAGGTCCTCGATCTGATCTGGATACGGCCCAGCTCTGGCTGACTACAATATACCTCGGGATAAACAGAGAGACTAATATTAGCGTAGATGCCATTCTTCTTATGATGTAACGAGTACATTAGTTGTTATAGGAAGTGTTCCTGGTTCCGGCTGACCTAATTTATGCAGCCTAACAACCCTTTAATGGATGTGAAAATATAAATTTATAATGTGTTATGTATATGCCAGATTAAAGAGATGTGTTTTTAGTCTAGATTTAAACTGACAGAGTGTGTATGCAGAGTGTGTATGTTAGGAAGGCTGTTCCAAAGTTTAGGTGCTAAATAACAAAAGGATCTACCACATTCTAAGTATTATCTGCTGGTCAGAATTCTGAGACCGCAATAGACGTGAAGTATTATAATGTGTTAAGAGCTCGCTCAAGTACTGTGGAGCTAAATTTTGTGCTTTGTAAGTAACTAGAGAGATTTTAAAATCTATACGATGTTTAATAGGGAGCCAATGCAGTGTTGACAGAACCGTGCTAATATGGTCATACTTCCTGGTTCTAGTAAGAACTCTAGCTGCTGCAGTTTGGACCAGCTGTAGTTTGTTTATTAAGCATGCAGGGCAACCACCCAGTAGAGCATTACAATAATGTAGCCTTGAGGTCATGAACGCATTAACTAAATGTTTGGCATTTGTCATTGAGAGCATATGTCGTAGTTTAGATATATATTTTAAGATGGAAGAATGCGGTTTTACAGATGCTAGAAATGTGGCTTTCAAATGAAATGTATCAAAAAATACACCCAGGTTCCTAACTGATGAAGGAGACTTAACAGGGCAGCCTTCAAGTGTTAGATAGTATTCTGGGTTATTACATGCAGAGGTTTTTGGTCTAATAATTAGAATCTGTTTAATTTATTAGTAGGAAATTACTAGTCATCCAACTTTTTTATATCAACTATGCATTCCATTAATTTTGTGAATTGGTAAGTTTTGTCAGGGCGCAAAGAAATATGTAGCTGAGTATCATCAGTGTAACAGTGAAAACTAACACCATGCATCCTAATGATATCTCCCAAGGGTAGCATGTACAGAGTGAAAAGTAATGGTCCTAGTACTGAGCCTTGCAGCACTCCATACTGAACTTCGTGATCGGTATGACATCTCTTTGTTTACTGCTACAAACTGATTGCGGTCAGATAAGTATGACATTGGGTGTTATAGGAAGTTCTCCAGATGACCTAATTTATGCAGCCTAACAGTCATTTAACTGATTTGAATAATTGATAATGTGTTATGTGTACGCCAGGTTAAAGAGATGTGTTTTTAGCCCAGATTTAAACTGACAGAGCGTGTATGCTTCCTGAACAACGCTAGGAAGACTATTTCAGAGTTTGGGTGCTAAATAGGAAAAGGATCTACTGTCTGCAGTTGTTTTATATATATATATATATATATATATATTCTCACGATAGAGATGAAGGACTGTAATGCATTAAGAGCTCGCTCAAGTACTGATGAATGGCAGCTCTTGCCGAAAAATTGCCATACTTATGAAATTAAAATCGACTTCCCAATGTACTCATTGTGTTGAGTTGTTACTTAATTTTGAATTCAGCAATAAGTCTCATTGAGCATAATCACGGCCAATCATTGTTTACATTTGAATTACTTCAAAGTACTCGTGAACAAGACTTCAGATTCAGCCAGATTAAGAGTGGTGCAAACTGCTGTACTGGAAGAAAGGAACACATACACAAGCTTTCAATTGCAATTTAATTGGAAAATGTCACAGAGTGCTGAAGAATCCTGGCATGTCGCACAGGGGCGAAACGTAAGGGTTTGACACACAGTGAGAAAATCTGATAACTTTACTAGAGCACAGTTAAATCATTAAGCCAAGCTTTCTCCATGATGGAAAAGCTCTCCTCTGAAGCTGTTAAGTAAAGCTCTATTACTTTCCTATAGCGGCGGAAATCTGGGCAAATTTGATCTGTGAGATTACAATCCCTGCTACTAGATCATGTAGAGCTCATTGGAAGAGAGGTCTACGAAGACCAAAATGCATTACTCACCAGGAACGCCTATCAATTCCCGCCTGCTGTAGGTCACTTAGATTAGATCAGTCTACTGTTGTTGGGATTGGAGTCGGACAGGTAGGTCAGGAGAATGTACAACAAGGCTAGCTTTAAATGACTTTTAGAATGGGTGGGATTTATCACGGCTCCCACTAGAGAGGACACTTAATGATGTCCGGGACTACAGGTGGTGTTACAGAGTCTCTGAAGGTCCAGAATTCAAGACAGATAATGCAGGGTCCATCAGGAGCATTTAAGATTGATTGAGATTTATACCTATGTAAGAAAAAAGGAAAGAAAAAAAAAATGTTGTCTAAAAAACAACATATATTTACTTGAGAAGCACCACTTCATTAGATATTAAGACTTGGAGAATGTATCTATAATGTCCACTGTGTATTTTGACAGATTTCTTCTCGTTTTTTTTTTTTTTTTTTTTTTTACTTTCACTTTCTTTGAAATCAAGCCTTAATATGTTATGCAGGGTTAAATAAATTCTTCTCTTTTAAGGAATTATGGATATTTTAAATCCAAATTCCGAAAGGCATGGAGAATGAAAAACGCATTCTACAGAGCCACTAAAGCAGGGATGTCCAAACTCGGCCCTGGAGGGCCACTGTACTGCAGAGTTTAGCTCCAACTTACCACAACACACCTGCCTGGAAGTTTCCTGTATGCCTAAAAACCTTGAATAGCTGGTTCAGGTGTGTTTAATTGGGGTTGGAGCTAAACTCTCCAGGACAGTGGCCCTCCAGGAGCAGGATTGGACACCCCTGCCCTAAAGGGACATGGTTAGGCTTGCTGCGGTAGCTGCAATACAGTACATCAGATTTCCCTTATTAGTTGAAGATAGTAAGGATAGCTGACAGTATGGTGTCAGAGAATTTGGTGCGCAATAGATCCTGAGCATTATTGACAAATATCTTATCTTGTAAAATGTGTGGTCAGTACAGCCGAGATGCTCTTAACTCATTTTAGGTGGACTACATGTTGCTTTTGTAGTTATTGTTGCAGGACCAGCTTGACCAGCTTGGTCATTCTGGGTGATGAGCCAAAACCAGCATGAAAGTGCTGAAAACATGCCTCATACTGATGAATTAGATGGTCATTTCAGATGGTCATCAAGCCGAACCAGCCAAAATGTTATCAGACATATTTTTTAAAGGGCCAACGGAAATTGACAACTCTACTAACTGAACTTCAGGGTTGATTTGTTGTTGCAAGCAGGATTATTAAATTGGATTGTCTTTTTCAATTTTTTTTTCTTTTTTTTTTTTTTTTTTTTAGTTTTAGTAGATTTTTTTAAAAATGTTTTTGAAAGAAGACTCCTGTGTTTACCAAGGTTGCATTTATTTAATCAAAAATAGTGAAACCGTAATATTGTGAAATATTATTACAATTTTAAAGAACTGTTTTCTATTTGATTATATTTTAAAATGTAATTTATTCCTGTGATGCAAAACTGAATTTTCAGCATCAGTATTCCAGTCTTTAATGTCACATGATCCTTCAGAAATCAATATGCTGTTTTGCTGCTCAAGAAACATTTCTGATTATTATCATTGTTGAAAACGGTTGTACTGCTTCATATTTTTGTAGAAATTATGATACATGATTTTTTTTCTTTATTTCAATTTTTTTACTTCAATTTTTTTTTTTTTTTTTGAACAGCATTTATTTAAAAAAAAAAAAAAAGATTTTTTGAAGAATTTAATGCATCCTTGCTGAATAAAAGTATTCTGTTTAAAAAAAAAAAAATCTTACGGACCCTGTAGCACAAAACCAGTCATAAGTCACACGAGTATATTTGTAGCAATAGCCAACGGAATTGTTTACTGTTAGTTTCAATTAATGACAACACTGTCACTATATGTGTGAACGGCCCTTTCATGATTAGTGGTGTTCTACCTTGCGTCATCCAATCAGAACGGGAGTCTGCTGCTCAGATTTCATTCATCTGAGCTGCTCGGCCTTCATGCTGTGCATTTCTTTAGCCAGTAGGTACGGATCATATCTGGTTCTCTGTGCTATCCAGGTCGTCATCTTTGTACGCCGCTTTCCGGTTCCCTTTCTAGGAAATGACAGTGGTCCTTTAGCCGCTAAGCACTGGTGTTATGTGTTGAGCCGTGGCCTTCAGAGAATACTGTTATCTGTTCTCCCGTGTGTTATGTTAGCATTAGCCTCCCGGTCCCTATGGCCAAATGATAATGTGCTTTCTCTCTCGCCACAGTCATCTCATCTCCACACCCTATGATGAACAGCTTAAGGTCAAAGAGCCAAATTAGCGGGTGCCATTATTCTCCAGACAGTAATGGCGCCTTTATGAAAGAGGCGATATGTAATCTTTCACAAAGCTCCTAAAGATTACATACTTAAAGCGGTTTACTCTGGAGATGAATAATGTCGCACCGCCCCCAGATCACACATTAATTGTTTGGAGGATAAATGGGAAAACCTAAAGAGATGGCCTTTTTAGTAGGGTTAGTGGCTTCGTTTGTTCCTGACTAGAAATAAGGCTTATCTCGACGACTTTGTGATAGCGAGGAGCAACTGAAGCGAATTGTATTTAGAAGTGGGAAAAGGACACAACCGCAATCTGCTTTTTACTATTAAGTAGACCTGTTTAATGACTTCCTAACTCTCCTGAAATATAATTTATAACATTACAAGGACTTGGAGTGTTAGTCTGGATTGCAGCTAGGGCTGATCTTTGCAAGCACTTTCTTTTGCTGAATTGTCCATCAAATGGATATTCTACATGCCTCCAGGTGCATTACTGATGTTGAAGGTTTATTACAGGCTGTATTTACTGCTTTGAAATGCAAAACCTTTACAATTTTAAAGGAATAATTCAGTCAAAAATGAAAATTCTGATATTTATTAATCTCCCTGTTGTTTCAAACCAAAATGATTGTCTTTCTATCCAATGAGGAATATTAAAGAAGCTTCATGCTGTTTCTCCCATTACAATGGAATCATGCAGCAAATCTCATTTTCATATTCACAAACTTCATTCTTGATGAAGTGCAAGGGTAGCAAATTATGTTGGAAATGTAACATTTGAGTGAACTATTTTGAATTTCTATTAATCCTCTGGAGTCTAAGAGCTTTTTGAGCCCATGTTTTAACATTTATATATATTTAAAAAAATTTTTTTTTACACATTAAGACTTTGTAAAAGGGCATACTATGGCGTTTTCAAGTTCTTTACGCTGTTATCATGAAGAATTGCAAGTGTGCCGGCGCCTCCATTGACTCCAGAGGGTTAAAAAAAAAAATTCTGACATTTATTCATCCTTGTGCTGTTCCTTCCATCTGTTTTTATCTCATTTAGATACAGTCCATACCTCAGTAGATAAAAGCACATTTTAATAGAACCGTAAAAAGAGTATAATTAAAGTTTGCAAAGTGGTAAATTAGAGCATAAATCCTTTTTAATGCTTTGAGGATTATTTTACCTTATCAAAAAGGGCAAGTTTTATTTATTTAGTGAAAAGAATTAAATATACAAAGTGTTGCAATTAAATAAAATCTAGAATATTTACTCTGATTGTATAAATAGTTCTCTGTGAAAGCCTGATAATAAATCTGCATAATGTAAATTTATATGCATCAGATGGATGGATGGACGGACGGACGGACGGACGGACGGATGAACAGATGGTAGGATAGATAGATAGATAGATAGATATATAGACAGACAACATATGTTGAAAATATTACAGTGATGTCATAGGCAACCTGGAAAGCTTGAGATATTCGTTGACAGGTATATTAAAAAATAAACCAAAATGCAAGTATATCAGTAAACTGGGCAGAAATGTCTTTGAGGAGGGCTTGCAAAAAGTTTTCACTCTGGGGTCTATAATTCATTCCTCTTGTGACTGGAGCTTCTTTAGCCAAAAAGAAACAAGTATTGGCTAAGGTCAGAGAAATAAATATATTTATCTACTCCACAGATATAAAATCACAAGTGTATTGAACAGAAGGGGAATAAACAAACTCATGTTTATTGTAAGAAATGTTTATTTTATGTTATGATAGTAAAAATCCACTAGAAATGGCTTTGACCTTTTAAAATGCTAGCTTGCACCGATAAACGCTGCGGAGAGATTGAGGCTCTGTCTGTATGTTTTATGCAACATGAAGATCTGGAAGGTGAGGCATAGAAGAGCGCGCATACAGAAAAAAAAAAATTACGTATTTCTACACTCAACCAAATGGTCGTCATAGCGTTAAATTATATGCCTGTATTTTTGTAATTATCACATAGTTTTACGTTCCATTATTCTAACAGATGGGACCCATTCAATTGGACCTACAAGGACTCATTTGTGTGCAATACCAATCGAATGCACAGATGAATTTTTGAGAAAGGGGGCAATTAGCAGACTAATTAGGAGGAAACAGTGAACATGTTAATCAGTGGGGGAATTTAATTCTATCCCATCAGAGGAAAACAATCACGTAAGAAGAACACATTTACTGGAGGTCAAATATTATGTGAATGTTGCAAGTCAAGCTTAACAAAAACTTTAAATGTGCCTTTATGCTTATTGTTTCCAACTGCTGTTTGTTTATAGAGATTAAATGACAACAGGCTCTGGAAATATGGAGATATAGTGCACTGATTCTTGAGTACTGGGACAATAAAGCAAAAATAAATTAATATCAGGATTGTGGATTCATCTGTTTGATATGTTCTTGTGCAACCTGGCGCTTCTGTTGTCGTTAAGTAGTTAATATGAACTAACAAATGAAAAGTTAGTTCATATTAACTTATGATCTTAGTTAGGGTTAGTTCACCCAAAAATGAAAATTCTGTCATCATTTACTCAAAGCCTAAATTCAGTCTGTTCATCATATAAAGTCTCTTCAGAAAATTTGGACTAAATCTTTTGATTCATGGATTAGTTTTATGATCTCTTTATGAACTTTTTGAAGTGTCAAAGTTTCAATTGCGTAGACTGTTTATAGAGGGACAGAAAGCTCTCAGATTTCATCAAAAAGATCTTCATTTGTGTTCCCGAAGATGAACGAAAGTCTTACGGGTTTGGAACGACATGAGGGTGAGTAATTAATGACAGAATTTTTATCTGTGGGTGAACTAACCCTTTAATGTTAATTTTAACATTTACTAATGCACTTTTACAATTGAAAGTTGTATTTAAATTTTATTTAATAGACCTTAGCTAACATAAACTAACAATTAACAGATGTATTTTTGTTAACTTACATTAACAAACAATAATAAATACTGTTGTATTGCTCCTTGTTAGTTAATGCATTATCTTATGTTAACTAATGGGACCTTATTGTAAAGTGTTACCAATTTGCATTATATAATAATTATTTATATTATAATAAAATAATAAATATCACAAATAATAGTACTTAGAATAATAATAATAGTATATAAAAAGTACAATAATATAATGTGTTTAACAATTTAATATTTATAATAAATAATCTGGAATGAATACATGAATTGAGACCATAGCATGGTTTCAGCAACCATAAAATAGAAAACTTTTATTTTTCAATATTTTGCATATCACACATGTATTAAATGTAACAGCCTATCTTACATATAGGGTCCATTTAAATAAAGGATACTAATACTAAGGATACTAAGGATACATTTTTTTCTAAAAATGTATTTATAAGTTGTGCGATGAAGTTAATATAACATGGTCTGAGGAAAGGTTGTTTGGAATGATAATTCAATGTCATAAAAATAATGTATAAAAAATAACAATTTCAATAATATAAATAAATAATAAAATATTTATTCAATAAATAAAAAAATCAAAGTCAAATGAAAAGGTGCATTTATGTTAAGACCATTCTAGTGATCATATCTGATTAATTTCAGTGTGAATAAAACCTATAAAACCGTGCTTACGTAAACTGAATTGCATTGAATTGAATACAACAGTCTATGTACAGTATAAGAAATGTTCTATATAAATAAAATTCATTCTGCTATGTGTGAATTCATATGCATTTTGCAAAAGCTTTGAAAGTGAATATATGAGAATAAACTATTGAAGGACATGAATACAACACATGTTCTGAATCCATTTGAAATGCTGCATGCTCAAGGCCTCTCTTAGAGAAGTCTTCAAAGTTTATGGTGTAGAAGCATTTCTACTTCGGCTTCCTTCTCCATATTTCAGTTTGATTTTTCATTCAAGCTGCGTCACACACGTCAACCTCGGCTCTTTGCTTCTGAAAGCACAAATGCAATGCAGCATCGTGCGGTGCTATAGAGTAAAAGGCCAACTTTGTTCCCCCTTTGACAGTAATATGGGGGGTCGACCTGTTGGGTCAGGTACAAGTCTATTTATGAGCCCCCTAACATACTTCAGAGGTCTAATAGGAAGCTCTGCTAGTTTCTCTCGGATTTTTTGACTTGTCTTGATCTGCAAAACAAGCCTCAGGCCAAAGCTGTGACCGCTGCCTGAAAGTCTGCTGAGGAATAATCAATGACAGGCCTGTTTTCTCAATACTACGCCTGACGTTTTGTCAAAGAGAATAGCTCATATCTCTGATCCACACATGTGATCTAAAGCACACTGTAGAAGTATGCACCAAATGAGATTTGATTTCTGACACAGTTGAGCTTGTGGGTGGCACTGCTTTATTTTAATGCTGGCCGAATGCTTGTTGGAGACAGAATAAACAGTGTTGTTGTTTTGTTCACTGAACATATTGCATTGTCTTTGGACAGAAACGAAATCAGGGTTACTGCGATGGTTTTTTGTGCCAAGACAAGCAAGCAAATAGAAGAACCTACAAGTCTAATTTAGCATGTGTGCATCTCTATTGCTAAACAGTTCCAATTCTTCATACATCCAATTCTTCAAGACTTTTTAATATTTGTAATGTGGAAAATAAATACAAAGTGAGCTAGGATAAGAGAGTGTGTATTTAGAAAAAATACAAATATATTCTACAAATATATATTTCAATGGTGGGCCTGGGTCGTGGAGCTATCGCAGGCCTGGGTCGTGGAGCTATCGCAGGCCTGGGTCATGAAGCATGGGCGGACCTTGGCCTTAGCCGGGTACCTATTGCCCTCAGGCTTACGGGCTAGAGAGGATGCATGTGTGGCCCAAACACACATAATAGCCGTGGCCACAATGGTCAGTGCTGCACACTCTGGAGACTCTGGCATGGCGGCCATGTTGGCTAGAGACTCTGGCTTGGCGGCCGTCTTGGCTGATTTCTCTGGCTTGGCGGCCGCCTCGTCTGGAGGCTCTGGCGTGGTGGCCAAGACATGAAGAAGCTCAGTCTTGGCAGCCATGACGTGAAGAAGGTCAGGCTTGGTGGCCATGATGTGAAGAAGCTCAGGCTTGATGGCCATGACGTGAAGAGGCTCAGGCTTGGCAGCCATGACGTGAACAGTCGCTGGCTTGCCAGGCATGACGTGAACAGTCTCTGGCTTGACAGGCATGACGTGAACAGTCGCTGGCTTGGCAGGCATGATGTGAACAGTCTCTGACTTGGCAGGCATGACGTGAACAGTCTCTGGCTTGACAGGCATGACGTGAACAGTTGCTGGGTTGGCAGGCATGACATGAACAGTCACTTGCAAAATACAAAACAAACAAAGACTAGGCTTGGCTTGGCTTGGCTAACATGGACTTACCAAAACAGTGGTTACACGGACAATACTAGACCAGGAACAAGGAAAACATGAGGGCTAAATACACAAGGACTAATGACTAAACAAGACACACCTGTGAACATGTTTAAACAATGAACCAACGACAAGACAGGACACATGAAAAGCGAAGCACATGCAGGATCACATGACTAGAACATGACACAAACAAGGGAAGCACATAGCAAACAAGAAACATGAAATAAAACCAAAACTAAATGTGATATGCAATGATATGCCATGTTTGAAAGGTTTCTCCCTTTTCAACATTTTTTTTTTTTTTTTTTTTTCAACAGTAGGCAATATTCTATATATTCAGCACAGTAAGCTTGTATTCCATTCCACACTGAGCTCTGCCCTCTAAAGGCATTTGATTTCACCTGTGGTTTGAGATGATGTTGCATCTTTCCTTTCATTTTCCTCTCACTATATTTAAGTCAAAGTGTGTTATTGAGCTTTGATTTAGTGCATTGACAGAAACAGGATTCTGCTGTCGTCTGCATGAAAATAAAGCTCAGCAGTGTTTACAATGCTGTTTGAAACAGTCAATCTTCAACATCCTGAGTGAAATTATTCGTACACAGTCCCCCTGTTTTTTATTCAGAACAGTAGAGCCATTTCAGATAACTATTTCCAGTGCATTGTCTTACCTTCCTATATCGATTTCAAGGGGCAGACGCAATTTCAGTTTGAGTCCTCCTCCACCTCGGAAAGTGCTTTGTTTGTGGGCCTGAAAATTACCAGAGCTCTCATTGTAATGCTAGTTAGATCATAAAGTCATTAAGTCATGAATCAATGTCTGATGTTGCCAGTGCGCAGTCTTTGAATTTTGCCTTATGTGAGAGTCCTAATTATAGCATTAGCGGTCATTGATGACCAATGCTTGTTGCCTTAATTTTTTTAAAGGAAGGTTTTGCTTTTTAGAGGTCACACTTTAGTATAGGGACCAATTCTCACTATTAACTAACTATTAAC